>NC_134643.1:322956-635912 GCF_030463565.1 Pelecanus crispus
CATTAGAGCAGTTCAGTGAGCGTCAGAGGGAGCACTGGTGTCAGACCCACGCTGTGGAGCTCGGCTGCCTGACAGCCCGCAGGCAGAGTCCAACCTGCAGCTCCTTCTTACGTCCATTAATCAGTTTCTTACGCTATGCAACATGCGATGTGTTGTCTTGATGGTTCTCGTTTGCTGCAAAGGCTCTTGTGCACTTATTAGTTAATTACTTCAAGCATATATTTGGATACGCACGTTTCCAAGAATTAGCAGAGTGTAATCACTAAAATCCTAGATTAGATAGTGATTAGATTAGATTTAGTGAACAAATTGCTAGCTGCAGTTCATTCTGTGCATCTTGAAATGCCCTATTTGGACCTTTCTCAGGTCTTTGGGATTCAAGATAATGTGATAGATTTTTCAACTGAATTTGGCACATTAATAACTGAGACTAAAGGAAGATTTGAACCCTTGTTTTCTGTGTCTTTTGCCTCTTTGAAAAGTTTGTCTCATTTAAACTGAGATATTGAAAAAAGACTGGTGATTTAACTGCATGTGGAAATGGAAGTAAATGCCTGGAGCAGGGACTGGTGGGGATACTTCAGTTCAAATGCACAACCTGAAGTTTGTAGCAGTCTGAGTTCTTATCACACTGCAAGGGCCAAATACGTGCTCTCAAAATAATTAAAAATAACCATAGGTAAAGGAAGAGATTTTATAGAAATTATGGTGAAAAAGCAGTAGCTGAAAGTCAGTGATAACAACAGAAATTAAGGCAATGGTATTTGGCACAGAAGATAAGTGACAGTCCTTAAAAGACCGTAACTTCACTAGACTCTCCTCTCTAGCTTCCCTTTGCCTTCGGCTGGAGGTGGCCCTGGCTAAAGAGCTGGGCTATGAGAGCTGGGGAGCTGCGCAGCAGGCGCTTTTGGTGTTGGTGGAGAGGAGGAGAAAGGCTCTCCTGCCCCAGGAGTTCACCCATGGTCACCTGCTCTTCATCTCCCTTGGTGTGCAGTGGGTGTGTGAATCAGGACTTCCCATCCCCATCCTGCTTTGGTGGAAGAGCAGACTGCGCTTGCACTGCGGCTGCCCAGCTCCTCTGAACCACAGAGACCACAGTGATGTCTCTGCGGACTCCACCCAGGTCTTCCGAGAACCTCCCCCAGCACCACATCAGCAGTGCACCCGTCTGTTAGTCGTGACAAGTGGTGGCGTTTTCCACCGTTTCTTATGCCGTGACTGGCACTGCTCTCTCCCAGTGGCTGCACCCGGTGTGGGAAGGGTTGTAGACCATTACCAACAATCCTCCACCAAACCCTTATCTTCACTGCTATTGCCGAGCTAAGGAAATATTTCCACTGCTTTTTCTCGGGTGACATTGCTAGTCGTGTGGACACCATTACATTCCCATGTAATACATACATTGTTACAATTGTAATTACCTTCATGCTTAAAATGCATCCCTTATTTTCTAGCTATAAAGCATTGCACCTGGCCTCTGCTAAAGTTTGGCATTGGGCAATGAATGCATGTAGCCATTTTATTCATTGTACCACTGACTTTGCCATATATAACGACATAGTGTCTGTGTGTGTGAAATTTCTTAGAGATTACTTCCTATTTTCTTCCAGATTGTTGTTAAAAATGATTGACAGTTTTGAGCTGAGGACAGGTCCTTAGAAGACCCAGCTGTAACATGCTCATTTACTGGTGATTCCTCTTATTGGTGAACCCATCCATCTTTAATCCTCTTGACAACAGTCTTCAGTAATTTTCATTTTTTATATTGGTGTCTCATAGCACAAAACTCAGAGAGTTTTAGCGAAGCCACAGAACCTTGTCTGACCTCTACCTATCTCGTTTAAAAATTTGGCTAATAACAATGCTCTAAAATTAATATTCATATTCTTTTTTATTTGTATCTCAAAGCATTTCATTATTCTCATTTAAATAGTTATTTCTACTAAATTGAGAGATTTTAATTTATGTGCAAATTAGGTACCTTTCTAAAAAAATATACAACTGTATTTCTAGCTGATGGCATCTTATTTTGCTCCATTTGTGGTATGGGGGATTTGGATGGAAAGACCTAGAGATTTGTTTGAGGAAGAGGGCGTACCCTTTTTTTTTTTTTTGTAATATTGCACTCTGAAGAAAACAAATTTATTTAATTATAATTAAAATGTTCAGAAAAACAGTCTGTCTCTTAAGGAGACATCACTCATTTTATATCAAAGGACCTTGTGCTATCGAATCAGGCTGTGGGTAGGCGAGCACAGTCCTTTTGCAGCTCAGATCTCCCAAACACCATCAGGGTAGGACAGAAACCCCCATCCCGTGTCAGCACCACGGCCTCCGCCCAAGGAGAGGTCCTGCACGCTTGTCCCTGTGAGGACCGCGGTGGGGGCTGCAGGTAGGCAAACCTGTCAAGGCAGCGTTCGGCCAACAGTTGGATGCTGAAATCCGGTCCTTGGGGGAGGGCATAGCATCTCTCATCGGAAGAGGCTTTGCCTGCCTGGCACAGAGGCGCCTTTCTGCATTTCAGAGCTGCCGCTGGTAAAGAGCAACAGGTGTGCATCAGGGCTCCTGCTCCCACCTGCGAAACCAAAGCAGAGGGTGGCTGGGGGCCGGTGGGGGTGCACTTGGTGAGGGAGGACTGCTGAAGGCGATTTCCATAGGTCTTCCGTTGCCTGCTCAAATTATATCCCTAAGTGGAGCAAGTCCTACGTGCTGGGGAGTCCCGGGAGTCAGGACTGGTCCTGGGTGGGGCTGGGACTGAACCAGCTGGCGAGTTTGTGCGGGCTCCGCTGTGCGGCACCCAGGGTCCTCAGAGGCACGGGGGGCGGCACAGGCGCAGGGCCTTGCTCCCATTTGGGGCGAGCATTTCACGTCTGGAGGTTGCTGCTGGTGATGTGAGGCGGTGAGGACTGGCTGCGGGACAGCCACGTGTAGAGGAGCTCAGGACAGCTCTGTGGATGCTGGTGGTGATTCTGGGGCGCATAGCTGTGCCTCTCCCCCTGAAAAAGCAGCCCCTTCTCTATGCCTTGCTGCAGGGAGAAGCTGAATGAGGATACCAGTTTTCACCCCCTTCTCCCCTTTGTATAAATGGTGTGTCCAGATGTGTGCTTTCCTGCAGCATAAGAGCCAGCAACGGTATTTCTGCCATTTGTTAAACTGCCAGCGCTTTCCTCTCCCCTCTCCTCTGCGGAGCTCTCATCCACACCCAAAAGGAGCCAATGGACAGTCTCTAAGCTGCTCGGACCGTGCCTGCACGGTGGTTGGGAAAACCACCGAGGTCTGAGTGGGTCTGGGAGCAGATGCGGGGTTTGGTGCAGCAACCTCGAGGGCAGTGGGGAGCACCCTGCGTTGCTGGAGCCCAGACGTGGCTGAGCGAGAGGCCGGTGGTGCCGCGGTGCGTGTCAAGGGGGGGTGCCCCCGCAGTTCTCACCCGTCTCTCTCCCGGCGCTCTGCAGAGTGTCCCCTGACCGCGGCCGCTCAGCTGGAGCTCAGCACCGAGATGATCAAGGCACTACGCAATGGGGGAGCACACCTGGATTTCCGGACACGGGAGGGAATGACAGCTCTTCACAAGGCCGTCCGGTGCCGCAACCACGCAGCGCTGCTGGTGAGTTGGGGGGAGACACCGCGGGGGTCTCTCCCTCCCCTCTGCCCTGTGCCTCAGCACCAGCTCCTCCTCCCACCCTGTCCCGGCTGCTGGCAGGGTTGTGCCCTCCCTGGGCCAAAGCATCTCTTGCATTGCTGTTGGGAGCACAGCCCTTTACAGAAGCGTGGCACTGATAATGTGAGCCTTGGGGGGAAGATGGGGTGAGCACTGCCTGCTGCAGTGGCCAGAGCATCCCCAGACCCTCTGCGGCACAGGTTTTCCTACTGGGCGGCCGCCTGAAGCTGCAGAGTGAAGCAGGTGCTTCTCTTGCAGACGCTGCTGGACCTAGGTGCCTCCCCGGACTACAAGGACAGCCGGGGGCTGACGCCCCTGTACCACAGTGCCATGGTGGGGGGGGATCCCTACTGCTGTGAGCTCCTGCTGCACGACTACGCCCGGCTCGGCTGCGTGGATGAGAATGGCTGGCAGGAGATCCACCAGGTGGGAACGGTGGGACGGGATCCGGCCGGGATGACCACTGTCCTGCTGCCGATGGAGGGGGTCATCCCATCCCCTTGAGTGCCACAGGCAGTGGAGGCACTGCTTGGCGAGGGTGGCCGGCACAGGGGGCCATGCTCCTGTGTGGAGGACTTGCTCGTGGTGTGCCAGCCCTGGCTCCCATCCCACGCCAGTGCTCAGGCTGTTTTCTTCTGGCCTCAGTCAGTAGTGTCTGGGATCCTCCCCAGATTATGACTGGCTCACAGGATAGTGCTTTGGGGATCTCAGTCCAATGCCTGAGGCATCCTGGTTCCAAACCACAGCTGTATCTGTCCCTGTTTTATACATTGACAAGTGGATTTGGCTTAGGGAAGACATGGGCTAGGGGTTAAGGGACCTGAGCCGGCTTTGTGCTTCAAGACCAAGACACTTTGGGAGAAGGAAGGATGCGCTGGCTCTGCCTAGAGTCCCCTTGTCTTGGACCACTGGGAGGGCAGGTTGCCTTTGGGCCCGTGGCCTCCTGAAGCACCCAGCTGTCAGCTCCCTGCAAGGTGGATGAGTACTGGCACAGCTAAGGATGAGAATGAGAAAAACAAGAGATGTGTGTTTGTGATCTTGATTTACTGGATATGACTGTCCTCCTTCCTGCCTCCATCCTACATTGCCTTGGCAGAACTTTGAGGACTGCTGGTCCCAGGATAGACCAAACGTAGAGGCAAATACCACACCAGTTAACTAGAGATGTGGGGCCGTTGTCCTCTTTGCCTGCATGTGCTTCAGGGCTTCTTTTCACTGGATAATTATACTGAGATAGCAAACAGTCTGGAGGAGGCCCTGGTACCAGTATGATGGTGATCCAAAAGTTGCAATTGATCTAGAGGTAATTTGTCCAATAAGTATTCAGGTGTGTATTGCTGTAAGGAGCAGCAGTGTGTCTCTGTGCATGTTAACCAGACTTTTCAGGTTACAGGTCCAGCCTCATTCAACTTTTCTAGCATGGATGAATCCAGCAGAGGCTGTTGTGGGATTTGTCATTTTCCTGCTGCTCCCTGATTTTCTTTTTCTATTTCTTTTTTCCGTTTTGCGTTTTGAGCAGGCATGTCGCTATGGCCATGTTCAGCACCTGGAGCATCTTCTCTTCTATGGAGCTGATATGACTGCACAGAATGCCTCAGGAAACACTGCTCTGCATATTTGTGCTCTCTATAACCAGGTACATCTGTGTGATTTGGGGCATGAGAACAAGAAAGTGTAGATGGGGCACCAGCCTGCCTGAGATAGAGAGAGCACAACATTGGGCTGGGGCACCTTCTCATTGCTAGTACTGTTCCCAGACTGAGAAAGGTTCTTCTGAATTGTATCCACACTCTGTCCTGGGATGAGGCTGTTTCTGTTTGTAGCACCAGCCTGATTTTGGATTTCTCAAGAGGCAGGTGGCCAGAGAAGAGTCCATGGTTTAATCTGTTTCCATTCCCAAGATGTTTTTGCTGATTTACTGCCTAACATTCTGTAATTTTTCCTCTGGTTCCTATTCCTACTTCACAGCAAGCTGCCATTACTGGTTGAGAGGGAGCAGTTTGCCTGGGTGGAGAGTGCTAATTTGGCCCAGGTGCTCACATTTCATTTGAGGCAGGCATGTGCCTCAGCAGGGCTTGTTGGGCACATCCTGTGGCTTTCACCCTGCCCTGGGGAAAGCATGTGGACTGGGGTCCTGTCTGTCTTATAAATGGCCCTAAATTCTTACTACTAATCTCTGAATTTTGAAGAAGACTGTCTAGGCAACATAGGGCACCATTTGTGTTTTATTTTCTGTGTGATCACTAACCTCAGTTCAGGAGAAATCGAGGGTGGTGGAAGAGGCCTCTCTGATCTTATACACCCACTGTTCTCTTTCTGAGATGTGGAGGTCGGTATCTAAGGATTTCTCCTGTAGGTTTTGTTCCTTCCTAGAGATTTTTATACACTGTATTATGTGGGTTTTTATTTCAAAGGGAATTTTCAGTTTCTGAGGTGTCCGTGCTTTAAAAATTGAACGCTGTTATGTTTTGCCGTAGCCAGTGGTACACGGAGGCTGAGTTGTGGCAGGTGGGTTCTGCACATCATGGACTTTTGTACCCACACGCCTGTCCACGGAGGTGGGTGGGTAGAGCGGCATTAAAGAGTACAGGGTCTCAAAACCATGTTGAATTAATATAATTTAGAAGCACAAAGCATTCCAAACAAAAGCAATAAAAGGCTTTAGGAAATAGCAATACCTGGGAACATGTGGTGACCGCTGTGCCTGTAGCTGTGCTCTTGGGCTGACGTTTGGGCATGGCCATGGTGCCAGTGCCCCAGAGCTGCGCACAGGCGGGTGGACTTGGCCAGCTTGGGGTTGGGGGTGACCAGCTCTTAGGTGCTGAGCATCCTTCCTTACTCCTGCCAAAGGAGGCTTTCTGAGCGCAGTAAAACCACATGGTTTGCTTCTTTGTTGTCACCAGTCTGCAGTGCTAATTGGTCTCTTCCCCTTTCCCCCTGGCTTGCTTTCACAGGAGAGCTGCGCTCGGGTTCTCCTCTTCCGCGGTGCAAGCAAAGACATTCGCAACTACAACAGCCAGACAGCATTCCAGGTGAGGCAGCGAGCTCCGGGCCCCGTTCCTCCCGCAGAGCTCCTCGTGGCCCCGACGAGGGCAGCCTCTGCAGCGTATCTTGGGCAAAGCTTACTGGAACAAAACCATTGATTCTGGATGTGTATTCTGACAGTGGCATAATTGCTGGAGCAGGAGGGAGGAAAAAGAATGTGTGGTACGCGTGGAAAGGGCTGTGAGGTGGTATCTTACGGTGGGATACTGAAAGAGCTTGGCTTGTCTGGTCATGTGTAATGGAGGTGGAAAGGAGAAGTTACTGCTGTCAGTAGAAATATTGCAGTAAATGTTAGAGAAGGAGCAGAATCCTTAGAAATAAAGGACAGTGTTGCCACAGACAAGAATGCACCTAAACTTGCTGTTAATAAGCTTAAACTGGAAGTTAGAAGATCTCTAGCCACAACAGCAGTGAAACTGGAATAGCTTTCTAGTAAATATGCTGGGTAACACAGAAGGAAAAGGGAAACTTGGTCATTTTGCAGGGTGACTCCTTCCATAAGTCTGCAAATCATGGGAAGTGACTGCCTGCTGGCTGTAGTTTGTGATGCAGGAGGTCTTTTCCCATCCAAGGTCTGCTTTGCCCTTCTTTTTTAAAGCTTTTGAACTTGGAATAGCCATTCTGTCTGTGCTCTTATTGAAGTACAGTCATTTGCCTGAGGACCTTTCAGAAACGTTGTGACTCAATGTCCAGCTAATACTAATCTTCAGGGGTCCCTTGAGAGCAGAGGGTGTTCAGCGTCTTACTCATAGACCAGCTCAGGTGGCTGCAGGTGAGCTCACTAATTGTTAGCCATTTAGCAATGCTTTTTCTCGCTTCTTCAATGTTGTTTATAGTGGCTTTAGGCCACATAGTTTCAAGTGTGACCACGATGATGTCATACAGTCCCTGCGAACATCACGCATGGCCTCTGTGAGAAAGAAGCCTTGTTACAGACACAATTGCTCTCATTGCACGTGTGTGAGTGGCTGCCATTGGAGCAGCAGCACGTCCTGGGGGAGGCGGGCAGGGAATTGCTGGGTAGATGCTCTGCACATGCTGGAAATCTGCCACGCTGGGTCATGCTGCACCAGCATTGCCTCCCATGCAGAAGAAGTGGGTATGCCTAGTGAGCCTCATGTGTCCTGAGGGACTGACTTTACTGAAAAGGCACCAAATCCCTGTGCAGCGTGTGTGTTGTGAGTACTCCGGGGAGCCGAAGCACCCTCTGACCTGACCCGACCGCTCACTGGCAGCCACAGTGACCCGGCTGTGGTTCTCCCTGAACACGCTGCCACAAGCTGCTGCAATGGTGCTCTGTTCTGCATGAGGATATTTCATTTAAATTTTAAGTATATTTTAATGCAAATTAAGCATACTGTCCTAAAAAGAGTACGCAGAACTCGCGTGTATACTTACCATGATTGTACACAGGAATCAGGCAGCTGTGTGAAGATAATCAGTTATGAATCACTTGTGTGTACGGTGTGAGGAACTAAAAATGCTTATGTAGTTTCAGGAAATGAATACATAGCTTAACATCTTGTTTAAAAGTAATTTCTTTATTAAGACTGGGACCATGTTCCTTACAAGCTGTGCTCCATGTTGGCTTGGATGCTGAGAGGAAAAAGGGCCTTGAAGGTCAAATTGAGCATCCTTATAGGTGGTCTGGTATTTTGTCATGTGCAGGAACCTGAGATTTCTGCCATGCAATTAGTTTGCCTATTAAGCGATGGTTGTCTGGTTGTAGCTAGTGGAGCTCCGCAGCTGGGAGTGTTATTTGTGTGACGAAGTGGCAGGTATCTGTCTGCGGAGAAGGTGAGGCTTGTCCTCCCCTCCACGATGGCCCGGGGAGCATGGGGTGACTGGCTCTGGTGTGGTGCTTGTGCACACGAGCACGAGTGCCACCGCCACGTTGCTCTGAGTGACTGGTGTGACCTTGCTAACCACAGCAAACACTGAAGGATGCCTGAGCTCAGCCCTTGGTGGGCAGCTGTGGTCTCTGTGAATCCACCTTAGCTCAGCCCTTCCTCCATCTGCTCCGTGTTATCTCCCGCCTCAGGAGGTTGGTTGTGAAAGGGCTTGATGTGGCAAGGTCTGCTTTGCTCAGAGACTGCTGCTCTCTGGGGAGCTTTGCTCTGGGGATTGAGGATAGTCCCATCTGACTGCTCTCTGATTTAATGTAAAGATATTTATTTCCAGGGAAGGGCTTCTTGCAGGAAACTGCTGCCTCCCTTTTGAGATGAGCTGAACTTTTGGAATCAAGAGATGGAGAAAGGGCAGTCTTTTTGCTTTGGGCATTTGTGGTACATGGGGAGGTGTAGCAGGTGGTGGAGGGAGGCAAATGGCTCCTGCTCTTATTTTGCTCATGTCCTGCAGTCCTAGATGGTCTTAATGAGGAAAAAACAGCGTTTGCCTATTCTGTTTTGAAGCAGTGCAACTAATTGGAAGTTTCTGTTCCAGAGAATGAAAACTGTGGTTGGTAATCCTATCAGTTTGTTTATTGGCAAATCCAAACCAGAATCTGATATTAGTGTGATGTGCTCCTTTGAGTTCCCAGCTTTCAAAGACAAACGCTCCGACTCCCTGCTTGGGTTGCTTGCTCGAGACTTCAGCATGTCATTAAGTCACTGTCCACTGCAAAGTCTGGCACTTTCATATCGTCTTCGCGTGGCCGTGCTAATGGGGTGCTGTCTTTCTACGATGGAGTTTCAGCATGGCAGAGGAGAACCAAGCCTGCATGAGGGAGTGCACACTACCCCCCAGTTCTGCGGCTGCTGGGAGCTCATGTAAATACCTTTGCTGCTGCATGGCTGTTTAGTCAGTTTACTGCACATACCTCCTGTTAATTTGATTGCTACTGTTAATCAGATAGCTTGGTGTCAGTGGCCTGAGATGACTCGAGATAGCAGTGAGTAATTTAGAGGGTTTAGAAGTTGTAATCTGCTTGGTTATCTTCCCTAAGGCAAATCGGCGTGCTCATTGCCTGGGGTGGCATGCCACCTCTCGCTGTGTTGAGTTCCTCCTGCTGCAAAGGGGCCTGACCCCCACTTGTGGAGTGCAGTGCCGTGCATGGCCTGTGTGGTGGGGCAGGAGTGCCAGGAGCGGTCTCACCTCTTTGTGGCTGGTAACGGGATTCAGGGAGGAGTGCAAGAGCAGGGTGGGTTTAGGGTAAGAATTGTCCCAGAGTATCTTCCCAGCTTCTGGCAGTCTGCATCTCTCTGTCTTCCTGAGCCAGGTTTGTACCTACATCTGTCTTCAATTGCTCTTAGCTGGCTTTTCATCCATAAATTGTCTAAGAGAGTCCACTGTGCAGATGCAGTCCTTCCCACAGCTCCCCTGCCTCATCCAGATATATTCTTCTCACAGAAGGATGGAGACATCATTTTTCAGGTAGGATATAGTATCCTCAAAATGCACTGGATGAAAAGAAAGTAGGTTTGGTTTGTTTTGGTTTGGGTGGTTTGTTTTTTTTTTTTCCTTCTGGTTGCTTTAGCAGTATCATTGATCAGAAACAAAGTGCTGCCAAAGCGCTAGCTATCTCTCAAATCTCCCATGTGCCTTGAGGTGCTCACTGACTGGACGTGGGATGTTGGCCACTGGAGCATGCTGTGGGTCAGGAGCCTGCTATGGAAAGGACAGGCACTCAAGCCGGGACTGTGAAAACCAGCAGTTGCAGTTGATGTGTTGAACCCACCATCCCATCTAAACAACAGAAAGGTACCCAGCGGAGGACTGGAATGTGTGGACGGATGCACGGGTAGGCAGTTGTGCAAACACCATGAATGGTGGCTGAATCAGTCAGTGGTGTCCTCCCTCCCACTGCTGATTTGTGCTGGATCCCAGGGAGCTGAAATCCTGTATTCATAAGTTTAAGTTCAGGATGGCAATGTGAGGCAATATTTTGTCTCTTAGGAGGGTGAAGACTTGTCACGAAGTCTTACTCTTCAAGAGGTGCTTTTTTATATTGTGATAAGGTTACCCACCCTCACTAGTTAAGTCTTTTTCTTGCATGAGACTATTGATAGCTCAAAGTCCTCCAGGGCCGCCTGCCTACAGTCTCTTGTGGTTTTTACAAAAGTATTAAGTGCTAGCTGCTGTTCAACTGCAGTATTTTGGGTTTCTCCTTTCCCTTTTCTTAATGCCAGGCTGACAGAGTAATTGCAAAAGAGAAGACCTTTCAAATTCTGTGAATGACCGTGTCCCTCTCTCAGCATGCAAATTACATGATTTGACTTGGAAATGAAATCATTTACCTTTGTAAGCTGAACTTTGTCAGAATGCTGATCCACACCTGGTGTTGTAGAGAGGGCATGTGAAACAGCCTTCCTGTGTCACACTATGGTTCGACATCCAGCTGATGAGAAATGATTTGATGGGGTCTCCATTAACAAGTGTGCGAGAGGGAAGGAGATACCCTCCACTCTTGCAAAAGTCGTTGTCCCTGTGGCTCTAATCCAGCTTGCTATCTACCAAGACCTCCGGGGCCTTTTCTGCTGAACTGCTCCCCAGTCTGTGTCATTGCCAAAGCTGTTCTTTCCCAGACATGGGACTTTGCATTTGTACTTCGTCCAATTTCATGGGGGTCCTGCTGGCCTATTCCTCCAGCCTGCCCAGGTCCCTCTGGGTGGCAGCCCTGCCCTTGTGGATATCAACCATTCCCCCCAGTTTGGTGTTACCTGCAAACTTGACCTCTGTGATGCTCCACCTGTCACTGGCCATTGGGTAGAGAATGACCCCTTAACAGCCAGTCTCTGAGCCTAACCATCCAGCCAGTTTTTTCCCATCTAGCTGTCCACCCATCCATGCTGTAATGTCCTAATTTCTATACAGATAAAGATGAGACATGGAAGGCTCCATCTGTCTTAGTTCCCTGTGTCCTGTGAGATAACTTCTGGTTTTCCCACCTCTGTACCAAATAGGTTGGGCCATCTGTGCCACTCCTGTCTCTCAGCAGTCTGCCTTGTGTGGGGCTGGAGACTGGCGGCTGCTGCAGGAACACTGCTCTCTTCCACATAGAGTTTTCCCTGTGAACAGCAGGAGAATCCTAAAATGCTGCTGTTCAGTAGCTGTTCCAAACAGTTTGTTTCTGATGCCTGTGCATCTGTTTCCCCATCAGTCCCAGCTGCTCCATGTGATTGGTGCAAGCTGGGGGTAGGACCCTGCCTTAGCTGGGTTAAGTTCTTTGGTTTCTTATCACCTGGCTAATTGCTGCCAGTGCATCAGGTTTTGCTTTCCTTTTCTTCCCTGTTTTTCAGATGTCTTAAGAACTCAAGTGTTTTCTTTCTCAGGAGCCCAGTACTCTGATGGGATTAAACCAGGTGTCACGTGCTGGCAACCCTGAACTTTGAACCTCTGGGTCATTTTTTCACCTTTTGTTTATTAAAGTAGCTTTTCCAGTTGCCCTTACCCCTGTATAAAAGGTAGGAAAAGCCCAGGTCCTTATGGTCAGGTCATCGCCTGCCTTGCACTGGTTTTTTTCAGTAAGCCTGTTAGAGATGCCAGTGGTTTACTTCTAAGAAGTATCCAAGTTTTATCTTGTTCACAATGCTAACATTTCTAATATGGAGTCTGAACTTGGTATTCTCAATGTTAAGATGGATCTTTCTCGTCTGGAAAATTCTGGAGGTTCATTATGCTGCCTCTGTATGTTCCTGGAATGTCTGTGGGTCAACTACCATGGCCATATGACAGACCTTGCTGTAATTTGCTCTAGTGAATAACTGGCTATAGTGAAGGCTCCAGCCCTGATCAGAGGAGTGCTTTCAGTGCCCAACTGACTTCAGAATCACTTGTTGAATTTCTCTACCCTTGATATTTCTGGTGTGGACACCTGGAGCTTGGTCCCTGTCTTCCCTAGGTACTGTTTACTGCAGCATCTTGGAGCTGAATTGGTGTTGGTAGAGCAGTTTGCAGCTGGTGCACGCAGGAAGGACTTCAGGACGCCTCTGCAGCAAAGGTGCAGCTGCCTCAGTGCCATCCGCAGCGCACGTGTACGTGCAGGCTGGGTGAGAAGTTGCAGTTTCTCAAGCAGCCTCGTCCACATGCTGGCTTATTGTGCACCTGCCTTTCCCAGAGCCTGCTGAGGCACTGACTTCCTCTGAGGTGGAAGGGGATGGCATGACGATGGGCATGCTGTACCTTTTGTGTCCAGTCTGGAAGGAGAGGGGCAATGGTGATGAGCTTGAGCTCCTGTGGTAGTTCAAAGGGAAACGAATGGGGTATTGGCGTGTTTCTAGTTCACGTGTGTTTACATGGGTGTACAGGAACTGGTAAGTCATCTTTCTTTCTGCATGTGTTCTTCCAATCCTCCTTTCCTAGCAGTAATGGAAGATACTTTACCACACCTTTGGTGTGCCTTTTCTGGATGGAGGCTTCTCGTCTGTGTTTTCCACAAATCACACTGATTGGCCAAAGTCAAAGGTGGCTTTTCCCTTGTCTCCTCAGCAATGTTTCTGATGTCCAGACTGTGGCCTTCAGGGCTGATCCATCCAAGGCCCCACTGCTGTTGGTGCCTGAGTGCTGCTTATAGTACCAAAATCATGTCATATAAGAAAAATTACCTGTAAAATGCAGCTTGGTTGTATGGTGTAACCATACCTGCAAGACAGAGCTTGGTTGTATGGTATAACCATTTGTCTCTATTTATAGAATCATAGAATCGTTTAGGTTGGAAAAGACCTTTAAGATCATCCAGTCCAACCATTAACCTACACTACCAAATCCACACTAAACCAATCAAGGGTAGACTAGACTAAACCATGTCCCGAAGTGCCACCTCTGCCCGTTGTCTGAATACTTCCAGGGATGGGGACTCCACCTCCTCTCTGGGCAGCCTGTTCCAATGCTTGACTACCCTTTCTGTGAAGAAATTTTTCCTAATATCCAGTCTATTTGATTTCCACTCTGCTTTGGACCATTTACTTGCCCAAGGTATACACTGGAAAATTATTATAAAAGTGTGAGCTTTTCATAAATGTAGCTTTCACAGCCAATAAAGATGGCTATGAGGACGTATCAAAATGTGAACTTAGCACTGGACGTTTAATTATCAAGAGGTAATAATTCAGTGTTATTTATTTGGGAAAAAAAACCCCCACATCATAGTTTTCTTTCATATTGATCTAAAGGTTTGCTTATGTATGTGAGCAGGTGACTCTGGTACCAAGCTGAAACTAAACATAGATTGTGATTTCTTTCCTGTCAAACTTGTATGCCAATGGAGCTATGGGATTGCTTGTGTTAGCTCATCCCAAACATGTCTGATGTAGGTTTTAGAAGTGCAGACAAGTTTCTTAATGATCAGTAAATGTCAATTTTGTACAAATTTCTTTGTCCTCATGATACTCATGGTTGAACTTTTCCATTTATACATATACAAGATTATCATATGCAGAATATGAAAATAGTATGCAAGTAGTTGCTTCAAATTTCTTCTGATTTCACTGAAATCTCATAGTCAGAGCTGCTGCTTTTCTGTCAAAAAGTTGTCTGTCCTTTTGATTGCCACATTTTTGTGTGTTGCCCCCCACCCAGGCTAAATTCTTCTAAATGGGTTTTTGTGGTGAGTGGGGTTTTTTGGTGCTTTTCAGGGGTTGGGTTTTTTTGTTAGGTAATCATGCTATAAGTAAACAAAGTTTCTTGTTATGTTTAGTACAGGCTTTGCTGATGTAGAGCTCCTCTGGCTGTGGTGTACTCAGTCACTTGTGCTAGCATCTGTAACTGATAAGACTGACGTTGGCCATGAAACTCAAGCACATGTCAGAGGTTTTAGCCTTTAACCTGACTATGAGCACTTCAGACAAACCTTTGGCTTGACTTAAGGAAATAATTGCCTGAATTGGGGGTACATATAGGAAGACCACCTCCCTGCAGAGCCGAGGTGGTGCTTGGGGTTGGTGATGGTCGGGTGCAGGCCAGGGGATGTGCTGGCAGGCAGAGGTGTCCATGGTGCCACTGGGCAGTGGCACAGGGATGGGCAGCGGCACCTCATGTGGGGAGCTGAGGTCCCCCTCTGGGCATGGGTGCAATTCATCCCTCAAACACATTGCAGAGCAGGACGTGTGTCTCAGTATCACAGCTTGATTTCTTAGCTCATGGGGAATAAGGTAGCTATTCAGTAGGGGCTGCTCAGGGCTGTGGCTGGGCAAGTGCTGAGCATCTCCAAGGCCAGAGACCCACAGCCACTCGGGGCCCCAGCCAGTGTCCAACCTCCCTCTGGTGAAAGGCTTTTCCTGCCACGAGGGAAGATGTCTCTGTCCACAGCTTGCGCTGCTCATCCTGTCGTGGCACCTCAGAGGAGCCTGGCTCCATCCTCTCTCCCCACCCCACCAGGCAGCCACAGGCTGCAGCAGGGTCTCCCCTTCGCCTTCTCCTCTCCAGGCTGAGCAAACCCCACGCTCAGCCTCTCCCCTGACCCCCTGCGCTCTAGCCCCAGCCATCCCAAGACCCCCATGGGACCCACCACACTACTGCAATGTCCACCCTGCGCTGGTGAGCCCAGCCTGGCCCCAGGATCCCAACAGGTCTCGCCAGCGCTGAGCAGAGGGCAGCAATCCCTGCCCTCACCCCACGGGCTGCCCTCGGGCCATCACTGCCTGGGAGGTGCTCGGCACCCATTGCCCGAGGGTGCTGCCAGCGCCAGGTCTGCGGGGTCCCGAGATCCCCCAGGCCTTTTTGGGGAAGCTGGTCGCCCTGTCCTGTCCTGCTGCACGGGGCTGCTGCAGCCTGCGGACGGGACTTCTCCCGGCTGAGCCCTGCCAGTCCCCATCGGCCCATTTCTCCAGCCTGGGGAGGTCCCATGGACAAGCAGCCCTGCTCTCCCGCCTGTCGGCTGCTCCCAGGGCTGGTGACAGGGATTTCCCTCCCTTCGTCCCGGTGGTCAATGAAGACACCAAATGGTACTGGCCCCCATGTCCATCCCTGAGGAATGGGCTCGTAACCAGCCAGCAGCTGGACTCCGTATGGCCCATCACCACCCTCCGAGCCTGGTGGTCCAGCCAGCTTTCCACCTACCTCATCGTCCACCTGCCCAAACCACCCCGTCCTGTTTTGCATTAAGGATGCTATGGGAGCCCACACCGAACACCTCCCTAAGCCCAGGGCTGACAACCTTTGCTGCGCTCCCCTCGTTCAGAGCCAGCCGGCCCACTGGAGAAGGCAGTAGAAAGCTAGGGTTGAGAAGGACCCTGAGAAGGTGGGTTTTGGGCTCTTCTGCCCACCCCACCCCCCAGTCAGCTCGCTCTGAAACTTTTATGACTGGTGTTTGCAAAGCTGCTCGTGAGTCCCCCTGCACGGGGTGCTGGCTGCAACTTCATGAGGTGGTCTGCTCCTGCTGTCTGCGGTCTCAGAAAGTGTTTTCTGACATCTAACCTGGATCTTTCTTATTGAATTTTAAGCCCATTACTTTTCCATGGTTATTGAGAACAGATTATTTTTGTCCTCGCTGCAGCTGCCTTCTTTCTGTTTTTACAGTCAGATCACCCGTTCCCCACCTGCTCTTCTGTTCTCTGGGCTGAATATCCCAGAGCACAGAGGCTTTCCTGCAGAGACCTTGAAAGCATAATCCAGTCATTACTATTGATTTACTCTGGATTCTCCCCATATTTTTTATTTAACTCTGTTCCTAAAAGTAGCCTTCTCCAGCTGAAAGCCAACTTGTTCTGCACAGAGTGGAGGGGTTACAGCACACGTGTTAGAGGTGAGGCTGCTAATTGTAAATCCTGGTATGTTTTCCCTTTTCTGCCGAAGCGTGACTTTGTTGACTCATTGCAGCTTATGATCCTGCAATCCTCAGATCTTCTTCAGCAGGTCTGCTGCCTGCTGTCTCCTAGCTTGTTCTTGGGCCTGGTGTCACAGACTTACTGAGCCGCCCAGAGCAGGGAGGCCCGGGGATGCCTCTCCTCCAGCCCTCCTGCTCGGTCGTGCCAGCCCCACGGCTGCTGAGGGTGCTCAGGGCCTTTGCTGGCCAGGCTTGGAAAGCCCCCAGCCTGGAGCGCTCCCACCCTGGGGCTTGTTCCCGTACTCAGCCATTCTCCTGGTGAAGAGCCTTTTCATTATGCCCCGACAGAATTTCCTCCACTGTACCTCATGCCCATTGATTCTTGTTCTTTGTACACCTCGGAGAAGAGGTTGGCTCCATCTTCTGTAATCCCTGTACATAAACTGTCATTACGTTTGTCTCTATTGACTAAATCTTCCCCCCTGCCTATTTCTTGAGTTTCCAACAATCATTTCAATTCTAATCCTCTAATGACTTTGCATCTCCTTCCAGCTTGGTCTCATCTAGGAATTTAATAAACATATTCTGTGCTCCATCATCCAGGTTGCTAATGAAAAAATTGAATACTACTGAACCTGGGGTAGGGTCCTGTGAAATCCATTTAGCATACATTTTTAGTCTGACAGTTAGTCACGAATTAGTTTTCTGATCAGTTTTTCATCACTTGGCAGGAGTTTCAGCTAGATTTAATTTCTGTTGTTTCTGAGAATGTCACATAAGGCCGTCAAAGTTTTTGCAGAAGACAGCTATATGGTATCTTCAGTTTCTTTGCTCTTTACAAAGCCTGGCCTGCTACTCTCTCCTAGAAGTAACTTGGATCCCTTAAGTCTGGTTTGCTCTTTACAAATTGCTGTTGTCAGTCATCTCTGTTTACAAACTATCTGCCTTGCCCAGCGTTTTTCTGGACAACAAAATTAAGTTGCCTGGTCCATAGTGCAATGTTCTCCTTGCACTGCACGTTTAAAGCTGGTTGTAACTTCCATTCTTTTCCAGGCATCTGAGAACTGTCATGGATGATCAGAGTTCACCACTAACACCTGAGATTGCTCCTAGCAGGTTTTTGGCAGTGTGACTCAGCTCGCGGTCTGCAGACCTCTGGTGCTTTGTCGAATAGTAAAGGCGATTCATAAATTGATTGCAGAACCAGGCGCAAAGGCAGATAATGCCCCAAATACTGTGTGTCAGTTTTATGAGGCCCAACTGATCTGCTGATTTGGTGATATTTGCTGCATGATCGCAGCCGATTGTGGAGTAAAAAGCTCAAGCAAAAAGACAGCAAACCCTCTGGCGTTCGTGGTACTAAAGCTTTCCTGCCCCATCGACGCACTGGTGCACTCAACTGGCTCTTGCTGAGAGCGCATTGTAACGCGCTTTCCTGCGGCCCTGCTGTTCTCTGCACACCTTGCTTGTTGCATCCCATTTTCTACCTTGACCTTCCTCAACCTCCTTTGCATCTGTCACACATATAATTGGGCTGTATAACATTTTGAATGGTCCTCCTTAAATCCTTAAAGATTTACACTTTGATGTTATCTTAACATACCATTTGTATCAGCTTTTTGGTACAATACAAGCAGGTTGTTAGATGTATTTTCTTTAAAGATTTGTATCTTCTTGCTTTAAAATAGACATCATGATCTGAACTCTGCAATTTGCAGTCATGTTGCCCAGGCAACAGAATATTCTCAAATGGAGTGATTTTGTTAAAGAATGTCTTCAGTTAACTGTGATTTTTCTAATTTAAGTTAAATTTTAGCTGACAGTGTTTGGATTTCTAACTTATTAATGACATCATATCTTGTGATGTCATAAATTAGTACATTTAATTCTTCTTATGTAGATTATAAGTGTTCAGTGTTAAGAATACTTGGAAGGAAATGATAAAGCTAGTCAATATTTTACAGTTTAGTTAGCTTAGCTGCAAACCCTTGCTAGCTAGCTGCCATTGTTCCTCAATGTGTAAAACGCAGAAACAACATCTGCTGTTTGATGTGTTTTAAAGGCTTAGTCCTAGCTAATGCCAAAAATTTTAGCTGATGTGAGAATGTCTATAGCATTATTTTTATTAATAAGCTCCGTATTTTTCTTGTCTTTGCTACAACGGTAACCTTGTCCTCCTCCATCTGTTCTCTCTTGTCAAACATTTGGATTGTAAGGGTTGTCGGTTTTTGTAAGTATGTGCAGAGCCTACTGATTTTGCTTTCTAGCTCTACTGTAGTAGAAATTATTTTAATTTTTGGAGGTGTGGAGTTCCTGTTGGCACTTGGAGTGGTTATTCAACCTGTTATGTATTAAAAATGCAGCACATCTTCCTTAAACTTACTGCATTTGCTATCTGAGTAGGAAAACATTTTTTTTTTAGCATTTGAAAGTATGTTTGTTAACTTTTAACATTACAATTGATTAAAGTTTGGGACCTCTTGAGAAATTTATTATCTGTGCTTAGGCTCTTTGTTGTCCTTAATGATCAGGTATCACAATAACCCAGCTTCTTCTAACCTTTCTTATGCTTGAGATTAATTAAAAGCTTGCTCATAATCCAGATACTAAAAGTGTAGTTTGCAATGAAAATAAACTATTAGTGATTGCAGTGCCTATTCGCTCCTTTTAGAGAGACGACGTTTTCCACAGGTGAGATTGGCACCTCTGGGTTTGACTGTGGAGCTGAGCTGGGCTCAGCACCCTTTGGGGTGCTCAGTGACTGTTCGCAGCACCTTGCTTGCTTCTCCAGATACAGGAGAGGTGTTGCCTCTGCAGTGCTTGGATTTTCTGATGTGGCAAATGTATAACTAGCCTTACTTGTGTATGGGTGACTTCTCTCATTTTTTAATCTTCATGTTTCTTTAGGTCTATTGGGAATTATAGGTAAAGTGACCTCTTCTTCCTCCTGGGGGGGGGGGGGGGGGAATCATTAACCCTCTGGAGTGCAGACTCAGTCTTGATTCAGGGCTGGAAATACCAATGGGGGGTGCGGGCAAACCCATCCCCCCTGTCCCAGGGCTGGGACACATGGCTGCACGGGCTCAGCAGGGCTGCCGGGTCTGTGCTCCTCACACGTGCGCGGTGGAGTCTGCCACATCTCTTCATAAGCTGTTTAATTACCCTCGCTGCTAGAAGTCATCTTTTACCTCAGTGTTACTCTGCCTAATTTAATCATCCTGTTATTAGCTCTTGTGTGTGTTGCAGTAATTGGAAAGCCTTGCAGTTGGGCTTCTTCCCCATACCTTAGCACCTACGCACAGTGATCACCTCATCTCCATTGAGAAGTAGAATAGTGTGATCTCCTGTAACAGTCACATTTTAAAGGCTTTTACAGGTACTGGATCACTTTTGTGTCCATCATGTGACTCTTCCTCTGTTCCTACATTCTTCTTGACCTTAGCTGTAGGAGTGACCCAGTGCGTTAGCACAGGTCCCGCAACTGCTGCATACAGCTCATCACGGAATTCGCGCATATTTATGATTGATACTTTCAATTAGTCTTTATGGCTACAGTTATTATTCTGAGAGTTTATGCTGAAGTTTTTCCCTGCTTTGTGTCCCTGCTTTCTGAGACTATTTCGCCTCCTGCAGCGGTGTGCTGTGCCCTCGCTCACAGTCTGGCTGCTCTCTGGCTCAGATTCTGCTGCAGCAGCGACCTGTCTGTTATCCCACCAGGCTTTGTGTGCTTTCGGTTTTACCCTCAGCGTTGATACCTTAGGCTAGGTGGTCATTGCTAGCACACACTTCGTTTGGACCAAGAACCTGAGCAATATCATTGAGTAATGTCCTGCTTGATGATACCTCTACGTTAACAAATACATTTTGAGCAAGATAAATTATATATAACAAATTATACACACACACCCACACACTCTCCCTGCTCTCTACTGGATGCAATCTAGATATACTGTCATGGAGAAAGGTAAATGTGTCACGTCGTACATATCTGGGCACAAATGTCTTGAATGGATGTCAAGATACCACTTTTTCTACCTACTCTGAGTAGGCAATCAGCCCTGGAAATGTTTGTCAAATCCTACATTCAGTCAAAGTAGACACACAGTGTTCCTCTGTGCTGAGAAAATCAGAAATTTGTTCTTAGGTTTTAATGATTTTTTTTTTCTTTTTTTTCAAAGTAGGCATATTTCTTTGTCCTTCCAGCAGTGGACTGGTGGGATAATTGATCACCAACCTTTTTGTAGTACTCTTTTAGGATTTAAGGTAAGCAACCCACTTCTGTCAGTCTTTCCTCAGTGGTCAAGATTTCCAAGTGTCTTTTCCAACTTACTGCTTTCAATGCGTTTACCTCCTTCTTAAAGACCTTTGTCCCAAAACTGGACATATCAGTCCAGATGGATCCTTGCCATCTTGTTAATACGTCCTAGAATTAAATTTGTCTTTATGCAATGTCACTGTTTTCTTGACTTGTGTTTAGTTTGGGGTTACCACTGTTATCACACATTGTTTTCTGCTTTATGATGCCTAGCCGGTTATTCTCCACCTTGTATTGATGCACTTGATTTCTCCATTCCAAGTGTAATAGTTTGTACTAGACCTTACTGGATTTCATCTTTCTGATTTCAGACATTGTTGCTTCTGTCAGCCAGACTCATAAACTTGTCAATCAAACTTTATGTATTATGCCTTTTTCTTTTAACAAGATCTACTTTCCCCAAACTAGGGAAATTATCAGTAAAACAAGAATAAAATCTAATTAGAGTTGTATTGGGTTTGTGTGGCAAGGTTTTGGTAGCGGGGGAGCTATAGGGGCGGCTTCTGTGAGAAGCCGCTGGAAGCTTCCCCTATGTCCGACAGAGCCAATGCCAGCTGGCTCCAAGATGGACCCGCTGCTGGCCAAGGCCGAGACAATCGCCGATGGTGATAGTGCCTCTGTGATAGCAAATTTAAGAAGGGGAAAAAGTTGCTGGGCAACAGCAGCTGGAGGGAGGAGTGTGAAAATAGGAGAGAGACAACTCTGCAGACACCAAGGTCAGTGCAGGAGGGCAGGAGGTGCTCCAGGCGCCGGAGCGGAGATTCCCCTGCAGCCCGTGGTGAAGACCGTGGTGAGGCAGGCTGTCCCCTGCAGCCATGGGGGTCCATGGTGGAGCAGAGATCCACCTGCAGCCCATGGAGGACCCCACACCGGAGCAGGGCGATGCCCAAAGGAGGCTGTGACCTCATGGAAGCCTGCACCGGAGCAGGCTCCTGGCAGGACGTGTGGAGAGAGCAGCCCATGCTGGAGCAGGTTTGCTGTCAGGACTTGTGACCCCATGGGGGCACTCATGCCAGAGCAGTTCGTGAAGAACTGCAGTCCATGGGAAAGACTGATGTTGGAGAATTTCACGGAGGACTGTCTCCCGTGGGAGGGACCCCATGCGGGAGCAGGGGAGGAGTGTGAGGAGTCCTCCCCTGGAGGAGGAAGGAGCAGCAGAGACGAGTGATGAACTGACCGCAACCCCATTCCCCGTCCCCCTGCACCGCTCGGGGGGAGGAGGTAGAGAATTCGGGAATAAAGTTGAGCCCAGGAAGAAGGGAGGGGTGAGGGGAAGGTGTGTTTAAGATTTAGTTTTTATTTCTCATTATCCTAATCTGATTTGATTGGTAACAAATTAAACTAGTTTCCCCAAGCTGAGTCTGTTTTGCCTGTGATGGTAATTGGTGAGTGATCTCCCTGTCCTTATCTCGACCCAGGAGCCTTTGTTCCATTTTCTCTCCCCTGTCCAGCTGAGGAGGGGAGCGATAGAGCGGCTTTGGTGGGCACCTGGCATCCAGCCAGGCTCAACCCACCACAAGGGTCTATGGCATCAAAACTGGCACAGGGTATGCAGGCAAAAATAATTCAGAAAAGCATTCTAAATGCTCCATATGCATCAGTATTCTTAATGTACCATACGTGGCCTCTGTGAAGATTTTACAAAACAAACTAGATATTGTGAGTATAGGTAATGCTTCTTATGCTTTATTACTTATGAAATATTGTGATACTTTTGAAAATGTTTTGAACAGTAAGAAAACTAATCATATGAGGAAAAGGTGCAGTAATGAATGAAAAAAATAGGAATATAAACCCAGATATGGGCAACAAAAGGAATTGTGAAGCAAAGAGAAGGGAAAACGTTTGAATAACTGTAACTGAAAATATGAAGACAAGTTCTGGCTTCTTGGTAGAAAAAGAACCAGGAAAGAAACAAGAGGAAAACAGGAAAGGGAGAAAAAGGGGAGTTCAGTTTTAACAAAGATAAAATGACTTTTTTTTTAAATTAATGAATGAAATGAGGGAAATGAGAGCACATACTTTTTTCCTAGCAGTATTTCCACTCTGTAATCTAGAATTTAGCCCTTTCTTGGACAGAATAAAACTTTTTTTTATTTTAACAGATAGTTTGGTGTGCTCAGGTGAAGCTGGGACACACAGAGAAGTTCCTTCAGCATGAGCAGCTGGCATCGCACAAGCCGCGGTGCCAAAAGAACGAGCCTGGGGAGGCTGAGCGTGCCACTGAGCTGCTGGCAATCTGGGCAGGGGCTGGTGCCGCTGGCTGTCTGGAGGGGCTGACGGTGACACAGCAGCTGGTGGTGGGAGAAATGCTCATTTTGTCTTGTGTCCCTGGGACTGATGCCAGGTAGCTCGGCCTTTGGTTTCTGAGGTTAATGCTTTTGATAATTTTGAGTGTTTAAAAGCACCGATGGTCTTCCTGTTCCCTGGAATTTCTCTAATTTTCCAAGACCCAATATTTTAATGGGTATGGGAAGTTGCTCTACTCATTTTTTCAAGACTTTCTGTAACTTACCAGGACTTGCCTATTTGAATATGAATTATGTTTAGCAAATGCTCCCTGCCATCTTCCATTGTTATAGCTGGGAGATTTCTGTTCCATACGCCCCGTCATTTGGGAAGGATGCCTTCCCCTGTTCCTACTAAGTACCTGCCTCCTTGCCTCTTCTGCATTGCTCTCTACAGTTGTATCATCTGTGTCCATGATGGGCCAAGGACAGACCTGTGCCTTTTCTTCTTTGTGACAGATTTAAAATGTTTTCTCCTAGTAGATTACTGGTTTATTTAGCTTCTCTTATCAATCATAATATAGTTGAACCTCTGGGCTTCCCATTGCTGGAGTAAGAGATTGCAGACCACGAGACTATCTGGCCATGAATGATTTTCTGTCATTGTGTAACAGGCTGGAAGTTGTTTTTTTCTGAGAGGCTGAGCGTGGGCACACTCACAGAGTGAGTGCATGTGCCGAATGAGAAATACCCCAGCCTTGCCGCCCTGCATGGGACGTGCGTCGCCTCTTCCATGTGCCGGCTCTGTGGGCATCTGGAGGTATGTGTCTGTGCACTGTTCCAGGCACAGGGCAGTCTGCTTACCAAGGAGCAGCTTTCATTTGCCTGATGAACTACTTTTTTTTGTTTTTTCCCCAATTTACCTATTCTCTCAAGGCTTTCTTCTTATCCTCATTTTATTTGGTTTGTTTTCTCTCTCTTTTCATTTGAAGTTTGTCTTGTAAAAATTGATCAGGTTTCTGGCCTCCTGGCTCCCTCCCACTCCTCCTCCAGTCTTCAGTGTGAGACTGATCTAATTCTGAGTCAGATGCCATCTCGGCTTCGATTATCCAGATGATGTTGCTGACTTGAAATCTTCCCTGACCCGCAACAGTCACACTCCAGTTACAGATGTTACACAAAAGTCTCTGCTTTGCACAGGAGGCCCTGCATTTTCCCATCCTTCAGGCTGAGTCGGGTAGCTCTCAGAAGGTCTGTCAGACCCATCTCTAATTCTGGTGCTAAGGACTGTTCTGGACACAGGTCTACACATTGTCCACTCCCTTGACAGCAACATTCAGTGTTGGCTGGACCAGAAACCAGACTGACCAACTCTTCCCCAGGAAGACTAGCCTGTCCTCTCTATCCTGTTCTGCCTGCTCTAGGTAGCACCATCCATCATGACTCCATCTGAACAAGGCAGACAAGAAATATCCTCACTGATATGTCTCCCCTCTCTCCTGTGTCTGAGGTACTCTTTTTCTCAGGCACTGACCACCCATGGACCTTGCATTCAGCTCCCTGTAACAAGTAAACATGACTTGATTTTTTCTTTTTAAGGCATCCTTTGTGGCACTGGGAGGTTTCTGTGCAGATGCCGTCATGGCTCTGGCCAAATCTGTCATTCTTCCCTTGCAGAATCTTTTTCTGAACTTTCAGGAGATGCCACCAACCCACCTTTGGTCTCTGCAGCAAGCTGAAGCTCATTTCCAGAGCCTTTCTGCAGCACAACAAATTAATGGAAATTGTGACCTCCAGGACATTGCGCTTGTCACCCTCCATGGCTGCCCAGCACACCACTGTTGTGGCCTGCAAATGTCATAGCAAGGTGTAGGGGAGGTGACACCCCCGTGCCAAGGCTGCTGGTGGTCCTTGTGCCAATACTTCTTGGATAACACACCACAGTTCTCCTTATAGCCTGTGCTGATGGTTATCCATCCAGCCCTGCTGGAAACATCAGCCTGATGGAGGTGAGATTCACTCCTCAGAGTCTGGAGGTCACATTTCTCCTCCGGCAGCTCAAAGGCTTCCTGAGCATAATGGCTCCAAGAAGGTGCCTTCCTAAGGTTTATTCCTGCTTCCCAGAAGCATTCAGAGTTCAGAACACCCTGTTCCCCTTGATGGAGGAGATCACAGCATCATCTGCCTCTCTTTAGGATAGTTTTGTGATGCATCTTATTAGGAGAATCATCTTGTTTTTCCAGCAGCTCCATGTGCCTCATCTGAAAATACAGAGAATGTTCTCTGCCTCTCTTAGCCTAGAGCTGAATGGTTGCAGCTTTGGACATTTTTTGTTTCTCATGTATGTTTACATGTATCCATTGTCTGATGCAGACCATTCGGAGATACTCCTTGTAGGCTTAGTGGCAGAATGTTAGTCTAGCCGCCCCTTCTAAATCAAGGGCTTGGTGTGTGGTCCATAGGAAAAAAATAGATACTCATTTGCTCTATAGACCATGGACTGCAAGCTGGGTGTTTCCAGGAAGTCTTGGATCTATTGTGTATACATTGCAGGCACAGGGCATTTGAGATGCATTTGTTCCAGATCAGCTGTGTAGCTCCTGTACAGGAGGTCTGTCTGTTGCTTCCAGGAAGTGTTGTGTCTACAGCATAGTCATGCAGTGACTGACCCCAGTGACACCTCCTGAAAGCATCAGACTAGCTGCATCTGTGCCATATAATGGCAGCACACATTGCTGTGAACATATCTAGAGTTTCGGCTCATATGGCAGCCCAGATGGAGCTGCCGTATGTGAGCAGTAGGATTGACCTAGTAGGACTGCCAGATTTCTGGAAATCTAGAACAAATATAGAACATGCTTGAAGTCTGCCTGGCCAAGTAAAGGTAGGCAACTTTGAAAAAAGTCCATACATATAACAATGCCACCTGATTAAATGAAGTGTGATGATTAAAAAGAATCATTCTGCTCTCTGTTATCTGCGATAATGTAGAGGTAAAAAACCATCAACAAGGGAAAGCCTCAATAATTGGAGAAGTCTTGGGTAAAGTGATACAAAAATAGTTGACAACAGAGTCTGGCATGTTTACAGATGCTTCTCAGGGTCTGAGAAGAGCTGAGTAGCTTGAATGTGTTCTGACACTAAATTGGCTGCTTGCACGCTACCTAATAAGCCCTTTTACATTCCTCTTCTACAGAAGGTCTGCTCCCTTCTTGCCCAGCAACACTGATGATGATTGCTTCCTTCTTGCCCCATCATCTCCTAGAGCCTGCTGCTGCATCTCACCTGCCTCCCTCATGGCTCTGCTCCTGCCTTTGCACCCCACAGCTGTCACTGCTCTGGATGCCTTTTGCACACGTAGGATGATAACAGTGAAGTGCTGGACTTCTCTAATTGTTGCAGTCTACAACTGAGAAATACTGCTGAGAGCATGGTGTGCTTTAATATGCAGCAAACAACATGGAGGTTTGTTTGATTCAAAAATAGTCTTTCACTTCTCAAGCTAGAGGTTCCGGTGGGTGGGGGTATATACTTTTTCAGGTATGAAAATACCAGCGTTTTCAGAGCCACTCTGGCATCTACTCGGTATTCTTCTGACCTTCTCCCTTTTGAAGATATCATCAAAAAATAGCAGCGTCCATACTTGTGAGCACAGTTCAAGGTGATTCTACCCACTGTCATGCTGTCGTTGCGCCAGGAAAGTGGCCCCATTTTTTTTAGTCTTCAGGATAGCTATTCTTCACATTTCCCATGTAAAATACTGTGTTGCAGGTTGGCCAGCACTCTTGTCCCTGGGGATATTCCTACCTGAGCCTTCCACAGGACCACTGAGATCCTGGCCGTGGCGGCAGGACCATCAGAAAAGATTTCATATCCCTCTGTGCCGTGGTTCTTCCTTCCTCAGACATGCTGCAGGACTGAGAGCTGGAGCTCCCATTGTGTCCCGTGGGATGGTCTGAGCGGGTGTGCTGGCTGGGACTTGCACGGCACCTGTTGAGTGCAGGCAGCTGCAGGGTCTGCTAGCCCTGCCAGAGAGGGCTGCCTGCCCGGGGCTGGGGGGAAGCCATGGTCTCTCCTGGATGAGGTTTCCCTGCCCTGGGACTCTGCAGATCCATGTCTGCAGCATGCAGAGGACACGGGCTGGTGATAGCAGGCACAGAGGGGCCACAGGGTTTGGTCTGTAGGACTCCTTTCCCATCTGCTGGGAGCCCGGAGGTGCCTCCTCTATGCTCCTGCCCTCAGTGGATCAGTTTTTCATGTAACATAAGCTTGTCCTGTTCCTTGTCTGAGCACCCTACGCTTTGAGATACCTTTTGAAGCTGAAAGACACAATGTCTTCCCATAGCAAAATACATCCATCTGAGATCCATCTTTGCTCTCCAGCATATGTCCCAACTCTTGTGCAAGGAGGTAACGGATCCTTTAATAGGAATATACAGTGACAATTCAGAAGAAGAAAAATTAAATATTTTTATAAAAACAGGCCCAGGATGAAAACACAGTTAAGTGCCATGGTTTAAAGTTGTTTTACCAGTCTCTGTGCATCTTTGATTTATGTTTGGTGGCAAAGCACTGATTGCAGGCTTCTGTGAGAAACCTGTGCTCGGTGGAGCGAGGAGGCAGCAGCCCCAGCCAGCTGTGCCAATGGCCTTGAGAATGTGGAGATGAGTTCCTTTTGTTTCTCTTCTGTAGAGACTGGACACCCCCCGTGTGGTTTGAGGGCTGGATTAGTGGATAGCTGACACGATACTGCTTCCACTGACATGATGTGCAGCAGCGGTTTGCATGCGGCCCTCTGTGCCATTGCACCTTGGCATGCTGTTGCTGCGTTCATGGTGAATCCTCATCGGTTGTTACTCGAGCTCTGTGCCAACGTGTGTTGCCAAGAGGGTAGGAGGGGCTGGGGAATCTTCTCGTGGTTTCATGCAGTGTAGTTGGCTTTTATTTTGGGGGGGGTTGTTTGCACAGTACTGTTATCCAAAAACCTGGGTTAGACCTCAAAACTATGACTCTTAGCAGGAAATTTTAAATTATCTTTCTGGTTTTTTGCTGTTAATTTTTCAAGCACACTGGCACACTGACATTACGTGCTGCACAGCCTTTTCAGATGTCCATCCTTCTTTCTTTTAGAAATTACTGAGTTTGCCTAAAAAGATAAAAATAGGCAAATCGCTTGTTAGATTAAGAAGTGTTGTCACTTTGATATCATGTTATGGAATGACTCAAGGTGTTACAGCATTTCAGAAAATAACCCTGTACCAGAGCTGTAATACAGTTGTATGTCTTATGCAGCCTGAACGCGCATTTTCGTTGTTCAGCCTGTGGCGTGTGGAAGGACAGTCTACGTTTGTAGCACCAGGGCAAGACACAGTGATAAATGCCCTTTGCACTATGTCTGCTATCTCCATGACATCACCAGGATAAGCAGCTTGGCTGCCATGTTAAGCTGGCATTCCTATGTGGGACATCTGGCTTATTGCTTGAAATTAGATCATTTATCTTCTGTGAGGAAGTCAGACTATTTTTTCTGATAGTCACCGATTCTTCCCACTTTTGGTACAAGCACTAAAATTGCTAGCTGTGAAATACTAAAAAAAAAAAAAAAACAACCAACCAAACCTGTTTTCTGGAGTTTCCATCCTTAAGACTTTCTTTTCTTGTTTACCTGTCCCCAAAAAGCTATTGCTTTTAACTTAGAGGAGTTCCCTGATATGGTCTATTGTGCAGTCTCTTAAATGGTTTCATCAGCACGACTGCATGCAGCAAAATGGTGCTGGGGCAGGAGCGTGCAGGCAGGTATGGGAACACGGAACACCGTCAGTGGTTTCATAGCTGGGGAAGCCAGTGTGCCAGGAAGCACTAACTGAGCTGGCAATGCAATACGTGAAATACTTTCATCTCCTTTGCTCTTCCAAGTTGGATTGAAAAATGTAACCAGCAGGCTCTTCTCCCCTCCTAGGGATTTATGCGAGATTATATTCTTAACAGACTTCTTATCCAGTGTGTTTCTTCTCGCCTTTCCTGGAAGTCATAACACTTCCAAGGCAGGGAGAGAGGGAGCTTCTGCTGCCTGCGGTGTCAGCTGTCCTGGTGCCCAGACCTCTGGCAGGGTGGTGGGCGCGGTGGTGGGAGACCTCCACCTCCTGCAGCCAGACCAGGAGGGACACCTGGGGGACGTGCAATGGCAGAAGCTGCTCCTGGTGCAGCACGTACATTCACCGTACATTTTAGGAATTGCTCCTGAGACATAAATCCAATGAGACTCTTAATTTGTACTTTGAATTTGGGTTTTTCACAGAGACAGTGGGCCATACGTTAATTGTTTGTTTGAGGAACTTTGAAGTTCAAACGCTTTTTCTAAATTCTCCTTTCCAGTCTTTTGTCAGTTTGGTTATTTTTGCTTTCAAATTTCCCCAAATTCAGGTAATTTGCCCTGCTGTACAAAAGCTTTCTTTGCCTGCTCAAAGACTGTGACCTTTGGGAGAGCAGACCTTATAAATGTGTATGTATATGTAAGGAGAGACAGAGAAAGATCGCAATTTGAAGCAAGCTTGGGGGAAAAAAATAGATTCTTGCTCGATTTTTCTGTGCTATGGTGGCCTAATTTCCCAAATGCAGAAGGAAGGTTTCATTTCTTCCATCCATCACTGATCTCTCCCAGCTCCGGCTGAGGAGGTGGAGCACGAATTCTGGGCCTCAGAAAACAAACAAAAAAAAAAATCACATAAACATTGTTGAGCTGAGGATAGTAAGACTATTTCTGCTGATAAAGGATCATAGTAGAGAGGTGTGCATGCTGTACTGAGTCACCAAGTTAAATATATCCCTTCGTCACAAGTTAGTGGTAAAATGCAAATGAACCTCGTATTTCTAAAAGCTGTTCTTGTAGGAGGGCAGGGAAATGTTTAACAGCTGGAGCTGCCAGGATTGCTCTTGACTTTGTCAATGTCTGGGAGGGTTTGGTTTCTACTGCCTACATGATCAAATACATTCATCTCAAATACCAACCCTAACTTAAAAAGAAAAAAGGGGGGTGGCGGGGTGATGGTCCCAGCATGGACAGGCAAAGCCAGCAGCTGTATCTCAGCCTGTTCTTACATGCGTTTTCACACTCTGAGCAGCAGCACTTTGTTTTCACCCAGAATCCACTTGATCTGGCTGCTTCTCGTTCCCAAATCAGCTGTAGGTGCTGCTGAGTTGAGGGCACTGTCCTGAGAGGCTCAGCAGTGACTGGGGGGACTGGGTGTGCTGGGAGGGGTGGGAAGGGCACAGGCGGCCGCAGCTCACAGGAGCATCGAACGCAGGACTCGAGCAGTTCAGTCCAGAGCAGTTCTTCCACTTTATTTTCCTGAGGACCAGTGGTGGATTTCGTGTACTCCTACCCATCTCACTGCAGTTCTTTCACATGTTAAAAGAATACTTTTGAACCTTGTTCTGAAAATGTTGAATTGTTCTGCCTTACTAGATGGGATGCAGTGCTGTTTTGGGTTTTTTTTTTTTCCCCAAATATGTAAGAAATCAACAGTTTGAGTGATGTCGCTAGTCTATTGGTTGAAGTCTTGCTTCAGGAGAGCAGTACTTCAATCTCTCTCCTCTTCCGTGTGTTAACCTAAGTTCATGTAGACTGCTGCTGTTCTGCAGTGCCCCGGGACATGAGCACCTGTAGAAGCAGTTCCTGGAGTAAGACAGACCAATTTTGTCTGTGTGTTTTGCTGGCAGACCCACCACATTCAGCTTCCCCACTTTCCTTGTTCCTTTGAGTTCTCTACAAGTCTTCCTGTGGAGGGAAACCCTGGGATGGGTGGTGGGCAAAGCAATATTTAACGTTGGTCTAAAATGCCATGGCTTTACTGGGGCAAGCTGCAGCTTTCTGAGTGGAAGTGTGGTTCCTCGGCCAGCACAGCCTGGAGTGAGCATGAGTTAGTCATGTGGACTGCTCAGGTGAGATGTGCAGGGAGCTCAGTTGCTGGTAAGTCGCCTTTTGTCAGCTAACTGGGATTCACTGAAGAGCTTCAGGCTGGAGAACATCTTGTCAGTACCTGCAAGACCCGAGATTAATTCCTAGCTGGTGTCAGGCATATCACCACCAGACTCTGAGGAGAAGGGAACGATTATCTCCGAGCTGTTCACCACCCTGTCACTGCACAAGCCGTTGACATACGCTCTCCCTGCGGTACTGAGAGCGTATTTTCAACTTGGGGTTACTGACTGGGTGAGCTGAGGCAGAACAATTGTTGGCTCCATGTCCCCCACGGAAAGCAGCTGTTACTGGTCCATATGGCGTAATCCGTGCAAGCAAGCACAGGATCGGTGCTGTTCAGAGCCACTCAACTGTCTTCCCTCCCTCTCTTTTCAGGTGGCCATCATTGCAGGAAATTTTGAATTGGCTGAAATCATCAAAACCCACAAAGAGTCCGATGTTGGTGAGTTTGATCTTTCTTCTACCCCCTTTTCTCCCTTTTTAATCTTGCTGTAGAGTCCAGGGCTATGTTAGTGTGGGTGTGTTAACGGGCGGTTTCCTGGTGCTGCGTGCAGTGGTTGGTGGAAGCTGCAGCTTGCAGCCAGTTTTGGGTCTTGGGAGTGGCAGGACAGATCTGCTTTCCTCCTGGGGGCCATCAGTATCCAGTTTGTTTATTCAGTCCAGCATTTGCTTATGACTGCTGAGATTCCCCAGCTAAATTAGCCAAACCATTACCCTGGAGTAGCTCTGAAAAGCTCTTCTGTAAAATCCCTTACCTTTTTCTGTCTCTTTGCATCCTTGAGGCCATTTCATACTAGAGATCGTCTGCTGCTAAGGCTATTAACTGGGCTTGGTGCAAGGAGGAGACAATCTCTGTCTTAGCAGTGATATGGTTATGGAGCTGCCCCACACTGAAGCTCCTATAAGTAAAAGAAGTGAAGTAGCAGCCATTTTGGTTGTACTTGCTTCCTTATGGAGGAATATTTTTGGATTTTCTGGTCAGCCTTTTTCCTTGTGGCATCTCTTCCATCCTTCTGTGGGATAGATATTATCATGCGATATATTATATGCCATGCAAAACTGAGTTTTAGGTCAGATATAGAATCAGCACTTACTGAGTTTCCTTGAATTATTCTGAGAAATTTATTGGTCCACAGCTTTCTAGAGCAGTTGAGGAACCAGTGCAAAGAGTTAATTCTCAGCGTGTGTGCCTCCACAGAAGGTACAGAGTCACCAGCTCAGCAGCTGAAAACAGACTTGTGGAGATGAAACAGCCAGCAAGTATTGGGCTTGGTTCTTGGAAGGGGCTGTGAATCTAGAAACCTGGGCCCCAAGACCCCAAGATAAAGCATGTCCTTTGTCACTTCTTTTCTCAGCTAGCTATTGCTGATAGTTAGAAACAGCTGCTGAGAATTTGTAGGAAGATATAAGAGTCAGAAAGGATGTGGGGAAAAGCCTGAAAATTCCTTATACCTGTGCCAGTGAAGAGTGCTCACAAGAAAGCCACCCTATTGATTCAAGAGGGAAGTGACTGTCTTTGCTGTGAGAGGGGTTTTGGACTAGATGACCTCCAAAGGTCCCTTCCAGCCTAAACTCTTCTATGATTGAATCTGAATCTGTGATTGACTGGCTCAATTATTTTTATTGAAAAAGTGTAAGGAAAAAGGGCATGAAAACATGTCGGGTAGAATGACTTGTTCATGGTTTAGATATGGCTGTTTATATAAAGTGGGTCAGGTAACAGTTGCAAACTAATCACATGCAGACCAGCAGGTCCAGATGGTATCCACCTGGAGTCAAGGGAACTGGCAGGTGAACTTCCCAGGCAAGGAGAAATTGTTTTTTGAAGTTCGTTAAGAACTGAGAAGTGTGAGTGTCTGACCGGAGAGCAGACTGGCATTACTTGGGATGAGGAAGGGGCAGTGCTAGGTCTGGCCTTTTCTCTGATAGTTCTATCAGAACAGTTGAAGAAATACTGAAACTGAGACTCTGGTAGGAAAGGGCAGCATTGTAAGTGATAGCTCTTGGAGAAATCTTCTTCTCGAGTTCCCAATATTAGGCTGCACTTGTCTGGCTGTGAGACAGGAATTGGTGGCCCCCACCATCAGAAATATTCAGAGAGGACCTGCTGTGTTAAGGCTGTGGGAGGAGGGATGATTAGCAGTAGCTTTCGCTCCGTTCTGCCGGACAGCCCTTAGCATGTAGCTGTACTTCCAGGCTCTCGGAGCATTCATCAGTGTTTCTGTCTGGATCCGGAGCGCTCTTCTGAGGTGGAGCTGGCTGTCCCCACTTGCTGTGCTTTGTCTTGCAATGTAGAGCAAGCCAGGAGGGTGTGAACTGAATTTCTTTCAGGTGAAAATAACCCAGAAACTGTGTTCCAGAAAAAGACCTGATGTGCTCCATCTGCTGACGGGCATTCAGCCCACGAGTCTAGCCAGGGTCAACACAGTTTGAAGTAAGATGCCCGGTGTGGGCACTGGGTGGTCAGTGCCAGCTGTTTACAGCCCACTGGGCTGCAGGACTCCTCGTGCAGACTTTGCTGTGGTTCCCTGCGCACAGGTCTCTGTCCCTTCAGTCGGTGCAGAGAACCCATAAGCCCCAGAGCTGCTTATTTCATCACAGCCACCAGCACTGGGGTCGAAGAAGGTCAGAGTGGAAGGCTGCAAATCTGGGGAGGGAGAACATGTTCTTACAAGTAGAAAACATTTGTGGAGACTGTGGAATTGGGCTGTTCCATCATTTCTGTCTTTTTCCTTATTCTTGTATTTTACGGATCTGCAGACAGAGAATGCCATGAATGGCAACTGCTGCACTTTATTTTCTTGGCTGGACCTGAGAGGTTGGATCCTGAGGACTTGTCAACGCCACCACAGACCCTCTGTGGCATATCCTGGTGCTTGTTGGTCAGTGCAGCCTCTGCTGTTGGCCATATGGGAATGGTTTCTGTGGAGCATCGGGAGCAGCCCTAACCCTCTTCCTCAGCAGCAGGTATGGCTGCAGAGCCTTGCCTCTGACTGCTCCAGGCAGATTTGGAGACAATCTCAGTTAAGCACATTTGCTGGTAATGCCTTGGGGGAATACCTAGGCCACCTGCTCTAGTGACCTGGAGTTGGTTTGCAGGGGCTGTAAAGGGAGAGCTCACTCCGAGGTGGTCCTGAGCCGTGTGTCTAGTTCCCAGCACAGCCCCTGGAGATGGCAGTGGAAAAAGGCTGCGTGTTGAGCAGGAACACCAGGAGCTGGTCATTGGAAAACAATGTGAACAGGATGGTGTCTGAACCTCAGGGCCTCTCTGGAGCGCCACTGCCAACCTCCTGGCGTGTCCATTTGCTTGTCCCATTGGTGTTCAGGTCTTAAATCCACAGGAACATTTATCAGTCAAATGTGTAATTTCACTCAATAAAATCAGGTGTGCACCACATTACCTGTTTTTCATTAAAACATTTGCAGTGGTGTTAATTGCGCATCAGTTTTTTATCAGTTGGATCCTGTGCCGGCTGCTCAATAATTTTCATGATCCATCTTTTTGGTAAGTTTTCTTAGCCTGCAAGTTTTACAGTATTTGTTTCAGCTAATTAGTAGCTGTCTCTGCTTTGTGATCATGATGACACAAATGCCTCTTCCTGCTTCTTTTAGAATATACTTCTCAATCTACAAAACAACCCAAGAAGCTTTTTTTGAAGTTTCCTCCATTCTACAAACCACTTGTTTTTCTTTATTGTTTTTAGCTCCCCTTATCAATTTTGAGTGCATTGTAACTTCATATTGATTTCAATTATTTTCCACAATTACAGAATAGATATATTCTCAAGTAGCAACTGATGTCTTCATTTTGCCACTCTTGTCCAAACAGGCATTTAACCATAGTTGCTTTATTTCATAATTGTGGTTTTACAACTTTTCTTTGTTTGCTACTTTTTTAAAAACTCCTGATTTTCATTCATACTTCCTCTCCCTACATGAAAGTAGATCTGGAGGAATAACATAACATTAGGCCAATACTGAGAAATGAGCCTTGAGCGTTACATGTACGTAAGACTGGTTGGGGCCGTCTTCCCTTTTCTTACACTGAATATAATCAGGTCATGATTCACAGTCACTAAGCAACCACCAACTTCAAGTCAGAGGAATTAATTCATTATCAGTCATAACGAGGCCCAAAACAGTTACCCCACATTATGTGGAATACCTTTTTCTTGGAGAGTGATGATCTGCAGCTCTGTATGAGATCACCAGCATTTGTATGCCAAACTGAAGCGCATCATAACAACACTTCTTTTCCTTAGGTGTACAGGCAGGGCTGGGAGTAACTCGTCCCTCAGTGGGTCCATGGTGGTCCCTGCTTTTGGGATGTGTTAGTCTCTTGGCCCACGTCTGCTCAAGATCCTACAGCCCTGGTGTACCATTAGCTCTGTATGGGCAGCATTGCTGGCACAACCTTCCTTTCTCCTGCTACTTTAGGGTGGATTTTTTGAGATGGGGGATTTCTACAGTGGCATAAGGATGTCTGCTTTGCTTTCTATATTTTTGTAATGGTATCCTGTGTTTGAATAGTGTTTCTAACCACTACCGAGCTCAGAGAGAACTTTTTCTTGGCGCTACACTGTGGAATGGTATAGGGCGTCTCAGATAGACGTGTATGACAAACAGAAGTAGAGGTTATGACATTCTTCTTCCTTTCTAACCTTTCCCCTTGATGACTTCTCAGAGAAATTTTTGGAAAGTGCTAAATGAGGTAGATGTTGAAAAACTTTGTATGGAAGCCATAAATGAGTTCTTGTACAATGGAAAGCTTTATTTCTTTTTGTCTATTTGTGTCCAGTTTCCTGGAATGTGTAACAAATGTGGATGTTCTTGTTGAGCTTATTCTATTTATAAGGACAGTTGGAAATCTGTAAGCTGGCAGTGGCGAAGAGATAAGATGGAGAACAATAGCTTTCTATATGCCCTTCTTTCTTGTGTGCTTTCTACAAAGACTTCTTTTTGCTCACTACTGTCAGACAGAACATTAAGCTATGTGAGGCCTTGGTCTGACCAGTCCAGCAGTTCCTGAGAAAGGGTGTGGTTCTCTGCAAAAAATGCAGTAAAATATGGTGGGACAGCTGGAACAGTTTCTGGGTCCTGCCAGAAGTTGGTCTTCAATTACAGCAGGGTAGAGACAGGTTTCATACTCTTCTTGGCACAGCAATTTCAGTGGTCTGAACTAGGGATGTTCCACAGTGGAAGACATAGGATGGTCATAGAACATAGATATTCTGCAGAAAATGAGACGAGATTTGGGGAAGACTGAGCTGAGTCATGTTTGGTGGCAGTACTTGTTTGGAAACAGAGTTAAAATCTGGGCTGGGTAACCTCAAATTTTAGAGTTTATTTGTTTATTAGGCATGTAGTTGAGAACAGCAGCTCCTCAAGCTGCGGTTTCCCCTCTCTGAAGAGAAGGGACACCTTCGCCTTGTGGTGGTGCTCAGACTGCACTGCACTGCAAGATTTGTTTCTCCATGGTGAAATGCTGGCCGTTGTTGACCCTTCCTTTTCGCCCAAGGCTGGCCAGGGGACCTGTGCAGGATGTTGTGAGCCTGCCCCCAGGATACTCCTTCTGTCCTCATCTCTCTGAAAGCTCTTCACCACCCCTTCTGCAGGGGATGCGGTCAGTCCACCAGTGACTGTAGGCTTCACAGGAAAAATCTATTTTTTCATCATGAGTTTGAAAAATTCCTCAAAAAGCTACTGATGGAACCATACATTTTTAAGAACAGTGATCAGTATTGTCATCTTGTGACATAATGTAATGCTTGTACAAGTCTATGCAAACTTTTGGGTAAGATTCTTTCCCAGTATAAAAATATGACTGTGACTCTGTCACCTTGGCAAACCATGAATAGCTTCTGTTTCATTATTTTCTTGATATCGATCAGGTTGATCAGCTTCTGAACCATTGCATGGCTTTATTTTGAACACTTTCTGGTTTTTAACATTATTTTTAGAAATGTAGACTGAATTAGATGCATTTTTCCATAATAACCTTATGGATAAATAGACAATGCTACACTTCCCAGGCGTTGATATATCTGTTGGTTATGTTAGCTCTTCTGCTCACTGTATTGGTCTTAGAGCCTGTCCTCAGGTGGTTTGTGTCAGGTTCCTTGGGCTTGTTTCAGTCTCGCTGCTTTTCGAGGAACAGCTCTATGTTGTACAACCTCCATTTGTGTTTCCCAGATGCTTCATCTTGTATCAAGCTGTGATGAAGTGTGTTGAGGTGATCCTGTCTTAACAAACACCTGAGATTTCATTGTGTTGATACCCTTTCTTGCATGTCATAGAATCACATAATGGTTTGGGTTGGAAGGGACCTTTAAAGATCACCTAGTCAAAGGCCCTGCCACAGGCAGGGCCATATCTCACCAGGTCAGGTTGCTCAAAGCCCCATCCAACCTGGCCTTGAACACTTCCAGGGAAGGGGCATCCACAGCTTCTCTGGGGAACCTATTCCAGTGTCTCACCACCTTCATTGTGAAAAATTTCTTACTTATGTCCAATCTAAATCTAACTGCTTTCACCGATGCTATTTGGCCAATGTCATTGCACCAGTCATTGCATCACCTGTACTTTTATTGCCAGTGATCTGTATTTTTTCTAAGTCATTGATAAAAACAAAAATATAAATACTACTGTACCAAGAACTGACTTACTGGATAATATTGGAAATATTCCCACCTGTTATTCTCCATTAACAATTCATTATTGTGTCTGTTAAAATGTGCTCTGGTAACTTGTCTGGTGGTAGCATGTGATCAGAATATCATAGGGTTAGCAGCTTCACCCAAGCTTATGGTGTCAGCAGGTATTTTTGTCAATGAGATTTGAGCTCTTAAAGCTATTCTTGCTGATTATAAATTAAATTCTCATTCCTTTTTATTAATTGATAAGTGTCCTGTTTCAGTTTTTCCAAGCTTTTCCTAGAAATTATATGAAGCTAAGCTCTGTATGCTTATCGGAATCATCCCACTGACCCTTTCAAAGCTGCCTCCCATCTCTGGAGCTTTTGAAGGAGTATTATAAATATAGGCCAGCGACTCAGTGAGCTGTATTGCAAATTCTTTTGAACTTTGCTGCAGAAGCTTTCGACCTGCTAATTTGAATGTACATAATTGAACAAGCATTGGTTACTGCTATCCTTGGAGTTGTGGAGGAACTTTTAAATGCTCCATTTTGGTCTTGGGTGCGTTTTTTTGCCAGTATAGAGGTATGTATGGGAATTATTTTCAAAGATCAGAAACACTCATTAGATTTTTCTGATTTTGTATTATCATCATTGTTAAGTTAATTGCATGCTGCCTGTAACAGGTCTGAGCAGTTAGGATTTCCTGTGGGCGGGTTTAGGAATGGCCTGATCGTCCAAGCAGGACCCTCGATGTGCTGAATGTAACAAGGTGAAACAGAGGAATGAAAAATGCACCAAACTCTTGCAAGGAAAAATTTGCAGTGCTGAGATGCATCAGGCTGATGGATTTTATCTGAAGAGAAAGGCTGAAAATCTCATATCAGAGTACCACTCACAGGTGAATTGCCAGCACATTTGAGAATTGCTTGTAAGGAAAACTAGCAAGTTTAATTAACATGTATTTTTAGCAGTCTCAATTTAAGTTTTACAAATGCAGAGTAAAATCTGTTTCCAGCTGTGAAGGGCTGGCACTGAGCAGGACAAGGCGAGACCTACGTTCAGGTGAAGGAGTGAGGAGGGGCAGGTGGGAGCGGAGGGGGCAGCTCTGAGGGGCTGTGTCCAGGGGTGCAGCATCATGTGTGAAGATCGGTAGCTGAGAGGCAAATGGAGATGGCTGGAGAAATGGTTGGAGGATGACCTTTTTTTTTTTTTTTCCTTGAAATTAAAAAAAATATAATGAGGCTGTGATTCCTTTCAGTGGACTACTACTCAGTACCGAGGTAAATTGCCAGCTCCCTCTTTCGAGCTGAGAGGTTCTGGTCTGCCTCATCATCTCATCCTTTTCTTTTAGTTTTCATTCCTAGAAAAAAAAAAAAATACCTGGAAGGTCTCTTGGAGTAGCCTCTCTCTCTGGCATGGGAGAGAAGCCTGGGCATAATCTGCCGCGTGCCGCATGAGGGGAGATGCTGTGCACCTTCTCCAGTTTGCTTTGTAATTTTCCACTATTAAAATGTAAATGTGGCCTCTCAGCTTGGAACTGTGGAGACATTTGCACTCCGTGTGCTTTTGCTCTTTTACATGAATATTTAACGTTGAGCCAGCAAATCTAAATAACCTCTGAGTGTTGATTACACTTTGGTTCATTAGACTGCAGCGCGGGGTTGTTTGGAGCGTGGTCCAGGTGCCGCCCAGGTGCCAGCGCAGCATCTCGGGGCTGTGAACTCCTTGGGGAGCCCGGGCTGCGTCCTGTTCCCACCACACCTGAGCAGTGAGAGGCGTTTTCGAGTCGAGAGCTGTGCATTTCCCCTTCTGGAGGGCAGAAAGCAAACGTGGGAGCGTCAGATGAACCAGGCTGGCTGGGGCACGGTTGTGCTGCTTCGAGCTGTGCTGTCATGGTAACTGAAGTGATTCATTTTGCTGTGAGAAGCCCAGTAAACATACTTTGATTAAACTCTTGAGAAGGTATAGAAAAGAATCTTCAAAGCTGATTGTATGAACTGCACAAAGTTGGGATTTTTTTTTTTTTTTTTCTTTATTGCTCTCACTTCCCTCCCTTCCCCACTGGGGACAGTGGGTTTGGGGGATGGGGAGGGGAAACCTTTGTCAGAATTGGCTACCTGGCAGCAGCGTGAAACTTTCCTGTTTCTGGCACCTGGTGGCTGGAGTTCAGGCTCAGCGCTTTATTGTTATTACCACCAGCTTCAGGCAGGTTAAAGAGCAGGGAGAAGCTGGTCGTGCAGCCCGCAAGGCTGGCCAAAGTGTGCCTTGGGACTCCTACGGTGGTTTGGGGCATTACGGCATGCCGGAGCACCTCGGTCCCTCCTGGCAAGGAGTTTACCTCCCAAACCAAGGTGAATCGGCTCTTCCTTTGGAGCAGGGAGGTGATTGTTCCCCTGTACTCGGCGCTGGTGAGGCCGCACCTGGAATGCTGTGCCCAGTTTTGGGCCCCTCAGCTCAAGAAGGACATCGGGGTGCTGGAGCATGTCCAGAGAAGGGCAGCGGAGCTGGGGAAGGGTCTGGAGCACAGGGCTGGTGGGGAGCGGCTGAGGGAGCTGGGGGTGTTCAGCCTGGAGAAGAGGAGGCTGAGGGGAGACCTGATCGCTCTCTACAACTACCTGAAAGGAGGTTGTAGTGAGGGGGGTGTTGGTCTCTTCTCCCAAGTAGTTAGCGATAGGACAAGAGGGAATGGGCTCAAGCTGCGCCAGGGGAGGTTTAGATTGGAAATTAGGAAAAATTTCTTTACGGAAAGGGTGGTCAGGCATTGGAACAGGCTGCCCAGAGAGGTGGTGGAGTCCCCATCCCTGGAAGTGTTCAAAAAACGGGCAGAGGTGGCACTCTGGGACATGGTTCAGTCTGGTCTGCCCTTGATTGGCTTAGAGTAGACTTGGTAGTGTAGGTTAATGGTTGGACTGGATGATCTTAAAGGTCTTTTCCAACCTAAACGATTCTGTGATTCTATGATTCCTGTTACAAATTGGTGTTAGGAGTGAACTGCCCGTACAAAGCCTGAGCCTCCACGCTGAGGTTTGGTACATCAGACCCTGGCTGGGGAGCAGCTCCTCATGTCCCATGCCAGGTCGAAGGTCTCTTCCTGCTGCCCTGTCCCCGCTCTGAGGCTGGGGGAAGAGGAGCTGTGTCCTGGCTGGGTGCTCCACTCCCCCAGCCTGTGGGGGACGGTGGCCACGTCCCCCTGCCCACGCTGGGCTGGCTGCCCTGGTTCTAGCCAGGGACTGCTCTCTCCAGGGGAGAAACCCACCCGCACCAAGCCTTGTTCCCAAACCTCTCAACTGCTTCTGCGAAGGGCTTAAGGACACAGGTAGCCAGACTGGGCTGCTTCCCTGTCTGCTGTTAGCTTGTGGGGGCTTCCTTGAATGCCCCGCTGTGCATGCCCCCTCTCGCTCTTTCCTTGCTGGCTCCTGCCCTGGTGGTCTCCGTCCCCTCCCTGGCCCTGTGAGGATGGTGTCATGAAGCCACTTCCCAGCTGCTGCTGTAGCTTGGCTATCCGGACGCAGGAAGCCCCGGTGCTGTGGCCTGCTGCGGTTTCTCCTGCCATTCCCTGGCCCAGGACAGGGCTGTGCCGGTCTCAGCTCCCGCCCTAAGGGGGGTCTTGTCCACCAGTCCACCTTGTTCCTGCATGTTTTCCTGCCCCTAGCTCTTGCATGGCTCTGGTTTTCACTGTCCCGGAAGAAAACTATTCTCGCATGCTTATTCATTAGTTTTATTTTGCTGCGTGTGCTTTCCAGGAGGCTGATGAGTTGAGCTGGCAGGCTGGTCTGACATCTGGGGCTGGCACCAGGTGCAGGTGGGAGTGGACGAGGGGACACGGACAGGGTGGTGCCTTCACCTTCTGGCACTGGGAAGCTGTTGGATGAGGTGCATCTCGTGTCCTGCAACAGATCCCCAGCCTGCCAGGAGCCCTCTCCATCACTCCCTTTTGGCTACCTTCTTTCTGGCGAGGAGCATGATTTCAGTCCTTCACGCTGCTGTGACAGTGGCCGGCCAGGGGTGGGGCAAGGTCACAGCTCTGCGACAAGCTGGGGCTTGCATGGAGGATGCAACGGGGAGAGTAGCATGAAGGAACCTTCCTCAATGTCCTGAACAGGACTAAGCTCTCTCTAAAGCTGAGGGTGACCCAATTTTTGGCTGAATGAAGCCACTCTGCTGTGCTGGAGGAGATTGGCCCTCAGAGTCAGAGCCAGTGGAGCAGGCAGGACCGCAGCATCCTCACTGGCGTGGTGCAGGAGCTGAGCACCAGCTGTCCCGCAGGACAGTGTGGGCAGAGGCGGGCTCCTCCTGCGTTTTTAAGGCGTTAAATGAGTCCAGGATTGTTGCATGTTCTGGACACCTGGATGTAGCTACACAAATGTAATTCGGCTGTTGTGAGCGCGTGGCTGGTCTGTGCGTTGTTTTCTGTTAGGGAGCCAGGGCCTCTGAGGCATGCTGCTCAAAACAAAGAATTATGGTTAATTCAGCACTTCCAACCCTAATAGGAAGTTCTCGTCTTTCGCTCGTCTCCCTCAGAACAGGACAGGGTTTCCCCAAGACTTTTGCTTTTGAACACACGGTGCTCCCCCAGGGAGAGAAGTAAACAGCAAATCACGTTAGGATTGTTGGTCCCTTGCTTGCCTCTCCTAGGAAAGGCCAATTTAAAACCAGCAAGAAGTCCTGTATTGCTCACATGAGCTAAGTGCTGAAGTCGGGGCAGGTGAGGTTTCCATCATCTGTGTCTCTGCTCTGGGGCTCCCAGGGGCTTTGCTGAGTCCCCCTGAGCTCTTGTGCCAGAGTAGACAGCCTGGGGCCTTGGCTGCAGCTGCTTGGGTCAGGAGACATCAGAGCGTGTTTGGACAGCCGAGAGCCTAGGGAACTTTGCAGTACAAATGTGTATCAGCTGAAAGTCTGCACTCCTATGATAGTGCTGGAAAGCAGGCTTTGTCACTCATTTTTGGGACTCGTGCGACTCCCTTGCCCCTAAATCCCACTTTGGCAAATGAAATAGGCTGTCTGAATCCCACCTTGCGTGCAGCTACTGTGCGCCAGGGGCCAAACTGAAGTTACATAGGTAGTGCAGGTATGTCCTGTCTTTCAAGAGACTGCCTTTGCAGCTATAATACCGTCCTCTTAATAGGCTTCTGGAATTAAATACTCGGGAAACTTTGGCTTTACAACCCGTTATGTGATCTGGATACCTTCTCGTTTACTCCTGTAAATGCTATGTTATGTTGTGCTTCAGGGACTCTTATACTTGATGTTATGATGAATGGATTAGTGAATAGCAGAGCGGTCCTGGGCTGCTTTCTCCAGCCACTCTGCTCTTCCTCTCTGATTTGAATCTGAGACAGATTGTGTTTTTCTTTGGTTTTAAGGTGGATGCTATAATTTTGGTGTTGGGAGGGAGCACTTTGAATATATAAGGTGATGACTGCTCTTGTGTAGAGTGTGGAAATGGGAGACCAGGTGATTTATTTGACAGACTAAATTAAAGCACTTGCCCTGACCTGTGTCAAGAATTATAAAGCACCTTCCCTTTTACCAGTGACTCCTTGAGCAATCTGTTTGTGTCTCATTGCCCAATAATTGGTGCTTGCTGTGAATGTCTCGCCATGAACCGTGCCAATCTCCCCCTCTGAACCTGGCCCTGACCATTTGACATCTCCCTGGTGTGAAGCCTGTGCAGTGGGGAGAAGCAGGGACTGGGACAGGCTTACTACTTTTCAATTAAGCTAAGACAACCAGGAGTGGAGGAGATCTAGCATGGACCAACAGGATCTCCTGCCTGGTGTGCTCCTTTCTTCCTTTGCAAGATAAATCTCTGGGTTTTTTTGTTTTCTCTTTCTTTTTTCTTTTTTCCTTTTCTTTTGTCAACTTGATAAAAGCAGCTTGCCAACAGATTATTTAACAGTAAGCGTCCATATGATCAGTTCAACATACAGTTATGATTTTTTTCCTAGGCAATTAATATCAAGAAGCTAGTAATTCATTTATAAAACACACTAAAGCAAGCCCAGGACAACTCCTGCTGTCAGAAGTTTTCATCATTGCACTCCTGTTTCTCTATTTTGTTCTCTTGGTTTGGTGTCAAGACCAATGATGCTGAGCCCAGTCGTGCACGGAAGAGCAATGAACCGGCCAGTACCTCAGCACGGGTCTGGCTGTAGTTCTGGTGCTCTGCGTGGCCCTTTTTGCATCGTCATAATAATGGACGTGCACAGTGGGGAGCACAGCATGGATTCTGCCTGAGCAGCTGGTGCGGAGCACAGGTGGCACCAGTCATCTGCAAAGGGCTGACTGCTGCTCCTGGCTTCTCCCAGGATGGGGGGAAGAGTAGACCAGGCAGATTTTTCTTGATCTTGAATTTTTTTCTTGCTGAATATCTCCTGTTTACCAAAATTCTCATACGGTGCGGATCCAAACCTGGCATTTTTTTAGCTGTGACATTGCCTGCTGATGGAGCACCACTGAGACCGCCTCTCTGGGGCATCGCTGTTCCCCAGCTTAGCTGTAGCAGGCTCAGATTGACTCTGTTCTGGCAGAATGGCGCTGAGGTCGTGTTTGGTTGACTGATGCTACGAGCTCACGGCCTTTCTCAGGTTACAATCCCCTGATCACTTGGTTTGACTTACGGTGTTGGTCCCTGGAAGTACACCATCCGTGTACTCACTTGGCCAGTTTGTGCCTTGGCCTTCGGTTTGGAAAGGTATTCAGGCACTGACTGATGTGCTTTTAGGCAGTGTTTGGCATTTTTACTAAAAGTAATTCTGTACTTTTTTCCAAGATCTTCCAAGACCATGCTTAAAGTTACTGATTTGGTTTGGTTTGAAAACAGCTCTTTGAGACTAGCAAGAAACTTCCTTGTGTTTCCAGTGACTATTTCCAATTTCTAGTAGTTTTTAGATCTGCCAGTTACCATGACATGGATCCATTTAATATTTGCTTCTCTGATTTTTTTTTTTTTTTAAAGTGGTTTTCTATGAGAGGTGATGTAGTACAAAATTAAATGTCTTCCTGGAGATCTATAATACGTCTGGATGACACATGAACTGGGGTCGGCAGTCCTCATCAACCAAGCCTGTTCAGCACTGCTGGTGACATGAATGTAGTTAGCCCTGGCTGTGGCTTCCTCTCCAACGTGTTGCGTTGGTAGGACAGGCATCAGCATCCGGCATGCTACAGTCCTGCAAACTCCCTGACATTGACTCCACAGCACATTTTACCCCAGGGACTGCATCACATCCATGGCCCAGGCTTTGCTTCTTTCCCTCTGACATCCTTCCTTGCCTGTGGCCTCTGGGTGACCATTTTGACTCGTTTTTCCTGTTGGGGTGGCCTGGACACAGGGTGATGGCAGCACCGAGGCTGTGGGCAGGTGGCCGGCAGTAGGAAGCTGGGGAGCTGGGCTGAGCCCACTGCAGGGAGCACGGATGCTGCTGGCAGAAATTCGCCCCCCACGTGGTTGAAACTTGTCCGAGAACAAATGCATTGTGTTGCTGTGACAACAGGAAGATTTACAGGAGCCTGAAATTCTTGTACTTTGAACCTAAAATATTCCTTGGAAAAATATTCCAAGTGCGGCCGCACAGCACAGCTGGGAAGTGCCTTCAAGGTGTTCGGTCAAGGGTGACACAGATCTGAGGCTTCGCTCAATGTCAGGCAGCATCCTGCCCAGACCCCTGGCTGCTCCTGTCCTCTGCAGCCCCTTTGCAGTGCCATCGGAGTGTGTTCAGGGCTCGCATGCCTTTGTTGCTGTGGGAGAGGTGGCCTTGGAAGGATGAAGCCAGGGGAGTCTCGAATGTGGATGGGGCGGGAGGCCCCCTGTTAGCAGGATCACACCACTTCTGAGCGTGCCTTTGAGCAGGAGCACAGGAGACCTCTGCATGCTTTACCTGTCTCCTTGCTTTTACCGCTGTGTCTGCACCAGAAATGGGCTGGATATTGTCAACTCTGGGTTCCCCGCTGGACATTGCCACACGTCAGGCAAACTTTAAGCATGTTAAGCTTCAGGATGGAAATGGATTCATTAAACAAAATTTAGGAAAATAAGTCTTTCCTGACCTGAGGTCTGCAGTGCTGTGGCTCCGCAGCAGAGCCCTCTTCCCCTGTGACCATGTCGGGTTCCCCGTTTCCACTCTTTCTCCCTCTGCAGAGCTGCAAGCCAGAGGCAGGGGTTTGCATCTTCAGGTGGCTTTGTGAGGTCCATTCCTTCCGCACGCTCCCGCAGGTTAAGTAGAGCATCAGGTAGGGCAGGAAATAGCTGGTATTTTATTTTGTGCGTTGTATTTTCTAGGCTTGGACTTGGCCTGAAGCTATAGATTTAGGCCTTCCCTGCCTCTGAAACAGAAGAGTAAGCAGTGGCCGGAATTACCGCCAGCCTCGATGTCCCACGCATGTGTCACCACCTCCGAACCAGGGTGGTTGGAGAGGGGCTGGCAGGGGTCCTGCTGGTGGCCGTGCGCACCCTCCCCAGGTGCCCTTGCCAGCACTGCCTCCCCATGTGGCAGCGCTCCTCGATGCTTCCTGAGGTGCCAACTTCAAATCCTCCCCACGCTGGTGTGCTGTGGTCGGGCTTGCCTGCCCTGCGTGCTCCCAGGGCGGTTTCCCTGGGGTGGTGCAGGGAGAGGAGCTGGAAGCAGGTGGAGCTGTGTCCTCCTCTGCCCTGGCCATTCCTGCCCTCCCGGCTGAGCTCCATGTGCTTTCCCAGCCCTCCTGCTTCCCTGCCATCTTCCAGCCCAAGCATGGCTGGCCCAGTAGCTAACGCTGCTTTCCCCGGCTCTTTTGTAGTGCCTTTCAGAGAAACTCCCAGCTACACGAAGCGGAGACGGATCCTCGGTGCCGGCGGCCTCTCCTCTCCGCGCATCCTGCAGCGCTCGGCCAGCGACAACAACCTGAAGGCGGAGAGCCGGGCGTCCTACTCGCCAGTGCCCTCGCTCCGCAGCTTGCCCCCGCAGCTGCTGGCGCAGATGCAGGAGGTGGCGGCCGGGGCCGGGGACGGCAGCCTGGCAAGCTCTGGCAGTGCCCGCAGTGCCCACAGCCGCTCCCCATCCCTGCAGCGGGTGCAGGAGGAGAAGGAGGCTGACCTGCCCACGCTCCGGAGGAGCAGCCGCGGCAAGGCCAGGTAAGGGGCCGGGGGGAGGCAGGGCGAGGCTGCCCTGTACCGTGGCCGGCACATGCCTCGGCACCCACCAGAGCCCTGTGCCTGCATGGCGCTGGGCACCCACGGCACCCTGGGCGGCAGGTGGGGAGCGGGAAGGCCAGCGGAGCCCGGCATGGCCCTGTGTCTCCCTATCCGCGTGCTGCAGGGAGCAGGGCTGCCCGGGGCCCAGAGCAAGCGCCGAGGGTTTTTTCCCTCGATCTTCGTCCCAGCCCTCGGTCTAATCTTGCGTCTCAGAAAAATGGTAAGTACATCAATGCTGCGTTGCGCTTGTTGTTGCTATGACAATGAATGCATCTTGAAAGCTAATACTTCGAGGTGGCACATTGCAGATAAGCCAACACCTAATGCGTCCCGACCGACCTGTGCTTATTGCGGTTGCCGGTATTCTGCCTACGGGCCCGGGTGGTGGCGTTGCTCTGCTGAATGCACCGGGCTCTGCAGCAGCTGATGGACACCTTTGCCCGACCAGCTGAGCAGCGTGGGGAGGCCTGCCTTGTGCTTTGGGTGGTTTCCATGGCCTGTAGGCGTGGGAGCAACGTGGGCCTTGCGTTCTCCCACTGCTCCCCGTCACTCGCTGGCCATGTGCAATGCAAATGTCAGCTCTGATGCTGCTCACCACAGCTGGTGTTTGCCTTTGGCAATGGGCTCCTCTGCCGGTCCAGGGATGGCTGCTGCTCCCCTCAGATGGCAGAAGTGCTGCTGCAGAGCCTTTGTGGCCGAGGGTCCCTTTGGTGAGCACTGGGGTCAGGCTTTGCTTTCAGAAGCCCTCTGTTAGTGGAGAGGCAAGAGCGACTGCAGCCATGGCTGCTGTTAAGCAGCATCTGCTCACAAAGGGCTAACGAGAAACTGATACCATGAGGCCAGAGCAGGAGTTAGAAGAGTGGGTACCAGGTCTGGGTTATAGCTGCGTGTTCACTAATGACCAAGAAATGGATTTGAGTGTTGAAGAACCAATCCGCAGGTGGCAGCTGTTTACGTTAACTCTATAGCAGAAAGAACTCTGAGGCCCTTTGAGGCAATCTAAAGAATATGGGGAAAAAGAAACACATCAGCGAATAAAAAATAATGAAAATAAATGTAAAATAGCTACTAGAGGGGAAAAAATTGAACCACTTGTGTACCTGCTAGGATTCTTAATTAATAGTTTAACTGGGGAAAAGTTGCAGGATGTTTTCTAAACTGCTCAATGGAGGCCTCTGCTCAATGTGCAACTTCAGTACAAAATGCAGCGATATTAGATGACCTAAGTGTGATGGATGATAATATAGAAAACAGTCCAATGCCTTGGTCAAAGTCAATGATGGCACCTCAGAGTGCTGCATACCAGGCTGGGTACCAGCAAGAACAGTGTGAGTTTAAGGGTTTGGGAGATGCAGTGAAAATGATCAGGAATGAGAAAAAAAACCCTCTGCTTTGAAGAAAGGTTTAGAAGAGCGGGATTGTTACCTTAGAAACGAGATGAATAGGAGGAAATATGTTAAAAATATTGAAAATAGTGAATGGCTTATCAGAGGGAAATAGGGAGCCTCTGCCTGTTTCATGGCACCAGGAGAAAGGAGCATGCAATGAAATTAATGGCAAGCAGACTCAAAAGCAGTACGAAACAGTGGTTTTTCTCAACCCTGCAGTTAGCTCAGGAATTCACTGCCTTGGGACTTGCTGAAGCCAGAAGCACAGTATGATTATAAAAGCATTAGGAGGTTGGTGCGGGTAAAAAAAAAATACTGTGGGCTTTTATAATCAATAAGCTCTTGGAAATAGTCTCAAAATTACCTGGAGCACCTGATGCAAGGCAGGAGGAGAGCAGCTGGGGAAGAGTCGAGCCTTACCCAGCCAGGCAGTTCCCGGCTGGGGGAGAGCAGGAGTACGGCTGGGCATGGAGGTGCCGGGGGATTTGGGGGTCTGCCGTGGGCAGCAGTGTGGGGGAGGCTTGCAAAAGTGGGTCTCCAGTGCTGCTGGAAGAGCAGGCGGCCAGCAGCTGGTGTGCTGCGCCTCTGGCTCCGACCTGGGGAGCTGCTGCCCCGTCTGCCGGCCCCACGTTGGCCCGTTTGCTCCCTGCTGAGTGCGGGAGGGGTGGGATGCTGCTGCAGGCTTGGGGCTCCTCTTCAACTTGGTGCACAGACCTCAGCAATACCTGCTGAGTGTTTGCACCTGGATTGACTGGCTTGGGACTGAAGCCAGTGGGAAGGCTGCTCGCCATGCTGTCCATCGCAGCTCAGCAGTGCCTGGAAAGGGCAGAGGAAAGCAGCTGCTTCTTCATCCTGCTGCCAAGCACTGCTGGAGTGAGTGTCTGCCCCATTTTCTTCTGTCTCCTGCTTATGCAAACTTTTAAAGGGTTGCTGGAGATGACTTAATTATTCCTAGCCACATGCATTTTATAAAATGCATATAAAAGTGTATTTTACTCCATTATTTTCATATACTTGTATATTTTTGCAGGGATAGGAGGATTATGAAATTCATTACACCGAGCTTGGGGCACGTGAAAGTCACATGCGTGCAACCTGTGTGTTCAATGGCTGGTACGCACTGGCAAGTTCAGAGCTGTCAGAATCGTATAGAGGTGGTCTTAGCGATGTGAGAGAAACAGAGGCGATAAGTCAGAGGGGAGGAAAAGCAAAGGCTGTTGATCAGGCAATAGGGTTTGAGCCCAATAGCCGCTGTCCCATGTCCCCTCCCATCACCTGCGATTTGGGCAGGGGTTGGCTGCTGGGGTTGTGAGCAGAGCAGCAAAAAAAGGACATTGGGGTGTAGGGCTGGCTGTCACCACGCGGTGCCCGTTGGAGAGCAGTGCTGCGTGGGCATGAGTGGCTGGAAACTCCTGGAGGAGCAGCGAGGCGCCAGAAGGCCTCCTGCCTGCCCCTCCTCCCTGCCCCAGCTGGGGGGGCTCCCAGTGATGCCTGGGGAGGGTCTCGGCTCTGTCAGCTCTTCCCACGGCTGCCCCCCTGTCACCGCCACGGCTCTGCCACTTGCGCCCTTCCTGCGGCTGCCCCTGTGTTGCCACCACCCTGCAATCGCCGGGGGTGCTGGGTGGGTGCTGCTCTCCAAGTCGCACGGGCTGATATTCTTTTAAATTACACAGATATATGCAGGCACCGTTGCTGCTCAGCATGAAGCTGTGTGCGAACAAGTGCTTACAGCAGCTAATTAATAGTGGTATTTTGTTTGACCCAGTATTTCTCTCACTTGTTGTTTGGCCTTATCGCTCTCCCGGTCGGTACCCAGTGTGTTTCTGTTGGTTTGACAGAGCTTTTATTTACTCCGGGGCTGGGGAAGAGTGGTGCAGTGATCCCTATCTCATCTGAATACTCAGTTCCCAGGGATGTTTTATTTTCAAACAAGAAAGCCTTCGCTTTGTGGTAAGTGACAAGGCATCCATAAATATGCGGAGTCCTCTCACATGTTCCTTCAAAAGTCTTGCAGAAAAATTGATTCTGGGTCAGATTTTTATTAGAGTAAATATCAAGAAAATTTAGTGTCTGCAATGTTGTCCCAAAATTCTTTATTCTGAAGGCGAAAACTCCCAGCAAAATTCTGATTGTTTTGCAAATATATTCAGAATGGCAAAGAGGATTTAAATGAAAACTTGTTTAGCATTAGCATTTCACTTTTTCCAGAAACGATGCACAGAAGTGCCTTGTGCGCCCGTGGGCTGGCCGGCGGTAGCCTCAGTGCTGGCATTCAGCTGTACTAACAGCAGGAGCGCTTATTTGTCCATGTTGCTTTGATGATTTCAGCCACGCCAGGGGTTCTGGCGGCTGAGTCCTCCCGTGGTCTGCGGCTCTCCAACCTCCATGGAGGCTGAGCGGCGATTCTGGCTGGCTGGGGTAGCCACGCGTGGGAGCACAGGTCTGACCCTGGAGCGGGGCGGTGGGTGCGAGCCTGGGGTCGACCATCCCTGTGGCGAGGGATGGACCGTGGCCAGGAGCCTCTCCTGAGTGGGATGGGCAGGGCTGCAAGGAGCCTGGAGCAAAGGACCTGGGTGATGCCCGAGGTTAATCCACCCCAGCGTGGCTTGGGTGAGCCTCGCATGGCATGTCCCCAAATGCCTTTTGGTGGTCGGCTGCATTTGTGCTAGTGACCCGCTCCTGGGAGCGAGCCCCGGGTGAGGCTGTTACCGATGCAGTTGGCTCTGAAACCCCAGTTGTGTTGTGGATCATCGAGGGTTCAGGGATGACCAGTGGGAAGGGTCTAACCCACAGAATGCCGACTGTGCTCATCCTGCCTGTTCTTGCAAAACCCCTGTGATGGATGTGCCCTGGCGTTTTCCTCACTCCTGCCTCCCTCTGTCCTCACCACTAGGAAGTTTTCTAATGTCTGATCTGAATATTTCTTCCACTGGTTTGTTATGCCATGTTTACTCTGCGTAAGTATGGCGAAGAGCTCGCTCACTTCCCCCCCACAGTAGTCTTACGCATGCTGAAGACTGCTTGCCATGCTTCCCTCGGTGTCGTCTCTTCTGTTGGCTGTTAGCCCCCATTGCCTTGCCCTTCCCGGAGGTCCATTTTCTCCGAGCTGCTGCCGTGGCTCCTCTCCAGGCTCCTGCTGTCCCACTCCTTCCCAGCAGTGCGGTGCCCGGAGCAGGCACACAGCAGCAGAGGAGTGCGGCAGCAGAATTGCGTTGCATGTTTTTCAGGCTGTAGTTTTGATAGCTCATCATATTGCGTTTTATGAAATGGTGTGATATGTGACTCACATTCAGCGTGTGATAGCCTCCACGTTTTTTCGCCCTCAAAACCCACTACATAACCAGTGTTTCCCTATCTGAATCCTTGTGTGGTTGATGATTCCTGCATAGATTTAGTACCTTCAGTTTATCAGGATCCCTTTAAACCCTAATCCTGTTCTTTGGAGTATTTTGCAGCCCTTTTGTACTGCCTGTAGATTTTGCAAGAATCTTCTCCAATCCATCGTTCATTTTGCTAAAGGAAACACTGACCCAGGTCAGCCCTTTGATGGGGGAGGCATCGGTGGGTCGTTCCCCTGCCCTGCTGTCGGGTGGTCTCAGGGCGGCTGTGGGGCTGTGAGGAGCCCAGCGAAGGCTGAGGTGTGCGGCTGCTACTTGGCAGCCAGGTCCTCTCGTGGTCTGTCGTTGACAAATCCCTTCTGACTGTTACCATATTGCTTCCTTCTAGGCAAGCACACACACTTTGGCTTATTATTTGTTCCAATGTTTTTTTCCACAAAGTGAAGTGACGGTATTTATTTAGCTTTTCTTTTTCCCCCTTTTTGGCCATTTGCTATTTTCCACTCTTTTGGACACACTCTATATAACATGAGCCTTCAAGGATGACCTTAGGTGTTCTTAGATTGCTTCAATCTGTTCTTAGATTTCCTGCCACATGTGTAGTCAGGCACATCCAAATATTCTTAATTAATTCCTGCTTCTGGTTTCCAGGTAGGATCTTAACTCTCTGCCTCTGAAATCTCATGGTTGATCTCTGATTTAAAGACAAACAAGTATTAAGCACATTGGTCGTCTTAGTTTCATCCATTGAAAGCTTTCCCTCTCTGCAGTTAGCCAAAGGAGCACCAACAATTCCCAGCAATTCCTGGGATCTTGCTGTCAGTGTATTTACAGAATGAACACCTGCTTCTCACCGTGGTGGCATTTCCTCTCAGGCTTGTGCTGTCCAGATACTTGCTTCTGTTGGCTTGTGCTTTTCCTTTACATCTGTCCATAGCAATCACTCCTGTTTTCCAGTTTATGTAGTGTGTTTGAAGTCAATGGTTGTCTTATGATTTAGCCAGTTTCTTACTTCACTGCTTATTCATCATTCATGTTGGAAGTCTGTTTTCCTTCACCTTCACCATCATGGGATCATGTAATAGTTTGGGTTAAAAGGGACCTCTGGAGGCCATCTGTCCCACCCTGGCCTGACCTTTCATGAAACATTGCCTCCAGTATTCAGGAACGTATAGAGGTTGGCCTCAAAATGCATTGCTCATGTTTTTCTGGTCTTTCTTGCTTTCTTCCTGAGAAGTGCAGAACACTTATCATTTTATGATCGTTCCTGCCAGCATTACCTCTGCCTTCCCATTTTCAGCCACTTGGAATCAAAATACTAAAAGAGCTTCTGTGGCCATTTTCTGCACCTCCTCTATAAAAATAAATTGTCATGAATATAGTCCAAGAGCTTGCTGGACAGTCAGTGTCCTGATCCTTCCCCAGTAGATGTCTGGATAAATGCAGTCTCTTATTATCCCTAAGTCCCATAAGCTGGTATCAGAGGGGCATAGCATAAGACACTGCACTGGATCAGAATGGATATCTGGCAACCCTGGTATCTTGTCTGGTGCCTGCCCCATGCCTAAAGAGCAGGACACGTGCTAGGGAAACCAGAGATTATCCTCCCCACTCTCTGAAATACCTCCTCCTATGGTCCTATCCATGAGCATCTCTGCAAAAGGGAATGTGAATTGCTAATGCTTGGCTGGCTGGTAGAGTCCTGTTCAGACAGATAACTCTCCATAAAAACTGCACCGAGCTCAGCGCTCTTCAGCGGCAAGTAAATACAGAGCATCCTTTTCTAGCACCTCCCCTGAAGATTCTTGGCACTTTGCCACCTTGAACAAACATCCTTCTTCTGAAATTGCTAAAACTGCAGTTATTGCATCAACTGGAACCTGGGGACTTAATTTCTAATATTCTTGACCTCTCCTTGGGGGGTTTAATAAAACAAATGCCTTGTCCTAATATCTTTTTTTGTATTATTACTTTTAACAATATGAACTGATTCGCTATTCCCAAGCCCTTTTTTTCCTCAGCAGTGTGAATGAGATCTTTGCCCTAAGTACTAAGTCACTGGTTTATTTATTTATTTATTTATTAAAAGCCTTAGAAGATTTGTTTTCCCTTTCTGGCTTTTGAAAGGGTTAGATCCATTTGATTTGTTCTACCTGCATCAGGGATTTGAGAAGAAATTACCACAATTTGTTTCATTCTCTCCTCTGTGCCTCGGTTTTCCGCTTGGCACCAGCTGTTGATTTGAGTCCCCTCTGCATCTCAGCTGTAGCCTAAGTGCCCCTACAGCAGCTTCTCAAAAACAAATCCCTGGGGTGGAACCTGAAGGTGGGTGATGCACAGGCCACCCACTTCTCCAGATGCTCCTGGGGTCACCAGGCTGCTTACAGTCCTTCTGTGCTGATAGCTCAGCTGATAGCGCTGAGCAGCACAGCAATGCCAGCACCATGCCCAGCACTTTTGGGGGGGATCGTTTTAGGGTGGGATAGTGAAGACTGTAGGTAGGGGATCTCTTGCTCCTAGTGTGACACCATAGTCCAGGACAATTCCACCATTAAGCAATTAGATGGACAGTGCTTTGTGGAGAAATGTGCAGTGAGGAGACCGAGTGCCCGGTTGTCAGACTGGAGACCTGGTGCAGGAAATACGGGATGTTCGCAGAGGAGATACAGACTTGCGGAGTAACTTACATTGGAAGGGACATCTGGAGGTCATCTGGTCCAGCTCTCCTAACTAAAAGAGAAAAGTAGGCTCCAAAAACTTGTCGGTAGAGCAGCTGGAAGGGCCTTGTCTCTCCCCCAGGGTGTGCTCCTGCCCCTTGCTCAGGGCTCCGGCTGCCCCAGCTGCAGCCAGGGTCGGGCTCTGGGATGGGGCTGAGTCAAGAGGGTGTGGAAGGCCTCGTCAGGGGCAGCCCCTTGGCTGGGGAGCTGCCTCTGAGCTCAGGACCTCATCGCTGGTCCTGAGCTACGCTGTGGGGTGCCTGTGCCTGGTGGGCTCTGGGACCCACCTCACACCCAGGGCTTGCCTGGCATTCCCAGGACCACCATCCTGCCAGCCCGTCGTCTTTGGCCTCCAGGACTGCATCCCTGTACGTGCACCAGTGCCCTGGCCTCGCCCCAGGCTCCCAGCTCACTGGCCCTTGCAGGGTGGCCACTTCAGCTGCTCCTGGCAGGGCCTTGCTGTAGACCCTGCATGCACCCTGGAGCCAGCTCCCCTCCACTGTCCATCCTCTGCAGGAGAGAAACCTTTGCTGGCAGAATGTCTTCTCCGGGCTGAGTCTCACCTCGATATGCGAGTAGCTACCTGCACCACAAAATGTCTCTAAGACGTGCTGCTCCCCTCAATGCATGCCAAAATGCGCCTGAAGTAACTAGGACAAATGCCTTTTAAGTCTTGGTAAACCAAAAGGGAATCTGAGCAATATTCAAGTGAGATTACCTCCATGCCAGGCGTGTTTGTCTCTGTAATAGCTTTTTCTGTTTGCCTCAAAGTTCCCATAAGAATATATGCTGTCAGTTTGGGATACCAGCGAAGCTTCAGGAATATTTATTTCAGTTGGGAAAAATTAAGATGGGACTAGATCAGACGAATGGAGATGCCCATCAGAGTGCTCTCCTGTGCTGGGGTGCAGATACCCGCCCTGCCTCCAGGACTGAGGGTGGGCCCTGCGTGATGATAGACCCAACTTTCGGCCGGGGCGTTATTATCAAATACATACAAAAATCTGCAGCAGTTCAAGCTGCATCGAGAGCAAACGATGCATGCAGCTCTTACAATAAATATAACTCAACACCCAAGTAAATAGCAGAGCATTTGGACAGGCTTTCATGTATTCTGTTGGTTAAAACATTGAATTTTGTGTCTGAAAACTATAGTGCAGGATTTCTGAAGTGCGGCAGAGTTTGCAGGACCCTCCTGGAGAGCTGTTTTGTTCCAGGTGAACTGGAGCGCCTGGCAGTGGAGGAAGGTCTTGGCGTGATGGTAGAGTGGGGAGACATGATGGGCTACCATTAAATCTGATCTGATGTATGGAAGAAGAGATTAGGTCCAGGATGGTTGGAGCAGTATTTGGGAAGGTTTGGCGGGGTCTGAGGAATTGCAGTTCGAGTGTCTGATGCAATCCAGAGCTGCCGTGGAGACAAACACCAAAGCCTGGGGGTGCGGGAATGGGAGGGCTGCCAGAGCCCGGCGGTGGGGTGGCTTGTTGGTGGGGAAGGGCTTAATGGTGAGAGCCCTGTGGTCGCATACCCCAGGCGAGGAGCTCTGGGGGGTGGCTCGCGCTCTGTCGGCGATCCCTCTGGGGACGGAGTGCGTGGGAGGAGTGGCTGTGCTGCATTTACCTGTGTGTTGCGCTGACCCTGCCTGTGCATGGAGTTACAGGAATAGTCACCTTTCAGAAAACGTGGAGTAGTGAATGACAACAGTTTTACTGGGCTCAGCATCTTGAGGAAGGAGAGACACTGAAGACACTTGCCATGCCAACTTCAGGAGCAGTTTCGGAAAGATAACAGAAATTCATCAGAAAGGCCTGAAAAATCAAAAGCCGTAACAACATCCGTAAGCGTGACACGGGAAGCACTGGCATGATCCAGGCAGAGCTGCAGGAGGCAGGACCTTTGGAAGAGATCATCAGTAAGGCAGCATAGCTGGTCTAGGAGACTATCCGAGAGTAAAGGGACCACTGGGAGCGGGAATCTGGGTTTGGGGAAGACAGCGTGAGCTGCCAAGAGCACAGTGAAGCTGTGCTCCAAAGGAGGAATTTGCATGGACTCTGGTGAGATCTGGCATCTTGAGCCAAGGTGAGGTCCCAGTGCAACAGGCAGGACAGAGAGTGTCCTGAAGGAGAATTCCTTTGCTGCCCTCTCCCCCTGAGCTGGCAGGGCAAATCGGGGTTTGGGAAGAGAACGCGTGTCACCCTGAGCAGAGTGCTGTGATGGCAAGTGCCAATGGGATTACACGACGTATTTCTGTTTAGCAGGTGGTGGCTACCTGAGGGGAGAAGGGCTTAAACTGTAATGGGATTTTTTTAGCAGGCGATTTCAGTTTCACCAGTCTAAAACATTAAAACTGTACATTATAAATGTTACAATGATGTACAAATAGCACATTAGAGTGTTTTTCCCCCCCCATATAGCGTTTTGATCTTTTTGATAGTACAGGGCTGGGAACAGCCGGATGAACGATGGAGATGAGGAGCAAAGGCCAAATGGGAGACGGGAGTGGGGAAACAGAGAGAGTAAAGCAGAGCGGACCACTGACCGGAACTAATGCTCAAGGGTTTTGAGAGCTTTCATCAGGTTTCCCTTCATGTGAAGTTAATATGGAAACTAGGCACTTACGGGTATGATGCAGAGCAATGCCATGAACTTTATCTAAGAGAAAAGAAATTATCCACGTTAAAAATGACTACTGCAAAGACAGCAATATAGCAAAAGCTCATGCTGTTGTTTAAGTTGGGCTGACAGCCTTTCAGGCTGGTGTGCCAGGCCCTACTTTTACCCAAGCTGGGGGCTGCTCTCGGCATCGGCTCCTGACCCCTGACTCCTGCCCCGCAATGGGCTCGGTGGGAGGCAGAGCTGCTGGCCCGGGGGTGGCAGGCAGCAGGCAGCCTGTGACCAGGCAGCAGCTCTCCGTGTCTTCCAGAATCCTAATTCAGGACAGCCTGGGGCTCTGGGGCGCCTGCAAACCCTCCAGAGCTGGTCTTTGTGCCTCCCTTGCTCCACATCTCCGCATTGCTGGTCTCTGGCTTAGTTATTTTGTACTAGAGGAAACTGTGAGACTTCAAAGGCCGATAGAGTTTGTTGATAAATACAGGCAATGCGTACTGCAAGGAGGAAATTCAGACAGCTTCTACATTTTGCTGGATTTTAAATTAACTGCAGTCCCACAGGCTTCCTTGTCAGCGCTGCCATGAAAAATCTCTGCTTTTTTATGAGGACTCACTCATTAAAATACAGAACAAAACATCAGAATGTATAAAATGAGATGGAAAATAATGTCAATAACATGACAATGCTGTTCTGTCACTCGGTGGGACGCTGTTACCTGGCTGGAGGGCAGCCCTGCTCGCCCCAGCTGAGCAGAGGGCAGGGGCGCTGCTGAGGAGGGGTCTGCCAGCGGAGCAGCAATGGGCCGGGGGGGCTGGGGGGTGGCCAGGTTTGTCCGGAGCAGGGGAAGCGTCAGTGAAATTGGGAGGTGACATTTAAAGCTACCAGAAGGAAATGTGATTTCCTTTGCATCTATCTGCGCTATGCAACTCCTGTGGCTTCTTTTCTCATAATTGGTGCTTCATTGCGATCTATGCTTGTTGCGATTTACTGCCTGTGATTTACACTTGTCAGTTGGCTGTCAGCTTGCTGGTGAGGAGGATGTTTGCTCAGGACCAGCGTGCCCCCGTGGGCCTCTCCGGGGTGTCCAGCCCCACCTTGGCAGGGGGTACCCAGTAGGGTCTGAGCAGAGGCTGCCGCATGTCACCTGTGCCAGCCTACAGGTAGGTGAATCCCACGGATGTCCAGGCTGTGCCAGAGGACTGCCGGCATCCTTCCCAGTGCACTGCGCCCAGTCGATCGCTGTGATGTTGCTCTCCCAGACAAGCTTTTCAATCCACAGAATATTTCTGCTTGGGGCTCTTTCTTTCCTCTTTTGTTTTGTTTTTTTTGTTTGTTTGTTTGTTTTTTAAACCTTTTTTTTTTTAAGGGGGATCTGCAGGCAGCTGCAGAATCTCAGTATGAGTTTTTCATCCCTCGCTTGCCATTTGCATGTCCTGTTAACAGAAGAGCCCCCTGCTCCTCTCCCCGTGCCCCTGGGGTGCACTTGGGCATTCCTCTGTCCCCGTGCAGCTTCGGGGAGGGGATGTCCTCGAAAGACCCGGGGCAAATTTTGGCATTGATGTGCATTTCTGGAAGGATGCAAGCGGCTGTGCGGCCGCATGGCTCAGAGCAGCAGGCCAGGAGCGAAGGTAGTGCCTGGCATGCGGGTGAGTGTTGCGAGGCTCTGCAGGTATGAGCAGCCTGCACCTCCTCGCTGGGGACCCAGAGAGCAGACAGCAACGCAAAGCGGATCGAGCAGATAGGCAATGCTGTCCCAAGTGAAGGTTTGCCAGGAAGGAAACTGCATTGCAGTAGATGGTCCAGATAGCATGGTTGTCTTCTCTGATGTGGTGCCTGGTGTGTGCTGGGCTGGTTCCAGTGATATATTTTCTGGATAGTGTCACGACTCTCAACTTGTGGCTGTCTACATCTTCTCTGTGTATCCAGCTGCTTTTCCCAAATATGTTAGTAAAACAATTTTTTCCTCCTCTCCAGCATTGTCCAGCTGTAATCTCTGAGTGCTTCACGTTGGGGAGTGAGTTAATGCTCGTCTTCAGTCCTTGAGTTATAGGAGACAGCAGAATTGCTGTGCTTTGCTCCTGTCCCTGAGGAGCTGTAGGTGATGTCCCTCGGCCCTGCTGCGGTAACTCCTCTCCTTCATCTTCAGCCTCCTGCCGTCTGTCTCTGTGTGCTTACCTGCTGTGTTGCCCACCACCATTCGCACGATCTCTGTGCCATTTCAGCACTGTTTCTCTGTGCTCCACCTGCAATCATTGCCCGACGTGCCTATGAGAGTGCTGGGCAGGAGCCAAGATGTCATTGCAGCCACCTCGCGGGAGGCTTTGCCTGCTGTGCAGGTACTGCCAGGAATTAAACAGGCAGTTTGGCAATGTAAGAGACAGCACAGCGAGTAGCAGCGAAGATATCCTGGTGCCTTTGTATCCATCAGTGGCACAGTCTAGTTTGAATTTTGTGAGAATTATTGGGGAACCTGTGTTGAACAGAGCTGTGCGGGGCGAAGGCAGAGACAAATGCTGCGAATTAGTGGGGGGCTGGAGATGCTCTCTTGTATGCAGAGATGTTGGAACGAATGGGATCAAACAAGGAGGATGTGATTTAACGTACAGGTTGGTTTGGAGGAGCCATAAAACTGGTAGTCTGTTCTGAGCAGGGTGGAGGTACCCATCTGTAATGAGGCCCTCCCCATAGTGATTCACTTGCGTTTCTCGCAGCATCTGTGTTTCTGTAAATGTGAGCAGGTACACATTTATTTATAGATGATAGATGAGCAGGCAGGCAGAGCGGCAGCTGGTCAATACTGACTGCGCTCCTCAGCGGGGAGCGTGCTCTGCTCTGGAGATGCTGCAGAGCTGGGTGCCCTGGCAAGGCACATGGATGTTGTGGTGCAGGGGATTGGTGGATGATTTCAGTTTTGCCAGTGCAGAGTATTTAAAACTGACATTGGCTGCAGGGCTGACTCACAGCAAAAAGAAGCAGGGGCAAAGCAATGAAATGATGAACTGTGAGGGAATTCATTGCTGCCCATCAGGTAACGAACCTGGGGACCTCCCTGTGCAGGTGCAGCATGTGCCCAGCACCCGGGGAGCCACAGAGGAGCGATGCTGCTGGCCGAGGCACAAGGACTGCTGCTCACAGGAGTTATGGCAGGGGTATTACAGCTCCTGTCAGGTGGTGTGGGAATTTCTAACTGGGCGTAGAAAACTGCCTGTGTGGAGGCAGGTTATTCCTGGCTTGCTACTACAGGTTTTCATACCTTCTGCCTTATGAATTAACCCTGCCTCCCACTGGTGATTGTGCAGCCTGGACTTCAGTTCTGAGTACAAAGTGCCGTTTCTAGTTATACTGTTGTTTTGCCATAAACTATCTCAGTTACGTAGGATGGTGCGTGGCAGAGGCTGTCGTTCCTTGCTCTGTGGCTGTGCCAGCAGCGGGGCCGGGCGGGCAGTGCTGCCCCGCAGTCCCGAGGCGCTGGTCCTTTTCTGGGAAAGCACCCATCCCCTGAGAGCTTTTCAGCAGGCTCAGGGCTGAGTCCTCCTAGAGCTCAGTGCAGCAGTGTGACATGTCCAGCCCTGCTGTCTGCCAGCAAATGCTGCTCTGGTCTGGTAAGAGTGTGGCCAGCTGCAGGGAAGTGACTTACGCTCCTGCAGGCAAAGATGGGTCCAGTGTGCTTAAAATTGTCTAAGTTGAGTGTACCAAAGTTCATAAAGTGTCTGCATGCTTGCCAGCATGTTGTTGGTGCTTCGCTTCACCTGATGCTGCAGGAGTGGTGCTTACCTTCAGCACAATTGCCTGCGTCTCCAAAGTCTCGGAGCAGAAAACAGACACTGATGCCAGGGTTTTTCCTGAGCACGGGAGGGACTGCAATAACCACAACGCCGCGTACCCGGGTGCGAGCCACCTGCACCCTGCACGGCATGCAGGTGGGCACGAGGCCAGAAGGAGAGGAGGGAGCGGCGCTCATGGCACATTGTTCAGTGGGGATTTTGGCTCCAGGACAGTTTTTAATTTTTTCTAAAGATGGCCAACTTTGAAATACACGCTAAATCTGGAAGGCTGGTCCATAATCCCAGTTTTTACCCGCTTCTCCCAAACAAGTGCCCTAATGCAAGGCCAGAACGATTAAGCACCTCCTCCTCTGTAGGCTCATTTTGGCATTACAATTCTTGTCTGCCTGACTAGAGAGAGGCCCCGGTTTGGCAGGAGTTTCACCCTGGTTTGGACAGTGCGATCTCTTGGATGACATGCTATTTTGGGGAGGGTCATTAGGCTACAGCTGCAGGACATAAGGCTGCAGCTTCCCCAGACTGCCTGCTGCTCCAGGGCATGTGTGGCCGTCTTGCTGGGCTGGGCAACGGGTGCTGGCGTTGTGCACCCATTCCTCTAGGGCATCTCTGCTGCCTCCGAGGGAAATTCAGCCAGGTAGGCTCACAGGAGGCACCAGGCACCTGAGAGTGGTAAAAAGATGCCCAGTTATGAGGCTGGGCTTCAGCCCGAAATATCTGATATTTTAAGAATTTTATGTCTTGGTTTAATGTTTATGTGGCTCATAACCAGCATGCAGAAATCTCCCTGTAAGACTGCCAAAGGCACTCAGGACCCTGGAGCTTTCTGGTGTGAGCCATATGGAATGACCCTGTGCTGAAGCAATGAATGTCTCATCATTGACATTTCAATGATGCGGTATTTATTACACATTTTTATAAGGCTCCCTAGCTATGGTATCTGCACCCCAAATAAGACCACGCTTTATGGCTTGGCATGAAATTGCTAATATTGCCTCGAATTCAGCATTGCTGACACTGGGTAGCAATCTCAGCTGTTGTAAAGTGGTGTTGTTTCCCATTTATGGAGCTATTACTTTACGGTGGGTAGAAGGCTCGCCAGTGGCATTCACTGAGCTAGACTGCTCGTAGTGAAGAATTTATTTAGCTGGTTTTAATCTTTCTGTTTAAATATCTTGCAATCTGAAATTTCCCAGGTTTTTCATTGCTTCTGGCTCAGTTTCAGTTAAAACAGACCAGAATTCTTTAAATGAGGCAAGGTGAAGGAAAAATGGTTGCAATACATTCTTTGAGTAGACATGATGCTTTTAAAAAAAACCCAGCATGATGGAAAGCTAATATTTTACATGGGTGTTAGCAGTGAAGCAAATAGGTGACAGTTAGTGCTTCAGAGGAAGTGAATTCTGATTTTGCATGGTAATAGGGATTAGAAAAATCAAGGTTTGTAGTTGTGTATTTATTTATAAATGGCAGTTTACTAAATCAGGGTCCCATAAATGTTGTTGTGGTCTAGGTCATATCTCTACAGAGAGATTTACCTTGGCTTCACTTCCCCTCTCCTGCAGTCACTTACTGATCCTTGCCCCGACAAAACTACATGGATGCCTAATAGAGCGTGCAGATTAGAAAGCCAAGTGCAGGTCCTTGTCTCCCAGGTGTGCCATGAGATGGTGATGAACATTCATGCCTTGACTGCACTAAGCACTTGAGCTGGCAGTGACACTTCTTGCTCAGAATCCTGAAATAGACCCTAAAATTCACAGCCCATAGAAATATATGCCTTAGAGCAGCATGGGGAGCCCTTTCCTGCAGCACTTGTCGTGGTTTAGCCCCAGCCAGCAACTAAGCACCACGCAGCCGCTCGCTTACTCCCCCTACCCCGGTGGGATGGGGGAGAGAATCAGAGGAGTAAGAGTGAGAAACACTCCTGGGTTGAGATAAGAACAGTTTAATAATTGAAATAAGGTAAAAAAAAAAATATAATAAGGATAATAACAATATCCAAAGCAAGTGATGCACAATGCAATTGCTCACCACCCGACGACCGATGCCCAGCCAGTTCCCAAGCAGCGATCGCTGCTCCCCGGCCAACCCCCCCAGTTTCTGTACTGCCCATGACACCGTATGGTATGGAATGGCCCTTGGGGCAGTTTGGATCAACTATTCTGGCTGTGCCCCCTCCCAGCTTCTTGTGCCCCTGGCAGAGCATGGGAAGCTGAAAAGTCCTTGACTAGCATAAGCAGTGCTGAGCAACAACTAAAACATCAGCGTGTTATCAACATTCTTCTCCTACTAAATCCAAAACACAGCACTGTGCCTGCTACTAGGAAGAAAATTAACTCTATTCCAGCCGAAACCAGGACACACTTCACTCGCATTGCTCATAGCACAGCTGTCTGTGCCAATGTGAAGAGGATGACAGATGAGCAGCTGAGCAGAGATGGTTTGATGAGCACTGGACAGGCCACCTCAGGTGTCCCTTGGCCAAGGTGCACGTGGCTCTCCCTGGGGCACGCCATGGAGCCAGCCCTGGCAAGGGACCAACACGGCTGCAATGCAGGCAGGTGGTGGATGCATGCGGTTTGGCACACTTTTCCCTGCATGCCAGAGCTCCTTGGGATCCCCAGTGCTGGACCAGGAGAGAGATGGCTGCAGGGCATGCGGCCTGAGGTGTGGGCATGCGGTCCAAGGTGCAGACATGCAGCCTCATCTTCTGGTGCTTCTACAGGTGCTGGGGCAGGTTTTATAAAAGCTGTCAACTTTAACTTGCATTCTCCTTTGAGGAGTGCCCATTTAGGACGTTGCTGCTGTTCATACGTCAGTGCTCTGCACGACAGTGAGAGCGAGCACTGTGCACAAACCCAGTGTGGAGCTGATACTACCAGGTCACTACCAGGATTTGAAGAACTGCTAAGGTGGTGGGGACTGGGAGCCTGTGCTTCTGTCTTTGAACAACTGAGTGGGCTGTGAAATGATTTTACATACAGAAAGATCCCCTGAGTCTTGTGCTGAGAAAAAAGATGGCTCTGAACTTCTTAACAAGAAAGCAAACTCTAGGTTAAACTGTGGTGGCACATCAAGACTTGATGCCTGGCTCACCAGACGATCTGAGCCTGCAGAGCTCAGGACTGGCAGCAGTGGGCCTGGGAGAAGACTGCTGTGGCTGCACAGTTCAGAAAAAGGAGCTGTCATCATTCATGGCATTCATAGCAAAACCCAACATCAACCCTCTTGAATATGATCCAGGCCTGCAAAAGCCAAGCATGCCTTGTAAGGGAACAGCAAGCATGAGCAGCATGGTTTCTGCCCAGAGCACTGGTTGAGCATTGCTGACTTTTGCATCCTGATGCGCTGTCCATATTTTCAAGAGGCATTTGGAGACATGTGGGAGGGAGATACAAGAACTACTGCTGTTCTAGTCCAGCTGCGTGGTGGAGGACTAGCGCAGGGATGACAGGGTGCCGTGCTCTAGCCAGGCAGCATCGTTCTGAAGGCAATTTCTGTGGTCTGTGTTAGAGGAAGGTTAGATTAGGTGACTGCAGTGATTTTACCTGCAATTCTAGGAGCCATTTTTAGCCATCATCTCAGCTCAGGCTCTCTGCTTCCTCTGGTGTTGGAAGCTGTCATTACTGAAACACATGCGTGTGAGATGACTTCCCAGTGTGTGCCTGGGTTTTTGCTTGCTCCACATGCTGGCATTGTGTCTTCTCTTCTAGGTCATCTCTCACCGCTGAAGCTCTCCATTTTCTTCTCAGTTTTACCAAGCTTGTCTCAGCTGCAGCCTTTGCTTGCCGTTCTCCATGGTGTCCTGACAGACATCTTCATCCACCACAAGGTGGTGGGTGTCTGTACCGAAAGCAGCTGAAGGAAGTGTCCTCCAGCAGGAGAGTGCGTGGGCACAGTGTTACAGGGCTTCTATGATAGTAGGAAAACAGCAGAGGGACAAGGTTGCCCAAGAGCTTCACACCAGCATTACTCTGGGTGAAATGACAGAGCCCAGGACGTCGGTGGTGGCATCCCAGCAATGTTGCCCCTCATGCATACAAAGCCAAGGGCAGTCACAGGTCTGGCATGTGGTCCATGGATCGTGGTGGTGCAGAGAGGGGCATTTGGGCATGGGAAGAATCAGGCAGCCTTTAGGGGCAGGAGGGATCTGGACAGGAAAGGCAGAGCCAGCCTGCCAGTACCAAGAAGTGACAGGTCATGGGGAGTATTTCAACTAGCATGTCGGTATGACGACATTGGATGCTGGAAGGTACGAGGGGAATGGACCACCCAAAATGGCCAGGCACATGTGCTCTCCTTAATTAATAGCGTCTTGTAATGCCATTGTCAAGGACAGGAAACTGGGCTAATGGACCTTTAATCGGGTCCTGTGGAGTATTTCATGGAGTATTTAGCTATTGGTTAATTAGCTTAGAGTGAGACTTACTGTTGTTGTGTTGTATTTCTTTGACCTGAAGTTTGCAGAGAGTGTTTCAGTTCCCACCCTAGATGTTGAAACTGTGATGGAAAGCTTTTGGCTTTTAATATCTGCTGGAAGTTGCAAGCAGCACACATGTCTGATTGCATCAGATGTGTCATTTGTAAGATCTGTTTAGGTTAGGTACAATTTCCATCCTCAGGCCTTATCTCCCTTGGTGTTAGAGCTGACACAGCTTTGCTTCAGTGTTGCTGGAGTGTTTCTTGCATGCGGGAACCCTGCCTGGGGCAATGTGCCCATTGATATTTTGGATGTGCTGGCAGACCTGCTGCTTGCTTTGTTGGGGCTACGTCTGCGACTTTGGTTGAGTGGAACTTCTCAAACCACATCCCTGAAGTTTTCTCTCTCTCATCTCAGTGACAGTTTGGAGGATGCCTTAAAGAGGAAGAATAGCTCTGAACAGGCTGTCCAGGTCCTGAAACAGACCTCATTCTTGGGGCGCTTGGCCACTTCTGTCTTGCTGGCTCTGACTGACGTGTCTCAGTGTGAGGTGGGAATGAATCACCTGGAGCTGGCTGAGATTTGGGCCCTGAGAAGCTGCCAGTTTCAGGGGTCTTTGGGTGAGCTGGAAATCAAAGCTAGCCTTGGTGAGTGTCAGTACAATGCCGTACCACCCAGCCTGCCCATTCTCCTGGCTCCCACCAAGTCATGACTTGGTAATGCTAGGTTAATGACTAGATGATCATAAAGGTCTTTTCCAACCTAAACGATTCAATGATTCTATGATTCTATGTTTCTCCAGCAGCTGAAGCCTGCCAGGGGCAGAGGTTGGACAGCCCTTTCCTAACCCATCTCTAACAGGCTAGAGGTGTCCTGAAGCTCAAGAGCACTGAGGGCATGTCCCTCCATGCAGGGTTGGAGACTCACAGAGAAGGGCAGCTACCTTTCCTGGTCAGGTCCTGCATGTCTCATAGCTTGCAGCTTATGCTAATAGTGGCAATTTAGAAATTAGTTTGTCTGGCAGAGTTCTTGCACAAAGTTGCTCAGATTTTATCAAGGGCCTGAGAATTGCATGTTCAATGGATGAGCCAAAGACCATCTCTATAAATGCTGCTATGTCCTCTCCCTCAGCCCCTGCACCAGTGCTGTCTCCAGACTGACTCCAGCTCGGTGCCAGGGACCGCTGGAGCTCTGTGGAAATGGCTCCTTGTGTCCTCTGGTGTGTTGTGGTTTCTTTCGTCCCTGTGACCAGAGCCTGCTCTCGTGCTGCTCCAGTATCTCCTTAGGCATGGCTCAGCTAAGTCCCTCTTCTAGGTGAAACATACCTTCAGCAGCTTATGGTCATCTGGGGGTTGTTTCCTCCTTCACAAGGAGGAAAATTAAATGGAAACTCCACAAGTCCCCTTTGCTTTCCTCCTAGAGTTTCATTTAAGGTATTTACATGCTCTAGAGATGCTCTTGCACACTGACTATGAGGCACATCCCACTCTTTCCATCAGCTCTTCCTCCTAATCTGATTCACATATTCAAGAGCCGGTTCTAAAATTCAATCAGATCCCCTTTCCAGTTGCCTAATATACTCCAGCAGTGTTTTTATTATTGGAATATATTAAATTATGTTGTTCCTTTCACATTTCTTAAAGGTGCAGTTCTAGTTTCCCTTTTTTCCCCCCAAATGAATAACCATATACCCTGCAAAACCACACACACAGGACTGCAGCGAACAGAGCTCAGTATGTTTTTTCATTCCCTGTCCCCATAGAGAGTAAGGTCTGACATGTTTTTCGGCTAAGGCAGTTCAGTGAAGTAATGTTTTGTGACATCCTTAAATGCAGTTATTTTGCTGCTGGCTAATTTGTCTGCTAGGGTGCAGGCATAATTCAGACAGTATCAATTGCGCTGGCAGATAACTTGCTGGTACCTGTGGCGATTCCAGCTTTGCTATTTAGATGCAGGCCCAGTCTATATGCCAGCTTCCCCAGTTTTGGGGGGGATCTTGTGGAGGGGAGAGGCCTGGAGGATGGCTGGGTCTGAAGTCTTTGTATACTTGTAGTCCACGGCGTTCTGGTGAGGAAACAGCCTTGGCAGTCATTGCTGTAGGAGGGCTTTATCAGCATCAAAATCTGAAGGCTTAGTCAAAGACAAAGAATAGATACTATGGCGACAATCTACTGAAAGAATTAACCGCTACTGATAAGCAATGTCTTCCCCTCAGTTAAATTCCAGTTTGTGTATTTATAATCTGCTTATCTAAATTCCCTACCTACTTTCAATTGAATATGGCTTTCTGCTTCACTTCCTATATTAAACTAATTTGTAGCATTGCCATGCACAGCAAACCAGCTCTCGTAGCTCACTCCAGATGTGGTGAAATTTCCTTGAGCGGTGAAGTTATTGTCCCTCAGCCTTTACCTGAGAGGGGATGTGAGTCCTGGTTACTGTTGCAGAGGACCTGGAAGCTGTGCCTGAAGGAGTTGGTGCAAGTGCAGGTTACTGCCAGGTGCTGGACCACAGCGACTGCCCGGCCCAGCAGGGTTCAACGGGGTGGCATGGGCTGGCTGCAAGCATTGTGTGGACATCCCGAAATCGTGCTGGTAACGTCAGGATGGGGATTACCATGTTGCATCAGGGTACTGATAAGGACCGCATTGCGGGAGCTGTGGCTTCCCATTCCTTGACTGATGTGCCTGAGGTCTTCTGGGGTGACATGTCTGCGCTACTGCAGCAAAGAGCTCTGCCATGGCTGGAGGTGGTGGCAGCTGGATGGGGTGCAGGCAGTGGGGCCGTGTTGTTGAGAGCCGGGGTTGGGCCAGACTGGCCCATGGCACCATCCCAAAAGCCTTCGTTAGGCAGGCAGGCAGGTGGGCAGCTGGGAGGGGGTCTCAGGTGTCTTCTGCTACCTAAGGATGGCAAGCGTGGTGAGCAGGCTTGAGTTTTCCATGTTGCCTTTTGCCTCTGCGATTTGCAGTCAGTGGGGGAGAGTGGCTGACGTGGAGCCTTGGCAGAGACCCGGAGTAGGGGAGGTGCATGTTGGGTGGTGGTAGAGATCACCCTTTCGCAGGAGCTGCCATATATATGATATCACACAACTTCATCTTGTATAGAAATTAGCATACCTGGCCTCTGCCCTGAGAGTGTTGCAGAGGCTGTGGCTGAGGACGGTGCAGGAGGCGGTGATTAGCAGTGTTTGTGTTTGAGAGGGCAACGAGGACACATGTGAAAGGCAGTGGCGAGATGGTGGTTTGAGAGAAGGTATGAAAGCTGTTGAGGAGCTCTCAAGGTGTGAAGGCACCTGGAGGGTGCTGGGAGCAGCAGGAGATGGGGGAGAGGGGTGGCCCGTTGCATGCAGGGACAGAGCTGGGCTACGGACACCTGTCACGGGGTCTGTCTCCTGCAGCTCGCCAAGGGCTGGGGTACCTGGGGGGCACCAGATGTGTATTTGTTTTTGGAGAAAAGCAGTAAAGACCATTAATGAGAACTAAGTTTACTGTCCAAGCAGGTAAGTCAAAGGAAGCAGCTCTCCTGTCCATGCCAGCTCCAAGAGGAGGGGTCAGCTGGTGGGTTTGTGGTAGCAGGGCCATTGCCTGGGGCCAGAGCACGGGGATTGGGGCTGGGCCAGCACCCGGTGTGTTTCTGCTGCTGCCACGGCATTGCAAGAGTATCGCCAGGGTGGGAGGACTGCTCGGGCATTTTGGTCAGGGCTGGAGGCCGCTGAACCCCAGGGATCCAGCCTGGCATGGACAAGGAGAGGATGCATGGGTATAAAAATTTTCGATCTGGAAAAAGTGCTGTAGGGAAAGCCGGGGCAGTGACATGTGGGAGGGAGCAGGGGGAACAAGGCAGCAGGGTGGGGAGGGGATGATGTCCTGCCCAACAGCAGGAGAAAACACCCTACAGGAGAGCTGGACCTTTGGGAAGTGGCTCCACAAAGGTTGAGGCAATGAGGGGAATTGCTGCACCCCATAGAGAAGTGTTTCTGGGACACGTGCCCACGGGGGATGGTGTTAATTTGGGGAACTTTGGCATTACAGCAGCCTCCCCTGGGCTCTGTTGGCTGCATCACCACCCCACCGACACCAGCCCTGACCCGCACAGTCTGGACTGGACAGGAGAGGGTTCTCTTCTCAGAGCATTGCTGTTTCCATTGCTGGTGGTTCTCTGCTGGAGCCTTGGAGCAGTGCAGGCAAGCCTCACTCACCCCTCTGCAGAGGGCAGTCGTGGACAATGCGGGCAGGAATTGGCCCACGGTCACGCAGGGATGGAGGACAGAGTCTTCTCCTGCCTGGCCAGAGTATGTGGAGGCTGAATTAATGTTTTACAGTGCTGTGAAGATGCACACACGTTTTTATATGCATATATAATGTATATAAATAATTTATTGTGGCTTACCCTTTATCTCTATAATCCATGATTCAGGTTTTAGGGAGTGTGCATCTTTTTTATCATCACAAAATCGAGTCCGCTTAGATTTATACTTGCTACTTGTGCAGTTCCCCGGCAAAGATGGACACAGTAGATTTAATCTGTCTGGGCAACAGTGGACATTTGATATAGTGCCCTGTGTTAAATAGTTTGTTCTCATGGAGAACATGGCATAGTGCAGAGGTGTAATGTAAATAAGCAGTCATCTAAATGTGCAAGAGCAGTGCATTGCTGAAGGGGAAGTGCTGGGGCAGAAGGAGGTTAGGAGGAAGGAGTCAAGTGTTGGTCTTGTGGATCATCTTCAGTGTTTTCTCTAGTGTCCTTGACATGAGAAGCACACTCTTGAACTTCACTGATGATACAAAGTCAGTGCTTAGGAGGACTGGAATATTAGGAAGAATTTGAAGGATGGGAAAACTAGAAATAAGATAAAACAGTAAGCAAGCTGTATTTAAAAGATAGCAACAAAAATTTCTACTATGAGTTCATAGTTGCCTTATCTGTTAGAAACAACAGAGGAAAATGTTTGGGAATATTAATCAGAAGATGACAGCCAGTGTCTGGTCTGTTGTGACGTGAAGGCAAGTGCTACCATAGTTGTACAACATCCTGTAAGACCTTACTTAAAGTACTATGCACTGTTCATCGTTGCAAATGTTCAGAAAAAGATGAACAGAAGCTGGAGCATTGGAGGGCTGCCGGTAGGGCCACAAGACACTGGGGTGACTATCCTGGGACCAGGCCTCCTTGCGCCCCGGATCCTGTCGCCAGTGATGGCGGGTAGCGCGTATGCAGGGAAAAGTCACAAAACAGAGCAACTGCCCAGGAGCAGCTCCCATGACATATTTGCCCATAACTGGTGATCAGCAGTCAGTGGGTTCCCTGAGACAAAGGCTGCCTATGGATTATCAGTTTCATTAACCAGCGGTAGATTGTCCTTCATGAACTTGTCTAATCCCTTTTTGAAGTCGTCTCTGCTATTGACATTCGTAACATCCTGCGACACTTAGTCCCTTAGCTGAGTGAAATGGCATTTCCTTCTTGTGTTAAACTCCATGTCCCTGCCACAAGGTTATTTAATACAAAAGCACTGGAAAATGGGCTTGTTTATCCTAAAGCACTGGAGACAGAGATGGGATTAAGCATCAAGAAAGGCCAAAATTAACAGAAGTAAAAGACAATGTTGGCATGGGTACAAGTGGGTATAATTTTTCCATACATCGATGTGGATCTGGAAAGTAATGAATGACCCTTGGAGCTGCAAGGGGAGTTCTTCCAGTAGGAGCACCTTGAGTCAGGTGTTAACTCTTGAGTCCTCCTTGAGTCAGACTTGGCATCTTTTATACTTAATGGCTCTCAGTGGAGAGGTTTCTGCCTTGAGTTTGTTCTGTGGCTTTTTAAGCCCATGTAAACTTTCCTTTCCACAACATCAGACGGTGAGAATTTTGCAGCTTCCTTACCCGTATGTAAGTACCTCCTTTTCGCTGTTGTGGACCGACCCTCTCCCTGCTTCATTTTACACCATCCAGTTCCTGAAGTCAGAGAGCCTGTGAACAGCAGATCCCTATTGATCTTCTCAGTCCCACCCCTGGTTTCACAGATTGCCGCCATGTGCCCCCAGTTTTCTCCTCCCAGGCTGCAGATGTTTTTGGTTATGGTGTCGCTCCTTGTGCAGAAGCCATTGTAGACCTTTGCTCATGCTTGTCACAGTTCCTTGGCCTCTCCCAGATCTGCAACAGCCTTTTGGAGGCAAGAGACCAGAACTGCACAGAGATTCACAAAGACTGGTTGAGTCTTCCCAGTAATTCCTGTTTGTCCATCTGTACAGTAGTCTTCATCTTTAAATAGCCTCTCAATTTGGGCAGTAGAGATAGTAGGTTTAATGGTGTGCTATTTTCCCCCCAGAAACTTTTTAAAAACTTGCTGGCCCATTTGCCACATTCCAGCACTGAAAGCAGATTTGAGGAAAAGGTTACACACCACCGTTAGTAGTCCAGCTGTTTCAGACTTGAGTTTCTGGTGTGTTCCTGCTGCCTCTTTGCTCATCTGCTTTTCTGTTGACTCCTGTCAGGGCTGAGGCAGAGTCTCGGATACGCCACCCGTCAGGAAGGGATCCAGTGTGGGGTCATCGCCAGTGTCTGTCCCATCTCCTGAAAAACCTAGATGGCAATTTTAATTTTGTCTTTCTACTATGGCTTTATTCTCTCTGAGCACTTCTTTTATACTTTGGTTATCTATTGGTCTTTTAAGTCCCTGACAGGTGTTCTGTTCTCAATGTTTCTGAAAAATTACTTACTAGTTTTTAGGCTTTCTGCATGTTCTTCTTCCAACTCCATATCTGCCTTCTCCTGCCCCCCGCCCCCTCCCCCCCCCAACAAAATAATGCATGATCTGTTCTGTTTTTTCTCATTTAAATACTACTTTGTCTTTTTGACTGGCATTCCTTGCTTCTTATAATGTTGTGTACCCTGCTACTCTTTAGGTCTAAGTCCTTCTTGACCAGTAGTATGTGTCTGAGCATCCAATAATGTGTCTTGAAATAGTCTCCAGGACACCAGCAAAGGCTTTACTTTTAATGGTCCCTTTTAGTTCTTTCTTACTACCAAAATTAATTTTTATGAATTTTGAAGTCCCTGTGTTTTAAACAGAGCATAATGGTAGTTGATTTATCGGCTTCCATTGCTTCGGTGAGATTATGAACCTAGTTATATTGGGGTCACTGTTAATAATGACTCTTAATTAATAAGATTATGAGCTACAGCATGCTCACTGGACAGTGTGAGGTCAGGAATGCATTTTCCTGTGGTTGATTCCCTGCCTGGCTGCTCCACTGGCCATGCCTAAAAATTTAATCTTGCCATCGTGCTCTGACACGGTGTTTTCTCAGTTTGTGCAGAATTAACTCAACGTCTCTTGTTCCCCTGGCGTTCGCTGACCTCTCTGGTCTCCGGCAGATTACGCTCAGCATCACCATGCTGCCTGGGTGGCTGGAAGCATAGTCCTAACCATGTACGTCTGCTGCAGGAGCATCAACCCATGGCAAGTCTATGTTCCTCGTTGGCACAGTTAACTTGTTAATCTGATTTAGGTCTAAGCCGTCTTTGCAGTGCCATGCCTCCTCCCCTGCTAGTGCTCGCTCTGCCTTTCCTGAATGCTTTGTGTTATGCTTTCCTACTGTGTCTTTCTTCCACTGAGTTTCCAATGCATCCATTGTATCAATATTTTTATTAAAACTAGGCATTCTGGTTCTCCTGTCTTATTTATTAGACCTCCAGCTCCTGTACAGAGGAACAGATGCCTTAGTCTAGGGTTTCTATTTTTTTACTCTGTTTGTGTAACTGCTCTTCACCATTTTGTATCTGACTTTTGCCAGCTTCTGTCCTATCTCTTTATGGCTTCACCCCTACAGTGTGAGTCATCCCAAGGCAGGTACTTTTCTGCATGTGCTGGCTTTCCTGTCCCTTTAGCTAAAAGCTCTCCTATAACCTTGTTAATGTTAAATCCCAGCAGCTTGCGTGGTTTAGAAGTAGTATGCCTCTCCTGCACAGGTATCCTATTTTGAGAGTTTTCCCCAGTTTCTAATCAGTGCATGTCCTTCTTTTTTCTCAGCCATGCAGTGGGATTTTACCTCCCTGCTCCTCTATCTGGCTTCTGCCTGGCACTGAGGGTATTTCGGAAAGCATTAACATGCCAGTCGATCTTCAGGTCCCTGAAAGTTGCCTCCAGCTGCTCTCTTCCATCCCTCCCCATCTCCCCATTTCACAGACCTAGGGACCTCAAACACAGGATCCTCCCTGGCGTGTCCAGACATCCCATGAGGTCTGTGATCTTAACAGGTGGGGTGTTAGTCACCGTGAAGTCTACTTGTGTTTCATAAACCTGGTCATCTCTGTGCTTGGTAACCAGATCGACCACTCTGTGATTTGCCTTGTTGGGCAGCATCTCCCCCTTCTTGAGCTTTATTCTTTCCTACCTTGAGACTTGCCCCCTTCAGCAGCACCAAGACTGAAGTCAGAGGGGAGATGGCTCCACACGGTGGGACTTCAGCTCTTCTCTCCTAACTCTGTAGCCATGGCTGGGCCTCCACCTGAGCCAGATCTGCTTACTGATTTAGTGATTGGCCTTAACTGCTTACTCAGCATCTTAGATCTCTGCAGGGGTTCACTTTTTTCAGCTGTCACGTTGTCTTTGCTTTTGTAAACTTGCATGCTCATATCCTGTGCCTTTCACACCTCCACGCAAAGCTACAAATCATGTGCACAGCTTGTCGTTAGTCATCCTTATGGCATAAGTTTTAGGGTTAGACTTTCCGGACTCAGAGATACTAAGAGCAGTTGTACAGCACTGCATAATATTCTCACCCTGTGTGACTTCAACAGCTCTAATCAAGTGGCCTGTCTGCAAGACGAAGTTAGCGCTCAACAAGCTGAGGAGTGACTTTGCAGCACAGAAGCTGTTTTGCACCTGGTACGGATGCTCCTCCTCAGGAGCTGCACAGGGCTCCTGACACCCCGTCTGCGTGGGGAGCCGAGTGCTCACAGCCCGGTGTACCAGCAGTTCATGTTTACACTTACTGTAATTCTACGCAGATAAAACCCTTGGAGTGCTCTTTGGTTGTTGCTGAGTTGGAAACAGCTACAATTATTTGAGTAAATAAAGCAGGGTCAGAGCACAGTCTGACCGGCATGGCTGCAGTTGTGTTCTTAGGCAGGGCCTGCGTCGTGTGGGGTGGTGGGGCTGGGGACCGGCTGCATCTGGCCACTCTGCGGTGAGGAGAGACACGGATGTGAGCCAGCGTCAGCTGCTTGGCTGCAGGGCCAGGGAACAGCTCTTGCCTGTTTTGTCAGTACTGTGGGTGCAGCTGGTGGTGGTTGTGCTTGTGGAGTTGTTCTGCACCTCCATCTCTCCTCCCTCTAATATGAAACCTCAAGGTACAATAATTTTTATTTTGAAAAGGTGGTCCCCCCATCTGAAGCTACATATGCCATAAGATCCGCTTGGCTGTGGGAATCCACGTCCTTGGCATGCTTTGCCCTGCTGTGGAGATGTTTCCTATCCTCTGCTTACAGGGTGACTCCCGAGGGTGAGGTGCGGTGTTAGGACTCTGTGTAAGAGACACGGTATGAGAAGTACTTGCTCTGTTGTTCACATATAACATTTTCCATAGTTACTTTGAGAGACATAATTGTCTTCAATTTGTGCACAACACCTGGCTCCTAAGTGCTCCGACCCCTGACTGGGGAGCTGACGTCGAAACAAGCTACAGAGAGCGACCCAGGCGACCATGTGGTAGCGGGTGCCTGGGAGCCCCGCAGGTCCCTCACAGGAGCCGTGCAGCCACCGGCGTGTCCGTCGGCGTGGCCGTCAGCATGGCCGGAGCCCTGAGTGCCAGGGCAGGGCTGCTCTGCAGGGTGGGCAGAGCCTGTCGCACCTCTGTGATCTCTCCAGGTCCTCCCTGGCTGTCTGGGCGCAGGAGGGTCAGGGTATCCCACAGAGAGCACCTCCCCTTGCTGCTCTGAAAGCAGAGGAAAACAGCGCAAGGCATTCACAGAAATCACTTACGCGTCTGGGAAGTAGATTAACACGTTAGCCCAAACACTTTTTCTGAGAGTTGCGAGTCTATCCCCTGTCTGGAGGAGCGTGCCTCGCTGTAGGTACAGCACTGCTAAAGCAGAGCTGTAGCAACAGCCCCGCTCCTCTTTGGCTGCCTTCATCTCCGTGGCACCAGCTAAGCCTCTCGCGCTTCTCCTAGGCAAAGAGGGGCATGTACCTAGGATGAGGCACTCGCTCCCGGTTACAGATGGAGCCATGCAAGAGAAGGTCATGGAGGTGAAGGAAAGGATCGTGCACCCACCGAGGGCTGTTGTGGTGTCTTCCTGATGTGTATTATCAGTTTTGTGAATCCTCACATGCTGAAGCGGCGGCTGCTAGACATTTTGACGCGTTCTGGCAAGGCAAACCCATTCAGAATTCAGTTTCAGTCTTCCCTGAATATGTTCTTCCATCTTCTCTTGGTTTGTGCCCTTGAGATGTCCTCTAAAACTGACCTGACTGTGTCTGGTCCATGGCATCTGCCTTGTAGGAAAGAACTTGGTCTCCCACTTTGGTGCTGTGTGCTGTTTCTCAAGCTGTGAGCTTAGAGTCCTTTGAGCGGAGAAATGCGCCAGATGGTCTTTATTCTGCCATTTATCTCTCAGCCTGTCTCTCACGTTCCAGCACCTTCTCCAAGTGAGACCTTGTGCCTTGGCTTCTTAAAGCATCCCATCCTTCTCTAGCTCGCTCGCGAGTTGTCTCAAGTGTGCTAACAGCTGTCCCATGGAGCTTCGGGCCATTGACAAAATGTAGTAACTGCAATGCTGAAGGCTTGATTTTAGCTTGCTGGAACTGTTTTTGCTGCTATTTTAATAACTGTACAATTATAAGTAACATATTTCCCAGGCACTGTCAGTGGGCTCTGCCAGAAGGACAGTGAGATGCGATCTCAACCTCATGGCACTCAGCCAGTCTGCGGGTCCCAAATGGTCCCTCTGGTGCCGGTGCTGCCCGGCACGTGCCCGAGCAGCATGGCAGGGCTGGTGGTGGTGGTGGCTTCTACCACCCCCACCCCATCCTCAGCGTTACACTGCGTGGACATGGCTGCAGCATCCCCCTACCACTGTTTGGGGATACCCAGCTTAGTTAATATTCCAGGCTTTAGTGGAATATTTTAAAGTTATGGGACAAACCTGCCAGCCTGCTTAGAGAGTAGTTTCTGTTCAAAGGAGCAGGGCCTGTAAGGATGGTGAAATTACTTTGATGAGTAAGTGCGGTAGAGTCAGGCTCAAGTAAATGCTTTGAATGTGCCATACTTGCTCTTTGCTGTGCAAGGGCTAAAAATAGTCACATGCACTGCATGCTTTATGCAAAGTTGGTCTAACTTTGAGTAGAATTAAAGCATCGATAACATAATAAAACCAGATCTGCTTTATTTTATTCCCCCAAACTGATGTATAGAGAGATTAAATATCAAGGAAAAAGATCACAGTGTTTTGTAGACAGAAGGCCCATTGCAGAGTGAAAAAGCTACCCTTCAGGGACTCTATCATATAGTTTGCCCTGCAAGTTTGTTGTCCTAGATCCAACCTGTATAATTTTAAAGAAAAGGGGTCGTTTCTGTGTTTGCTACATATTCCCAAGCAGTCATTCCCCTGTTTTTTCTGGGGTGATACTTGCAAACTTGTAGTCCAGTCCCAAGTCATGATGCTGCATTATTCTGGGGGTGAAATGTGTTGTACAGTCTGTGTTGACACCCCGAATACTTCTGCTGTTCAGCCCTGTGTGCTGAGCAGGGACAGTGAGAAATGGGCCACACCACTCCCTGACCTACAGGGGACTTGCTCAAGGTGTTCAAAAAACGGGCAGAGGTGGCACTGGGGGACATGGTTTAGTAGGAATGGTGGTGTTGGGGTGATGGTTTGATGATCTTAGAGGTCCTTTCCAGCCTTAATGATTCCTAGTTTTTACTTTCATTAAAAAATAATCCAGCCACCAAGCCAGGAAACGTGAAATTAATTATTACTCTACCCTTAGCTGGTTTAGTGGTGGACTTGGTAGTGTTAGGTTAATGGTTGGACTGGATGATCTTAAAGGTCTTTTCCAACCTAAATGATTCTATGATTCTATGGCGATCCCTCTCAGATGCTTCTTGTCAGTACCTTTGGTAGATCTCAGCTGGTCAGGGTTAGTGGTGGGAACCTCAGTGTTGTTATTTTCTGCAGAGTCACTGCCACTCTGAGCACTGAGATGAGGGACAACCCAGTGGGTCCATTTCCACCGCCATTGGGTCCCATTTCATAGAATCATAGAATGCTTTAGGTTGGAAGGGACCTTGAGAGATCATCACTGCTGCAGCTGTCTTTGTTGGTAAGCCTTGTCTTTGCATCATTTTGCCAGAAGCTGAAGCTTCTGATCCTGAAAATGTTTGGAGCACTGGGCAAATGCCGTGGCTGGGGCTGAAGTCAGGTCCCGTGTGAAGGTTACCCTGCTGCTGCGGTGAGCTCTGAATGCCTCCTGCCTGATGCCACCATATCTGCAAGAACTGTGTCACTGCTTGGATCCTGAATCAGACTTGGTGGTGGCAAAATATTTCTGGCGGCAGGGTAGACAATATGCCCCTTCCCAGGTGTCTGTCTGCTAGAGGCGTCACAACAAACCGCTCTGCCCAGGCGTATGACTCACGCATGCTCCCTTTTTTAAGAAATACAGATGCGGAGTAAATGGGAATCAATTACACTTCCTACACAAAGAATCCCCTTGTTTTGGCATCTGACACAGACACATCCTTCCTTCCAAGGGAACAAAATTGAAAATTAATTTGAGTTCCAGGGAAATTTCAGTTATGAATACTGTTCCTAGGCAGTGACTCTCCTCGGCCGTGTCACACACGTGAAAATCCCTGCAGCACCAACTACTGAGCATCTGCCGGTGCCAGAGGGCCCCTTCCCAAGCGGACCCCCCCAGGACAGTGCTGGCACAGCTGGGCTGCGGTCTGGGGCTGGTCCCTGTGCACAGAGCTGCTGCTGCCGCTTCCCCTTTCCACCGCCGGGAAGGACCCGCTTTGCCCCAGCACCTTGCACCCGCTGCGATGAAATAAGGTGCTGACCTGAGCAGCAGCCCCAAGGGCATGGCTTTCCTTCGCTAGTGCTTGGACATGACAGTCCCAAATGTTATGTACAAGAAGGCATCTGTGTTTGCATGTCTGAGAACGAAGAAGAAGGGCTGATTTAACTGCTGAGTACCAAGGACCTGTGACTCAAGGGGCTCGGATATTCATCGCAACCTTCACCCTGTTGCTCTGTCTCCCAGGCAAAGGCAGTGACCAGGGACAGGGTGAGGTGCATGAGTGGTCTCCAGGACACCAGTGACAGACTGTCTCTCTGCGGTCTGGAGGTGTCTGGAAACAGATCTGTGTGCAACACGGCATAGGGCAGAACACCCGAATGGCTGCTTTGGGGCTCAAACAGACAGAAGGTTGTATTTGTGTCCAGCTGAGGAGTACATTTCCCTGTGTTCTTCCTTATTTTGCTTTATCTAAACAATAATATGGAAAATAAAACAAGGAAAAGGAAAAAAAAAATGTTTCCATATATCAAGCAGGGCTGCAGTTGTTTCCAGATCTCTCTTATCTTTCTGGAGATGCATACTGGCAGCTCCTGGCAGCTGTGGACGTGGTCTCGGTGGGCCTGGTGTGCTCACGGTGCCCCCTCACCACCTCTGCTGGCTTGGGCTGTGTCTCCAGCAGATCCAGCCCTCCTCGCTGGAGGTGCAGCATGTCATGGAGAAACTTCCATGGCACCATGAATTCCAGTAAAAAATTCTTCAGGACTGAGTGTCTTACAATGTTATGGAAGAGAAAACATCAGTATTCCCAAATTGCCAGTCCTTTGAGAAGAAATCTCTTCCTTTGTGCACACAGGTCAGCAGTTGTCTTTGATGAGTCTTTGGGCAATGACAGTTTTAGTGAAAGAGCAATTACTAATGGAAGATCTGGATCTGAGTGACATGCAAACCACAAGGAGATGGCTGCAGCCACCCTGGAGGTCCTTTGGAGGCCATGTCCCAGACTGGAGCTGGTTTTCATGTCTCAAAACCAGGACGGTTTGGTCTCAGCTTTCTTCGTAAAGTGCTTTACAGTCCAAATTTCGAAGCTGCTCTTTCCTAAACAGAGCCAATGCCTGAGCAGGGCTGTTGCTGTCAGGGGCTGTGGTGTTTCTGGGATGCGATCAGCCAGGCGCTGCTCTGCTTGGTCCTGTGCTGCCTTCTCTGCTGCCACAGATGCTCCCTCCAGCACCTCCTGCTCTCCCGGTGTCGCAGTAATGGCACTGGCTCCTCTCTCAGCTGTAGAAGGAGAGGAAAATGCGTGCTACGGACCAGCCAAGAGACAATGGTCTGCACGCTCTGCCAATGCAGTGCGAATTTCGTGCAAAGTTGCTGTCTTCTCTGGATCTGAGGCATGTCCTGCGTCCTCTCACACCAAGGGCTTCTGAAGTTTGGATCAGGAGATGGTGCAGTTGCTGTGTGCCTGACCTTGTACACGGCACCGAATGACAGCTGCCTTTCCTCCCTCTGGGGATATTCTGAACTGCGTTTTGGCAGTGTGGGATACGCTTCTGTGCAAGTCCCCATTCTTTGGCCTTATTTTAATCCTTTAACAGTTCCAAGCACTTCCAGTAACTTCTGGACTCAACTGTGGCTGTCTCCCAGCCACTGTTCCTGTGATTAAGGAACTATGTGGGCAGAGTGAGTGAATATCATTTGGTGAATTTATTTAAATTCACCATTGAGAGAAAGTTGGAAAGTAACTTACAGCTATCGTCACAAAGACAGAAAATGACTGGTAGAGTCCACAGGATCTGTGAGGAAGGGATCCATTAGGAAACTCTGGCTTTCCAACAGCAAGGACAAAGAGGGTAATGATCTATGGGCATTAGTCCAGGCAAGCCATGGCATCAGCCTAACAGAGCTCAGAGTAACGACGGTCATGTTTGGAATAGAAATACTGGTATCTTTGTGCTGACTGTTGAAACAAACCTACAAGAGTTGGGATATGTAGCTTGACAAAGGCAGTTTCAGGATCATCTTTGCTGGTTTCTCAGAGGTGTAGTGAGCAGTATGTCTCTGGCTGAAGGGTGTGCAAGAAGGGTGCCTTAGGCTGAAGAATCTGGTAAATGCACAAAGGAGAACTTAAAAGCGGACCAGGAAGGCTGTTCATGGGTGAGCTGGCCAAGAGGTGCCATCATTTTCCTAAGGGGGGAAAAGCTAATGTAATTCAAGGAGTTAGCTACAGGCTTGTGATTAATAAATAATAAAAATGGTAATGAGTTAAGCAAATAAAGAATCTGTAAAAGAAGTCCTCTGCATTGCTAAGTTGTGTATCTGTAGATCTCTGCTGGTGTCTGCACACATTGATCCTGGTGTTCTTGATGCATTGGGATGGGTTTGGAAAAGCTCTCTGTGTGCAGCCTGTTCGTTGTGTCATTGAGGTATGGCATGTTCAAAGAAGTAGTGGTACAGAAGTATGTAGGTAACAACCAGCACCGTGGTACCAAATTTGAAGCACATGGCAAAACAAATGGGATCTAGTTGCCCACTGAGGTGTCCAGGCTCCTGATGAGGTGGTTGAGAGTCTGTGAAGGTGGGAGCAGAGGGCTGCACTGTGCCACTGCAAGAGGGAACACCCGAACTACTTCAGCCTCCCTGCAACTGCCTTGCTCCGAACTGGTTACTCCTCCCATGACCCGGCAGTCTGGGCCCTGGCCCCTTCCCGGGCTGATGTGCTGGTCCTTACTGGTAAGGAGGGCAAGAGGATGGGGAGGCCGTGTCCCCCACTTTTATCCAGTAGCTCAGCGGCTTTGATGGAGAATTTGGATGGTTTAGTAAACTCTTGGTAAAAAGCACAGTGTGCAACTCCTATCGTATCTGTTGTGTTTGGTGGGAGTTGTCAGGGCTCGCTAAGGGTTTGGATGTGCTAGCAAGTCAGGGGAAGGAGCAGTAGCTGATGACACCAGAGCAGCTTAGGTGCTGTGCACGCAGTCAAGGCTGAGATATCCTGAGCAGCACTTCAGGTGTCTGGGGACATTACTGGCAATGCTGGAGAAACACTGCAGGTGTCAGTCTCTGAAGATGTGACAATAGCTGAATAATCTTGAGGACCAACATTTCGGACTACAGTGTCAAAGTCTCAGCTCATTCTCCTCGTGGTTCTTGCTCCAGATGCCTGTACCGTCTAAATGATTTTCCCAAGGTAATTTTAGAGAAGGCAGAAGGTGTCAAGCTGTGGGTTGCGGAGTCAGAAGTTGTTTGCCAGTTGTGCTGGAGTAACCAGATCTATCTCAGTCTTTGTCGTGGTGCTCTGTGGAGCTGCCTGGGCACCTGGAGAGGACCTTCTAGAAAAGGTCCTTCTAGACCTCTAGGTCTGCTCAGTGTCTGGCCATGTATGGGGAGGTGGTGATGTGAACATTTGTTTATGACGAACGGAATGTGTACCCCCAAACCAGCTGCACACAGCAGATGCTGAATGCTATGTGTACGGCACTGGGTTTTGACTGAGACCCAGATAAGGACTTAGCAACCAAAGTGTTAAAGGTTTTGTAGTCATAGGCTTTGCAAATGATTTCCTTCTTTACAAAGTAGCTCCTGCCTTCTTTGTGGCATGGGTTCCTCCACCTCTAGGAGCTGCAAAGCCACAGACCTTCTGGGATTGGAAGGTTCATGGTGCGTAAAGTAGGGAGGGACTGGTTAATCTCCTGTCACTCCCAGGTAACACTGACCAGGAGATATGGCCAAAATGATTCTTTTTCTTTTTTTTCCATAGAGCAATGTTTTTGAAATAGCTTGTCTTGATCAGCAGCAGCTTGTGAGGATCCACCTGGGCCTTTGCCTCCATCCTCCAGCGAGGTCTGGGGTTTGGTAATCCTCTTGCAGCTCCCTTCAGTTACTATCTACTGTAAACTTGTCATGCGCCTTTAGCAGAACTAGGCTTTCTCTCACCTTTGTGAAGAGCATCTGCCAGCGAGTGAGGTGCATGTTAATTCACAGTAGTTGCCTGTTCCTGCATTTGCTAGGCTTATCAGACAGGTTGTCCAAATTCCTAAGGACTGTGATGTTGCAGGATAGGCAGGATTAGAGGCATAATTTTCAGAAATCCTGTTATCTTCTTTGTCAACTGATAAAACTATATTTTGTCTTTTCGGTAGGACTCTCTAAGATCTGATGGAGCTACCCAGTGGCATAAAACACTTTCAGCTGTCAGGGTGGAGAGGCACAAATCCAACTACCACTGGGGATGTCTCACTGGCTGGGATGCACACAGAGTGCTTTAAAGAGTGAATCAATATCTGTGATTATATAAAGGGAGACAAAAACCTTTTAATTAATTGTCTCTCTCAGGTTTCCAGTTCCACTCCATCTTCTCTACAGGCATTTGTAAGGCTGTAGCCACAGCCAGGCGGAAGTGTTTATACTTCAGGGGAGGTAGTTCAACATCCAGACTAATCATTGCAGTAAAGCGGAGGTCACTGCCCGGAGAGGAGGGTGCCTGCAGGACCTCTCCCAGCTGTCGCTTTGGCCAGCTCTCGCAGCCATTGTCACTACGTCCTTGGCAGCAGACTCTCACACCAGCCAGATTTCTGAAGCATCCTGTAAGTCACGATTGCCGGTGCTGCTTGGCCAAATGCTCCTCTTCTGAGGATTTTCACGTTCGGTTGCTGGCCGCGTGGCCGATGTCGTCCCATACTGTGTTTCCCTCGCCTGGTGCAGTGCTGTGCCCCGTCCTCACTGTGCTGCGGTCGGTGGAGCAGCCTCGCTGAGGTCCTGCTGCTCCTGACGGATGCCACGATCTGACCGAGGGCTCCACAGCTCTGGCTTTACATCGTTGCTCGGGCCCCCTGTACTAATTAGCTGAAGCGCTGGTCTGGCAGCTGTCTGAGGAGGAGCAGGGAAGGCGAGTGACTCCCGTTCTCCCATTGCCTCCCTTTTCCGGAACAGTGTGAATCTGCCACTAATTGGCCTTCGTTAGCAGGTGACTGTGCTATTCTCATTTAGTTGTGCAGAGATGATCTGAGACCAGAAGTTTCTCACCAGACTGAACAGCAAGGTAAATGAGCCATGCTCTAGGAACAGAAAGGAATAAAATCATTTTGTGCAAGAGCACTAGCAGCCAGCCCCAGAATATCAGCCCAGGTCTGCCTCGTTACCCAGCTCAGGGGGTGCATGGGGTCGGAGGATGGGGGTCCTGCTCTGCTTCTGTGCCTGGAGGGAGTCCCAGCAGGGAGGCATAAAGCTCTCAGTGTCAGAAACTGCCTCCTGAATTTTGGACAGAACCTGTGTCTTTTGGTCATTATATCTGGTCTGACCCAGGTAATACCCTAGGCAGTGTCTCTGATGGTTTCTCCCATTTCTGAATTCAAGATCACTCCCAAAGTAGCTAATTGACAGCCAAGGGAAATTCTCGTTGACCCCAAATATATGCTGGGGGGCACCCAGCTGGAAAACAGCTTTGCAGAGAAGGCCCTCGGGATCCTGGCTGACACCAAGTTGAACATGAGCCAGCAACGTGCCCTTGCCGCAAAGAAAGCGAATGGTATCCTGGGCTGCATTAGGCAAAGCGTCTCCAGTGGTTGGGTTAGGGGGGGTCATCTTTCCCCTCTGCTCAGCACTGGTGACGCCACACCCAGAGTGCTGGGTCCAGCACTGGGCTCCCCAGGACAAGAGAGAGATGGACAGACTGGAGAGACAGAAGGGCCACGAAGACGATGAAGGGACTGGAGCACCTCTCCTATGAGGAAAGGCTGAGAGAGCTGGGACTGTTCAGCCTAGAGAAGAGAAGGCTCAGGGGGTCTCATCGATGTCTATAAATACCTGCAGGGAGGGTGCCAAAGGAGGGCGGAGCCAGGCTGCTCTCAGCAGTGCCCAGTGATGGGACCAGAGGCAACGGGCACAAACTGAAACACAGGGGGTTCCCTCTGAACGTCAGGAAACACTTTTTCCACTGTGAGATTGACTGAGCACTGGCACAGGCTGCCCAGGGAGGTTGTGGAGTCTCCATCCCTGGAGATGTTCAAAAGTCATGTGGACATGGTCCTGGGCAACCGGCTGTAGGTGTCCCTGCTTGAGCAGGGGCTTGGACGGGATCACCTCCAGAGGTCCCTGCCAGCCTCAACCGTTCTGTTTGATTCTGTGAATCTGGGAAAGTTTTAGAAGCAACGAAGCTGCTATTTTCTTGCCGGAGCTGAGATTGTTTCCACCAAACCCAGTCTATTTCTGTATCTGCCAGCCACGCTTGTAGTAGTGATTTGAAACTCCAGAACAGCAAAAGCATTTCTTCCAAAGGACACATAGCGAGTGCCATAATCGAGAAGCAGTGTTTGGTTGTCAGTCAAATTCTGTCTGACGGTACCAGGTTATAAGGACCTGGTGGACTTTGTAATACTGCTTGTGTGACAGCAAACTCTCTCTCACCTAAACACTGAAGAGTGCAACTCACAAAGGAGATCACTACAGCTCTCACTGCTGGACAAACCTGAAAGACCTGCGGCAGGGCATGTGTTGCATGCTTCTTCCCACCAAGCTTTGGGTACAAATGTCTCCAGAAAGGTTCCTACAGGGAAATTGGCTCCAGGTACTCCGTGGGTGCAGAGCTGTATGTGTGAGAGCACGTAAATGTTCTCGGAGCAAGAGGAGTAGTTTACAAATCCTTCCTTCTGTGGCTGAAGTGAAAGGCAACTCCAGCACCACAGACAGCTCATTAAAAAAAAAAAAAAAAGAAAAAGCATGCTTTTGCGATTGGTGCCTTGTGGACAAGAACAATTTAAGTCATATAGTTACTAGGAAAGGCAAAGAGGTTAACTGCAAAGCTGCCAAATACGTTTCATTCCTGAAGGGTTCAGTTTATAGCACATTTTGAAACAGTAGGAAGGTCCCCCATGCAAAAACTTTTCTGTAGCCTAAAGCAACAAAAAATGTGATACTCAGCTCTCAAGGGGGAAAAGATCAGGATGTGTAATAGATACTTTCATGATAATGTGCAAGACACCTTGGTATGTTCACTGCCTCCCAAAGATATGCAGAAATGTGGCAAGACAAAGCTTGAGTTATTCCCACAGTTCTGGCACAGCCTCGTTGGCTTGGATCTGCCACATCCCCTGGTCCTACCTTCACGGCCCGTGCTGTGGCAGCAAACACCGCAGCGCCCATAGATCATCAGCTGTGCTCTCCAAAAACCGGCGTGCCTTCACCTTGCACCGCAGGTGCTCCGCCAGGATGGTGGTGGGCAGGAATTCCCCGAAGAAGGGAGGAGGAGGGCTGTTTAAACCTAAGCCGAGAATCCTTCAGCCAGAACTCACCTGACAAGAAGTGATTCTCTTCTGATCAGCCCCTTGAGAGTGCATAAAAATTAAAGCAACCGTCCTGGGTATTTGGGACTGCTTGATGTGTTTGAAGTAATTGTGGGGACTGTTACAGTCTGTTAATTCACTTGCAGTGATTTGAACCTGACCACCAGCCTGTGGAAGGGAAGTCTGTCTTCCCTCAGAAATGCTTGTTGAGGGGATTATTGTAAGTGTCTGCTCTCACGGGGAAGCTCTTCTGTACTGGGAGCCAACGCTGTTTCTGATGGAGGCACCCTGTCAGATGGCCAGGTCTCCATCAGTCTCCAGGCACTATCGAGTCTGGATGCTTCCGGGGGCTAAAATACCTGTAAGAAGCATGAGACATGGAGTCACACATCAAATCCATCTCAAATAGTTATTTTCAACAGGCAGAGCAAGTGTAAGACCTCAGAAATTTTATACAAAGGCATGCTATCAGGTTTTCATACTGATGCATAGGCTTACACCAGTGTTTCTTGAGTGCTTGATTATCTGTAGGAGAACCAAACCTGAGCACCTGGACTGCGATCAGCCCCTCTGCAGGACCTGACCAGGAGGAACGCCGTATGCAGCCTGCACAGGCTCCTCCTGGCTCCGGGCAAAGTGTCCAAAGAAATCTGATTTCAGCTTGCCAGCTTCCAGAGCAGGTTGCTGGTTGCAGAGGCAGCAGGTGACATTAGGAGGACGAGTCCTCCATCTGCTATCGAGGCTCATTCAAACCAGACGTGTCCCTCTGGCCAGCGCGCTTTAGCTGAAGGATACCTGCTGCTGGGCTGATTTACCCAACATCGTTTTCCGGTCACTGCGGTGAAATCTGATGTGCAGTTTGAACAGACGAGTTTCAGGTAAATGGCCGCCATAAAGAGAAAAGCCCGGCCATCACCAAGGGCAGGATCTCTTGTGCAGAAAAAGAAAGGGCTGCTGCTCTTTTGCAGTGACTACGTTTTATTTGAGCTGCCCCCACTTCACGCCCCCGTGGGGAGCGGTCTCCTCTGGCGCCCAGGCATCTTGACCGCGGCGTCCGGTGTGTCTCGGAGAGGAGGAGGATATGGGCATCGCGTGCAGCGAAATCGTGATTATACACTGGGGACATTAAGAAGCTCCTCAGCTGCTTAATAAACACTGCCGCGGTAGTGTTTGTTTTATTCATAATATACAAGGCGTCCTGGCTGCTGTTCAGAAATAAGTTATGGATCCAGCAGCGATTAGCTACAGCTTAACTAGGCGATACAAAGGATGAAACCCGCTCCTTCAGGCCTCAAGGTGCCTTATGGCGCAGGGTGATAAAGTAGGTGAAGAAACACATTGTCAGTTCACATGGAAGCATGCCAAGAGATACTCCGCTCTTGACTGACGGAAAACATAAACCCCAATCCAGGAAGTTTTTCCTCACATTTTCCAGTTGGGAATATAGGTAGAAATGTTCCCGGAGTGGAGCCTGAGCCTGGAGCAGCTGCACGACTGACACAGGTCTCTATCAAGCAGGCATTAACATGAAATATGATTAAACTAATTAACATCCTTTAATTGAAATTGAGCCTGCCAAAAGAGCCCAAACAAAAATGGTGGTATTCTTTGAAATTATTACAAAACTTGTTATAAATGTACCTCTGATATATAATAGATGTAGGCTTCTGAGACATTTTGACTTAATAACTCCTTAATGATTAAAAAATGAGTGTGCTACAAAATCAATACGGCAGATACAAACTGGATTGCAAGCCACATGATTAATGCTTCCCCAGTGCAACTCCTAAAGAGGAGCCATGGAGACTTCATGGAATCGTAGAACGGTTTGGGCTGGAAGGGACCTTACAGACCATCTAGTTCCAACCCCCTGCCATGGGCAGGGACACCTTCCACTCGCCCAGGTTGCTCGAAGCCCCGTCCAACCTGGCCTTGAACACTTCCAGGGATGGGGCAAGAAAGAGAATTTGGGCTGTTGTTTTGATCTTCGTGTCGCTTATGCAAGGACCGGCTCTTGGTCCAGCAGCTGTATTTTCAAAAAAAATCACATGAAAGACGATGCAATGTTGTTGCTGAGAAAACGCACGGGCGGTGGTGCATAAAACCGCTGCAATCCTGCTGGAGGGTGCCAAGGTGCAGGATCAGCGGTGGAGCTGTGGGTTCCTCGGTAGCTGAGGTCGCTGCACATCGGCAGCGTGGTTGTTGGAGAACAGCATTGAGTGTCACCGCAAGGGGAGGGTAGACTTGTACTCAGTAGCCTGGAGAAGTGAAACGGCTGGAGCGGGATCCTGCTCGCCGACGCAAAGGTCCATGTGGGCACCCGTTGCATTCAGCAGAGCAGGAGGGGGCTCACGGCCCCAGCACTGCCACGGTCCTGCCGTGCACCGGCAGCCTGGCCGCCCTGCTTGCATACCCACACGCGCATGCAAAGCCTGAAGCGCAAGTGCCCGGCCCTGCGGGCTGAGCGTCCCCAGGCCGGTGTGAGCATGCAGCAGGGTGCAGAGCTGCGGCGTCGGCAGGCGCGCTGCACTGAGCAGGTATTTCTGTGAGCTGTCTGCAATACCTACATTTCCTGCATGCTTCTCGTGACTGTTTCTAAAAACATAAAGGGGCCTTTTAGAGAACCGAGCTGGTCTTTAATATCTCTGCATTGACTAAAAATGATACTGGAGTGACATTTACAAGTATTATATGGAAAGGGTAGCTATTTATTTCTTATTAAGTGTTTTTTCCCTTGAGGGACTATAACTTAGCGCAGTACTGAAGCAGCAGGCTGGGCTGAGGCTGGCAGGTTACCCGGCGCACATCCCCAGTGTGACAGTGCCTTCTACGGAAGCCTCGTGCCTGCGGATGGGAAGTTTGACGAGGGGGTCTGGGCAGCCTGCCGAGGCCAAGATGGGAAGCTGTGCCTCTGGTGCCATTGTTTGTTTCAGCGTTGAGTCGCCGTTCCCGGCTCTGCCGGTCTCCGTGCAGCGGGCGTCCGCCGGCAGAATTGCTCCGTGATGGCGGTGCTCCCGGGAGCAGCTCCGGCTGTCCCAGGACGAGGGGTGCCGTCCCATCTCCTGGCTGCGCCCCACTCTCCGAGGAGCGGGGCACCCGTTTGGGTTACAGCCGTTTCTGGGGTTCACGGACGGGACAGCTTTTCCTGCTGCAGCGGCCGTTCCCCTCTGCCTGCAGCGCTGCCAGGCAGCTCCTCTGGCAGCAGGAGGGTCTGCGGGAGGGGACCCCGCTGCACCCGTGTCCCTGCCCCTCCCGGAGCCCGGGGGGCAGCAGGAGGGTGGCTGGGGGCAGCCCCATGGGGGCTGTGGGTGCACGACCCCACAAATGCGGGGGGTGTGGGCGCTGTGGGGTGAGGATGTGTGCACCCAACGGGGGCTGCGAGTGCAGGTCGGGGGGCTGCAGCTGCAGGGCATGGGGGCCGCCAGCACGGAGCCGGGAGGCTGCAAGCAGGGCGCTGCGGGGGCAGCAGGAGGGAGCGGCCAGCCCCGAGCCCCCCCGGGGGCGGGGGGCTGCGAGCGGGGGGAGCGCGGTGCGCGGCGGCGGGGGGGGGGGGGGCAGAGGGGACCTCCCGCCCCCGGCACTGCTGCCCCCTGCCCCGGGACCCCCACCCCCCAACTACTGCACCCCCCCGGCGCTGCCCCCCCCGCACACTGCCTCGCCGCGCATTGCCCCCCCCCCCCCCCCAGGCCGCCCGCTCCCCGACGCTGCCCCCCCCCAGCCCCCCGGCACTGCTCCAACCCGCCCCCGGGGCCCCCCCCAGCACTGCCCCCCCCAGCACTGCCCCCCTCAGCCCCCGCTCCCCCGGAACTGCCCCCCCCAGCTCCCCGGCACTGCCCCCCAGCACTGCCCCCCCCAGCCCCCGCTCCCCCCGCACTGCCGCCCCCCCCCGGGGCTGCCCCCCGACACTCCCCCCTCAGCCCCCGCTCCCCCGGCACTGCCCCCCCCATCCCCCGGCACTCCCCCCCCCCCCGGGGCTGCCCCCCCCAGCCCCCGCTCTCCCGGCCCGGGGCAGCGCGGCGGCGGCGGCCGCCAGGGGGCGACTCAGCGCTCGGCCCCGGCCCCGGCCCCGCGGCGGCAGCGGATGGGATGGGATGGGATGGGATGGGATGGGATGGGATGGGATGGGATCGGGCCGGGCCGGGCCGGGCCGGGCCGGGCCGGGCCGGGCCGGGTCGGGGCGGCGGCGGCGGCGGCGGCGCGGCGGGGGCGGCGGCCGGGGGCGGGGGGCGGCCGGGCCGGCGCCGTCCCCGCCCGCAGGGGGAGGAGCCGGCGGCGGCGGCACCTGCCCCGGGCCATGGTGCGCGCGGCGGCGGCGCGGCGCCGGGGGGAGCGGAGCGCCGCGCGGGGCGGGCGGCGCCGCGCCATGGAGCCGGCGGCGGGCGGCGGCCCCCCAGCCCCAGCCGGTGCCCGCGCCCGGGCGGCGCCGCGGCGGCCGGGGCTGCGCTGAAGCCCCGCCAGCCCCGCCATGGCGCAGCCCGCGGGCCGCGGCGGGCCGAGCCGCGAGCTGCCGGGCATCAGCACCGTAACCTACGTCTTCGTTTACAGCCCCGGCGGCCCGGCGGGGCCCCCCGGGCCCGGCCCCGGCGCCGAGCCCGCGCCGCACGCCGCGCCCGCCCCGCTGCGCGGGCCCAAGCGGAAGCTGTACAGCGCCGTGCCCGGCCGCAAGTTCATCGTGGTGAAGAGCTACGCGCCGCAGGGCGAGGGCGAGATCCAGCTCAACCGGGGCGAAGCCGTCAAGGGTGAGTGCGGGCGGGGGCCGGGGGCGGGCGGGGGGCGGGGGGGCCGGGGGCGGCCCCCAGCAGCTGCGGGCTCCGGCCCGGGAGCGCTGCTGCGCCCCGGGGGTCCCGCTCCGGCCGCGGGCCGGGGGCCGGCTGCGGTGCGGTTGCCCCGGCTGCGGCTCTGGGGTCCCGAGTGCGGCTGCAGGGCCCCAGCCCAGCCGCGGGGCTGCGGGGTCCCGGGTGGGCTCCAGCGCCGGGTCCATCGGTCGGGGCCTGGGGGCGCGGGGCCCTGCGGCGCGGGTCAGGGCCCAGCCCCGCAGCGTGGCCCTGGGGCTCTGGCCCTGCCGTCGGGCCCTGGGTGGTGGGTCGCACCCTGTGACACGGGGCTGTGGGTGCCGCGCTCCGCTGAGACCCCCGAGAGAAGCCGGCGCCTCTCCGAACCCTCCTCTCCCCGCCGGGGGTTGACCGCGTGCCCCAGAGCCGCTCCTGCCTCGCGCCCTGCCATGGGCCACCGGCGAAGCTCCCGCTCGCCAGCCCACCTCTCGCTGCGAGCGGGGAGGGGGCGGTGGGCAAGGAAGCGCTTCCTAAACAAAACTCCCAACCGCGCGCACCGAGGAGCCACGGCGGTGCAGCTGACGGGGAGACGAGGGGCTCAGAGGCAGGATGGCATTGCCCGTTACGTCGGGCAGACTCCTTGAAAGGCACGTGAACCCTGCGGCAGGTCGTAAGGCAGCTCCCAGCAGACGGGGATAAGAAAAGGCTTTCTCTGCAAGTGGGCTAATTCCACAGTTTTTCACAGAAAGTTTAAGGATCTTCTTTTCATCTTCCTGCCTCCACTTTTCTTGCTGGTGCCTCTTCGAACGCAGGCTGGAGCAGGCGCTAATCTGACTGGTTGCATTAGCTGTAATGTGGCTCTGAGCTTGGGAGTGGGAGACAGCGCTTGCTGTTTCACGCTCTGAATTGCTGCTTCAGAAGCACGAGACCTCTAAGTCCTGCGCTGTGGATGCTGAAAACCTCCCCTTGGAGGTGGCAGTCCGAGCAGGCTTGCTGTTGCCCCCACCAGTGTGTTTTTGTCTTTTTGCGCCCTGGGTGGAGGAGGGGGTAGACGCGAAGTGCCTGTGACTTGGCTGATGTGCCAGATGGTGAGGCTTTCTGCAGCGGGGTGGTTGGAGTGAACGGGCGTTTGATGTGTGGAGCTACACGTTGTGTGGTCGTGGGGTAAAGGTGTTTGTTTCCAGGCGGCTGGAGAGAATCAACAGATGGACGGGGCTTTTGGGTCGGGAGTGCTTTTCCCATCTCTTGTCTTCACCCACTTACCCAGTGCTTTCTGTCGCACCCTTCGTATCTCCTCATGCATTTGCATGAAGTACGTGGTCCTGATGCCATTCCTTAGTAATTGCAACAGAATCCTTAATTCACGTATTCACTTGTAATTGTTTGCATATCTTCCTCGTGTGATCTGCAGAAAGCAAGTTGTGGGAAGCACCGTGGGGAGGAAGAGTGGATTGCGATGGGCAGCGGCTCCTCGGAGCTGGAGGCGCTCTCGGATGCGTGGCTTGAGAAGGCTTAATAAGAGTTAAAAGAGAATCACTTCAGTGACTCGCTTATGAAAGATCTTCAGGCGGTGTAGATGGGCAGCGCTCAGTTATTTACTGCTTTTGAGATTCTGATTAATTTTTGTGAGGGTAGGAATACCGACAGTTATTGGATAGGGTGCCCTGGCATTGCAGACGGGTGAAGTGATGGGGATAAATGGAACCCAGCAGCCTGAGCGGAACTGCTGTGGCTGGTGCTTTGTCATGTTTGGTGGACTCGTGACTTCTTTTGGAGATGGGGTGATCTTCAGTTGGTGGGAAGAAGTCTCTCACACCCGGCTTGTGGGAAATAGACGTTGGTGTAAGCGAAGGTCCCTGACTGAGGTGGTGCTGGACTTCTGCTTTGAGCTAACGGGGGTGCCAGGGTCTCCGCAGACAGGCAGGCGTTGGGAGAGTGTGGTTGGAGAGGATGCCTTGCTATGGGGAGCTGGGGGGACTTCAGATCAGGGTCCTGAAAAAGATGTACCAGCTGAGTGGGGACTAACCAGGCTGCTCAGGAATCGAAGTGTTGGGGTGTTGGGGGTGGAGGGTCCTGGAGGGAGAGGGTGGCGGTGGGGGAAGTGTTGAAGTGTGGTGGGTATGAGCAGAAGAGCTGTTTGGGGAAGGGTGGGAGCAGGTTTGGGGAGTGTTGTCAAAGAATTGCTGGAGGCAGCTGCCTAACGAGATGAGCTGCGTCTGGGGAGATGTGCAAGGGCGAGAGCCCTGCATGGAGGGAGCTCTCTGAGAGTGTGATGCTGAGGGAGAAACCTATCCAAAGATGCAAGTCTGAGTGAAGAGTTGTCTGCAGGCACGAGTGTGCTGTGGAAAGGGACCTCCATGGGGAGGGCAGCACTGAGCAGGCAGAGGCTGGAGACTAGAGATGGCTGGTGTGGAAGCTGTGGTAGGGCCGGTGTCTCATCTTGAGGTGTGTTAGGGGACTTGACAGCCATCCTTTTGATGCAATGAGAGTCAGCGGTTTCCGATGGCTGGGGCTGCAAGCAGTTACTGTCAGAGCGGAGAATGGCAAAAGTTGAAGGTGTTTGTGTATGGCCCTGTTTGAAGCGTGACTGTGTTGTGAAGCAAATGCTGCTTGTTGGTGTGCTGTCTTGAGAGAAAGCTGAGGCTCCTTGAACATTCACCCAGGGTTACATTCGGAGGTTGCCTTCCTTGCTGAAAGCAAATGGACTGCTGCGAAGGTTCTGCTGAATGCTGGTGTTAAGCAACGGTCCTGCACGCTGGATTTGGTGGAGCAAGAGATGCGCTGAACCTTGTGTTGTGCGATGTATTTCCTTGGGGCTTTTCAGTAGGAGTTGGTTTGGTTTCAAGAGCACAGTGAAAGTTAGGGTGTCTGTCTTGACTGTGTACTGTAACTGTCCTGGTAGCTGTTGGATGACAAAAGGCAATAATCAATATGGTTATTTTGTTTGTAAGACAGCTAAAGTATTCAAGCAGAGGAGAGACTGTCCTTGATTTGCTCGTTACTGATAATGAGAAATGAAATGAGATGTGAGCGCCCCAAGCAAAGGGAGAACCAGTAGTCACCAGCACTGAAATCACAAGGTCACAGGGAGAAATGGTTTAGAGGCGAGGCACAACGAGGATTGCATCTCCAGCCTGGAAGCTAGGGAGGAATTAGGAACACTATGAACGTGCTGGTTTTGGAGTCTCATTTCTTTGCACTTTGTGGTTAGGAGGAGTTATTCTCAAGCAACTGTTACCATGTGCATCCAACAGTCAGTTTTCCTCTCTAGTGTGGCTCCTTATTGACATTCCCTACTGCAGTATCTAAGCTAACCCTCTGTGAAATAAATGGCAAACTGAATTTCTGTTGGCTGTGGTTATGGTTTTGTTGAATTATTATTGTAGCAGTTCTTGGTTGAGCTGGAGGTTGTTTAGATAGAGGGGATTATTTTACTTGTGAATAAAGTTGTTATTGCACAGTGAGCATAGTTTTTTGTTATTGCACAGTGAGCATAGGTTTTGTTAGTGGAAGGTTTTGCAGTTTCTGTGTGATGCTCAGCCAGCTAGTTTCCTCTGGACTTTATCTATCCAGAAGCATTTAAGAGGCTGCTCAGGCACGGTTCACTGTGGGCTGTAGGATCCCTGCTACCCCGCAGGAAGGCAGCTGTTCTGGCGGTTAGATGCAGGTGGTCAGAGATGGAGCCATTAATAACTGGGAAGGTTAAGCCAAAGCTTTAAACTTCCTCCTCAAACTATCTGTGCCTATGGTGATCTAGAGCAAAGGGGTGACAAACACAGGCTCCTGCTCCTGTGTTATTCCCAGCATTGGAAGAACAGAGATGGAGAAGGAGTCTTGTGGTCAGCGAGTCGAGACCTTGGCCCTGCACGGCTTTACAATTGCCTGTACACTGATCACGCTCCACCTCTAAAACTGCTGATGCTTTCCTCCTGCTATTCTGGTGGGGAGGCTGCTCTAGAACCTTCCAGACTTCAGGCTTCATCTCTTCTAACATCTGAAATAAGTGTTCATGGTTGGTTTAATCATTTTTTTGGTGTGCCTTTAGACACAGCAGACTGCTATGATCTGGCTGCGAGACATCAAAGGCACCGTGACCAGGTCCTCGTTTGGAAAAAGGAGACTGATTTTTTCCTTTCCTAACAAATGAAATGACTTGGTCATGAGTATGACCTGCTAGCCTTATTTTAGTGATCCATTGAGCAGGGATCCCAAGGCTCACTGGCTCTGATGAGGGTTGGGTGCGTGAGAGCAGTATCCCACCTGAGGCTGCATAGCATCTCCTGGTGCTCGTTGTCTCCATGGTCTCTTTAGCTTGAGCCACCCTGTCCTGTGGGTGCTGACTCCAGCGCATTCTCTGCAGCACCAGACAGATCTGGGAGCTGTCGAGAGCCTGTTGCCCTCCGAGCTCCTGGTGCTTCACTCTCTCACTGAAGCTCAGTGAGCTTCTCTTGCAGCCCTTGGATGCCAACCGTTCTTGCTTTCCATCTGAGGAACTCATTTAACTCTCCTTGGGGACTGAAATGCATTACAAAAACTGTCTTTGACCCCAACGTCATGAGTTTGCTGAGAACTGGGCTGTGAGAGTGGATGAATGCTGTTCAGTTCTCTGCAGCCCTAAGTTCCTGGAAAGTAATTAGGCACACTTGTGCATCCTACCAGGCCTTTGGAGAACAGGAGTTGTTATCTCTCATCATGTGCTAGAGGGGAGTGATGGCAGACAGCAGTGCAGAGCTGTCCCTGTCTGCTGTTGTACGTTCCCGTGCATCTCCTGTGACACACCTTTACCAAAGGCGCTGACGTGAGCATGGCAGTCCTGGACGCGCACCCTGGAGTGACTTGAATGATACCTTGTTTGGGAGCCAAGCACAAGGCATCCTAATTGGGTGGCTGAGGTTGTTAGGTGTTGTGGGAGCCTGGGAGCTATGTTTCTGTACTGTTTGTCTAGTGGTCAGTGTTTGGAAGTTAAAAGATTTTTTTAGGAATAATGAGAGCTTCTTGAGACATGGATAAATTATTTCCTCTTGTGTTTGTTGTAAACTTTGAAAAATGAGTCATGGGAGAGGAAGAAGAGAAGAATTGCTCATGAAAGACAAAAGGAAATTAACTGAATAAAACTAAAATATCTCAGGGGCATGAAAAAATTTGTTCGGAAGAGGTGTTTTTGTTGCTTACGATATGTGCAATGGCATGGCCCAGCCCGTGGTGACCAGGTGACAGGGTACGATCCTGTTTCCTTTCAGGTCAGCGGGACATACAAGTAATGCTTTTCCACTGTAGCCTTGTGTAACTTCTCTCCTAGATTTAAGCAAGGTCCTGTCCCTGTGTGGTAATTCGTCTCTGATTAGCTAATGCCGGGGGCTCCTGGAAAGGGTACGGTAGCACACTGACCCACACAAGAACTGGCCCTTGGAGAGCCCAATAGTCCTCGTCTAGCTCCTGCCCCCCCGGAAGATCCATGGTCCCTGCTTTTAGGCTGTTCTCCTGAAGCAGCTGGACATCAGCAATTGTTGTTTCGCTTTTCTTCTGAGAGTTTCACACTCACTTTCAAGCCACTTAGACATTTTCAACCAAATTTGTCCTGTGTGTGGAGGTTTCAAGGCCAGATTGCTCGAGACATGGTAGCTGAGGGTGGGGAAAGCAGCCAGCTGATGGCTCCTCGAGCCCGGTGGTCCTGGCCGCCAAGCCGACGCAAGCTCCACGGCGGCCGTGATGCGATCTGTCGCATTCTGGCCAAAGAGGAGCAAGGGGGTGGCTGGGAATATTGCGATGGGAGGAGGCGGTGGGGCTGCGTGGGGAGGGAGAGCTGCCATGGGGGCACGGGGGTGATGGTGTCTGTAGGATGTGGGCTTCCGAACTGTGGCCTGGCGGTGGGCTGCAGGGTCAGGGGACTTGGTTGTATCTTGCCTAGTGTATCTCTGGCTGTTCGTGTGTGCTGTGCAGATATCTGACCTCTTTCTGATGCCTGCTGTGCTCTTTATGCCAGTTGTGTCATAAGACGGCTAATGATGCCTGATGTAGAAAAGTATCTAATCTTACTGGTTTATAAATATGTTACTCTCCAGTTTAAGTGTTCTCTTGTTCAGATGCTCTGTGGAAGTTTTGGGTTTTTGAAATCCCGCTCACCATTTTACATGTCTGTTTTGTATCTGCTTAAACACGCTTTGCTGTGCTGTTAATGTGCCCCATTCTTTAAATCTTTTCCTGCAATTAATTTTTTTTATACCTCTGGTTAACCCTTCTGCTCTTCTCTAACCCAGTTTGGTTTCTATTACAAATAAATAGGTCTTTGTGATTGCAGTCTTGGGTGGTGTCCAGGTGGATCTTGCTGGATAAGTGATTTAAGATAAAGAGAACATAGACTTTATATAGACTGTTTTACCTTTTAAAAGCAAATAAACTTTACAAAGTTTAAGAATATTAAATACATATTTAGCTTAAGCTGTGAACCATACCTCTCTTTCCTCTCCGTTTGCATGTTTATTCACTTGTTAAATGTTGATAACAGCCCATGTAAGTTGCAAATAAAGCTCTCTGTACTTTATTTGGTGTTTCTTCAGGGGTGTTACAACTTGGATTGCAGTTTATACGGTTGTTCCAAGGCTCTCCTATGACCGTCCCCTCCTGTTTATTGAGGAGGGGGCTGATGAGCTGGGTTACGTTGGGAAGTCATGGCATTGCACTCCCCAGTGCTCGCCATCACGGAGCTGCGTAGCACCAGCAGCTCCAGGGACTGTGCTGGGTTTCTCGGGGATTGCGCAGGAGGCCACTTTTTGGTAGCTAGCGTTGAGCTGGGCCGTGACACCTGAAATACCACTCACTGGTGGTTTGGTGGTTGGAACAGACCTGGACCATGGGAAGCAGTGTGCTTTTTGGAGGGAAGTGCTATTCAGTAGGCAGCCTCTTCCATTCAGAGCTGGCTGCAGGCTTGTAGTGATTTTGAATTATACCCCCTGCAGCAGCATAACCTAGAAAGAAAGGGAGAGACCAAAAGCCTGGGTAGGAGTGCAAGGGTTTCAGCTCTGAGGACCCTGCCTTCCTGATGAATGCAGGTGATGAGAAGCCTGCTAGATATGTGCATCCACCTGGACAGCCCCTCGCGCCAGGGACATGTCTGGATGTCGGGGCTCTGTGTGTTTGCAAGAGATGGCCATCAGATCCCATGACTCTGTGAGGTACGTTAGGACACTGGGGAGGAGAGGAAAGTAGCTTGCTAGAGTCTTAAAAGCTTTCTGGAATGCTGTTTATAGTCTAATATCAATCAGGAATTAAGAAAGTTAGGTGGGATCTGATGAGGGCAGTGCAATGGGAAGAAGTGTCAAAATCTACTTCAGTGCAAAGAAGAGATGGAGATTCCCTGAGGACACACAGAACAAGTAATCCCTCTATGATTATTAAAGCTGCCACCAGTTGGCATTATAAACTCTATTTTTAGTAATCCTAAACTATGGCTAGAAAAATTGGTCTGGCCTAAAATTTTCTCACTGTTTAAAGTTTAATTTTGGCCACAGCTCAGGCTGCGCACATTCAGGCTTCTTAGCGTCATCTGAAGGGATAAGCATGCTTGCTTGCCGAGGGGAGTGTTGCTGTGCCTTGCGCTCGTGCCCTGGGGCTCAGAGCACTGAGCTGACCTAGGACAGGCAATCCCAGCCCCTCCCCTGATCAAAGCAGGTAATGTATGCACACAAGTATAGATAAACTGCATCCTGGCATCAGGGGTTAGCCTCCAGAGCTGCTGGATTTGGAGCCAGGGTCGGCCACCGACACCCGTATCGCTGCGGAGGGCTCTTGGGGTGGCTGGCTGGATCAGGCTCCGCTGGCCGTGCGTTGCCTGTAGAAGACATCTCTTGGCACGGGCTTCGGCTGAGTGGGTTTTGTGATCGCTGGCAACAAAAGCTAACCAAACCCCCTTGATCCTGTGTTTCCCTTTCTAGCTTTATTTCCATGAATGAGTTTATTACAGTGTCTCTGTGTCTACTTCAGGGCTGGGAGGGACTCGGAATTACTGGTGAAGCTTTTCCTTCGGACCGGGGTCAGGAAATTCTCCTTCTGTTCCTCTTGTTTTGCCTACTGGGAAGGTCATTTTGAAAGAGATGGGAAGAAGCCAGGATGCGGCTAGTTGCTGTAGCCTGGTATGAGAATTATACAACCTCTTGGGACTGCTGTCTGTCATAAGTCCTGCTTTCTGCTGTGCTAAATTTCTTTACTTGAAGTTAGGACAGGATTTTTCCACGGAGATCTTACGTGTTGCAGGTCAACAGCGTGGTTTCTGGATTGTTGGAGCTACTAAACTGATAACGTCCTGCTAAGGCCAAATAACCCTTCCGGAAATCAAGGTGTCATTGACAAGAAATTCTCTGCTTAAGAATTTGGAGAAAAAAAATCACAAATGAAGGGAGGATTTAAAGACAGTGTCAGGCAGAACGGAATGAGGATCTCTGTTTCTCTGCTGCATGTAGGAAGCACAAAACTGGCCTGAACTGTTGTGGTCCACTTGCCTCCAACTTTGCTTTCCATTCAGGTACACTGGTGGAGAGATTTTGCTCGCTTATGATAAAACAAATCTCTGAAACTTTTTTTTGTAATTATTTTTTCTTCAGCATAAATTCCTCTACCAGGGAATATTAGTCTTCAAAACTTACGGAAACTTTCTTCAGATGTCAGCTTTTTTCAGTACCAGCTTTCTACAGAGATGCTCATTATACATGTAACACCATACTGGTGAGATAATTAGATGCTGGAAGAACAACCGTATAAGATACAAAGTCTGTATTAATGGATACCGCGCAGGTATGCAGTCTGTCCTATTGTGCCCATTTCCCACGCAGGACTTGGCTCTGCTGTCTTTGAGTATTCACACTGAAGCTTTAAAGTGTTTGAAAGCCTTTAGGTCAAGATGACTATTTTCTGCGATGTTCTGGATTTTTCATTCTTTCTTCACCTGCATGTTTTTAATGGAATTTCTTCTCTGTCATTAATAAAAATTAAGAGAAGGGTAATAAACATTTCCTACATCAACAACTTTATGCTTGCATATTCAGCAATGAGTAACGTTGCCTCAGTGTCTGTCTGAAATACACCAACATGAGATTCTTTAGTGTGGATCAAATACCATTTGAAAGTCGTATAGGTACCCAGTGTGAGGTTGGATTATTGCATATTACCATAGAAATGATAGCATTTGTACTTTGAATCTGCCATGATACGTTGAGAATTCTTATCAGCTTGTCACTTTAGGAGAGGAAACCTTGTTGACAAGTCAAAAGAACAAGATACCATCAAAACTCCTACTTCCATAGCAGAAATTCTGTCTCCTGCTTTCTTTTCCTCAGGTACCCGGTATCTATGGCTGCGTCCTGAGCCCAGGTGCACAGCAGGGAAACAGAAGGTTCCCAGCAGACTTTATTGGGGTGGTTGTACTTGGCTTGTGTGCATTGCTTCAGCAGCTGGACCCAAGTACAGAGAAAACATGTGCTCAAGATTGACTAGCACAGAAGCTGGCCTTTATTTTTAGTCTTATTTCCAACAGGTTGTTCAGAATGCCTCTGTTTCCTGCATCTTGCTTTTGGATGGACTTTTTCCTTTGAAGAAAAGTTGTTTTTTCTTCTGAAGATACCCCCTTTTAATTTTTTTTTTTTTTGAAACCAAACCTATGGTCCAATTTGTTCATTATCCACTGGATGCTATTCTAGCACTGCGGTACTTACAGATGCAAGTTCTTGGGGAAAAATGTAAAATCAATCATCTTAATTTAACATTGAGAGTGTTTTTCAGAAGGTGTGTTTGCGGGGGTGGATTTATGCTCCTGAACTCTTTCTGAAGGTCTTTCTCCATTTCCTATGCTTTGGGTATGTCTGAATTACACAGCAGAGAGAAATTTGTCTCTAAATTGTGCACTGCTAAACAGTATGTTTGAAAGCATAAAGAATTTAAAAAGCATCCTCATGAGTGGCTGCTGAACCAAGTACTTGCCGAAATAATAGCCAAGGTTATTCCCTCCCTAGGTTTCCTCTAGCAAGGCAGAGTTCTCCTTAACGCGGTGACATTTTCTGATTGTTGACACAGGAAGAGCAGGACAAATACAAATGTCTCATCTCATCTACCACATGCTCCTCTACTTCCCACATCTGTCAGATGCGCTTTCAGGACAATCGGGTACTGACAGCTAGCATTGCCTCTCTGTCTTAAATCAAATTACAGTGAGGTTTGCTTTAGCTGCCGAAGTCTTCAGTTAAATTCCTGGCAGATGCTGTTTGGTGCTACCAAGCCATCTTCTTGTGAGCACAACCCATCCCATTCCTGGACCACGGCTGATCAATTAAACGCGTCTTCCTTTCAGTTCCCTTCGGTTCAGTCGCATCTTCAGCCCGTACCAGTTGTGAACGTGACGCCGGCTCCAGCTGCCTTAACCAAGCCGTGTGCCCCTGGTAATCCCTAACCTGCTGTCACTCCACAGCTGAATAGCTCTGCTCTTCTCTGCTATAACTTGCGTGTGGCTGCTTTTATTTTTCTTTTAAAAAACATTAAATAGTTTGAAATTTGTGTTAGGTTGTAACAGAAAATTTGCCTGTTTATATTCTCAGAATTTTATTTTTATGTATGTGTGCGTGTCTGTCTCTCTAATTTCATCTAATCCCACAGCCCCTTTCTGACATCCCATAATAAGTTTCTTGCAGTCCTACGAGCCCCCCACACACCCTACAATGTTCCTGCTTGTCATGTTTCCCCGTTCCTGTCGGTGACAAAGTCCGGTCGCCGCCTCCAGCGCAGTGCCTGCCCGGCTCCTTCGCTGCCCGTCAGTGCGGACCCACAGCGGTTTGGTCTTCACTGTTGTCTCCAGTGAGACCTGCTGTGAATGCTTGCGTGTCTGCGTTGAATGTACGGCTTCCTCTGGTATTTGCAATTTCTGTTGTACTCGAGCAGTCCTTAAACCAGATGCCGTACTGAGTCAGGCTCTTTCCCATTCCATGTATGCTTGCAGCGAAAGCGGGCTGTCCCGGGTGGATGGGTAGTCTCCAGGATCTCTCTTTGCACAGCACTTTTCTGCTATGAAGTGACTATTTTTTTTTCCTCCCAAGCTGTTTTCCCAGCTCTGGAAATTTTTCTTCTGAAGTTTCTTGTCTGTTGCACTTGAGCTGTTTCTGTAAAGTGCAGAAAGTCTGATATTCCCCCCCCCCCCCCCCCCCCCCCCCCCCCCCCGCCCATCAGCTTTCTGTAGGGTTTCTCTGGCTGATCTGGCAGCCTTAGAAAGGAGAGGCTTAGGTGGAAGATGCATTCTCCCGAAGTCTGGAGTCTTCAGAAGCTCCTGCTGAGGCGGTGGTGGGTCCCTGGGGGCAAAGGCGCCCCTGGCCGAGCACGTGCCTAGGGGCAGGAGGCAGCGAGCACAGACCAGGAGCGGCGGGGGGCTGCAGGGTGCTGCTGCAGAGCCTCTGCCGAGGTCCTGGGCTGCAGCGGCCCGAATGCGGACTGACTGTGGGGTTGGGGTCACCCTGGTACCGGCAGAGCTGCTGTTGTGTTCGAAGCACCGGTGCGAGTCTCCTCTCTGGTCCAGAGGGACGTTTAAAGGCTGTCGGGAGCAGAGGGGTGATTCAGCTCCCTGCGTGTGGCTGGCTGGTGTACACAGCTACACCTGAGGGGGTTGTCTAGACTCCCTGTTGTCAGTGGTAAGAAATAGCTCTTCCAGAGTGCAATTTATCTCATCCCAAGTTAGACATTTAAAATAAGTCTGATGAATCACACTCTGAAATAGCCTATTTCTCTGTTGACTAGCTCAGATACAGATAGCCTTTTAGCTGTTTCTTTCATCTACCTTGGCCATTAGCAGTGGCTCTTGCAAGCCATAGCAAGGGTTTGTTTGACTTCAGCATCTACGTTCTGTCCAGAAAGTGTGCTCTGCTGTTGTCTTCAGCGTCCTGCTGTGGAAGTTAGTGAGAAGGGCAGTCATCAATCTGACACTCCTCACCTATCCCAAGTGGGTGTTAACCAAAGTTACGGTCTTCTCCTGGAACCCGGAAAATGTTCCCTAATGAATCGTTGTGCTTTCCCAGCGTAAAGGCTGCTTTCCAGGTGGCCGAAGCATCGCTTTGCAAAGGGAGCGAGAGACGGATGTTCACGGCTGCCTTGGCGTACGCTGCTCCATTTAAATAGTGAATTCATATCTTTAATCTTTTAAGGGTGAAGTTAATTAATGACTGAACAAACCTACTGATGGGTGTATTCTACGTGAAGATCAGATGTGTTTCTATTCAAAGCTTTCCAGCTCAGGAGAGGCGAGACTGGCACTTTAGCAGTTTGCTCCCAAGGTGGAACTCTGTTGTTTGACTGTCTGGGACTCTGCTGGCACAGAGGCTTGCTAGATAATCTGAATCTTCAGCTTTGGGAAGAAGCGTGCCAGCAGAAATCTCTGTGCCTGACAGTAACAGCTTGCTTCGAACCCAGCCACATGTTTGTGGATTAAATACGGACCTGGGGTCTAACACCTGTAAGACGCACCAGGGGCTGCCTCTCCCGGGCTCTCCAGACGATGCGTCACAGCCTCTTAACGCCAGCGGCATTGCTGTCCTTCCAGCCGGGAGGAGCTGGTGGGCATGAGGGGTCATCCCTGGCGTGTTTGTTTCTTGTCTTGATTAAGAATTAGTAACGATCCACATGCTCTGCTCCTCATTTAAAGCTTGCTGTCAAATCATAGCTGTGTATTACCATCTTCCTTTGATCCCCTGCTGCCTGTCAGAAGCAGCGTTTCCTTCTCAGTGGGCTCATGATTGATGTAGTTGAATAAAATGTTGGGACAGTTGTTAATATAGTCTGCCTACAGACTGGGCAAGAGATGCCTCTGCCCGAGTGCCAGCACGTCGGTTGCTAACTCATAGGGAGCCTTTGGGAAGGAAGGCTTGAGCCTGACTGAGCCTTGGGAAGAGCTCAGCTCAGCTCTGATGTAATGTAAAAGCTAAACCCAGACACAGATCTTGGATCCCATCCATGGGAGGCATGGAGGGATGTCCCAGCAGATTTTTAGGAGGTTGATGAGGAAAAGCTATGTTACCTATTTCTAAAAGACAAGTAATAATAAGAGTGATTCTCTGTAATTTCTGTATGTTACCTCTAAATACTGTTTGGTTAATTTTTAATTGTAAGAATAACTGCAGTGTCTTAGGAGGACAAGAGTTACAGTTCAAGGCGGTTGCTTTAGGCTGCTGTGGCAGATAACTCGAGAGATGCCCGGTGCTCCTACGAGTCCATAGGCCTAAAGGACAAGGGGGACCTGCTCCACGGAGCTGCGGGGGGTCATCTGGGGGCTGAGCGTGGGCCGGGAAGAGGCATCTCCGGAGCAGCTTTTGGCCAGCGTACCACAGATCTGTGGGGAGAGGCTTTAGCTTGCATGGACCCACAGGGCACGCGCCTAGTCAGACAAAGATTTCGGTATATGGCTTGTTGTTGTAAGCCCAGCATCCAGCCCTGTTCTGATCTGCCCAGGGTTACTTCTTCAGTGCAGGAGCTGCTGGGTGAGGCTGCGTGCTGGCAGAAATCAGACCAGCTGTAATTTGCATTCTGGCCTCACCCAGAGCGCTGCTGGCCTTTAACTTGATGAGAGCTTTCTTTGCACTTCTGCTTGGCTCCGTTCTGTGGCCCTGACACCTAGATCTGCTGCTGGGATTCTGGTGCCTTGTTTAGCTAAAACTTTTGATCATCATCATTTTTGAACCCAGAGATTTCTTGTTAATTGGCTGTCTGTAGTGAGCATCAGCACAGGCAGTACTGTGTGTTGAAAGTCTGCTTTATCAACAGCATGGCCCTTTGAGACTTCTGTTTGTTAGATCCCACAATTCATCCTTTCCTTTATGGCTTGGCTAGATAGTGTAACCAGAAGAGCTGATCCATGCTGCCCTTTGCAATAGACCAGTTTACGCGCTTAAAGCGGTTGTGGCCTCTGACTTGGAACTAAAATAGTTCATTTGGTTTAGTTCAATTCACTCCCAAAGCTATAATTATGATAAAAGAAATTATATTCACTTTAATTCTGCGTAAGAGCATCCACTTATAAATACAATTTGTTGTGACTAATACATTTCAGTTCAGATCACTGATATAAATTAACTAATCTTTTTGCACACAGCCTTGACATTGTAGTAGATTCTTTAATGGTGACAGATAAGGGGGATGCACCTGGTGGTATAACCTTGCTGATCTGTACAGAGTGGTCAGGATGCGCGCATATCTTTCACCAAAGTTGCTTTTTACAAACTTTTGGACATACAAATAGTAAACATAGTAGCAAACTTACTGTAGTTTTAAAAAAATGAACAAACCTCCCCCTCTTTCTTTTAAGGTTTAATTAGGATATTTCTACATTTCTGGGCACTTACTTCTTACTGCATGTATAATCCCATGGTTTGGTCCTTGAGCGTTGCTTTTCTCTGTCCTCTGGGAAAAAGAATTTCCTTTTACTCCCCCTTCCTCACTGAGATTTCTGTAGGCTATAAGTCAGTTATTACTCAGACTTACGGGGCATTGTGTTCTCCTTGGTAATGGAGCGGTCTCTGGCTTTTGGGGGTGGTTTTGGTAATCGTTGGCTAGAGCATTCTAGGAGTACCATGTAGGCTTGCATCTTGCCTTGGATGCAGACAAACCTGGTAACGTGGCAGAGACATGTCTTCCTGCCGGACATATCAGCAAACAGATTTATGACTAAAATGTGTTGTGTAGATGACCTCTAAACATGACCTGTTGGAATTTGGGGATGCCATTTTAGCAATACATAGTCTGTCTGTCTTTGGATACTACTTCAATTAGTAAGACATTCAAGTCAAATGCATTTAGGCGTGCACTGAGCTGGCAGCTGTCCCTATTTACCTTCCAGAATTAGAAAATGCTTCATTATTTCAAGTCAGCATCTTCTGTATGCCTCAGCTTGACCTTAGTAGTGTCCCAGTTTTTGACTATGGGGGCACACAGACCTATTATTAGAGGGGAAAACTCAGGTGTGAGCTTGCCAGGCTTTAGCTGCTGTAGGATTGATGTGCACTGGGATAACTTAGTTTTGTGCTTGCTGAAAGAGTGCGGGGACTGTGTTCGCAGCAAGGTAGGGCTGTACATATGGACAACTGTGCAGAGTAGCTGAAGCACTGACTGTTCGTTTGCATGCTTTTATGTTCTTCAAGAGCCTGCTTATGTAGTCAAGTTCGTAAACACCCAGAGAACTGCCTCATGAACCCCTGGCTTCTCTCTTTAGGGGTGTATATTCTTTGCACCTGTTGATTTAATGGTAGCAACAGGTTTGAAAGGGCTGTGTAACAGTCTGACTTGGGTATTCAACCTGATCTGGGGATCCGTGTTGAGGATGCTGACCATTCGTGTGCAGCACCGTCTTTGAGCAAACTTCAACATCCTTCGTTCCACTGAGTCCAAGAGCTTGGAGCTGAACCTGGGACCAGGCAGACCTGAAAGCACCTTGAGGGCAGGGGTTGCTGGCACAGTCAGGTGTATGCAGTCTTGGTGGGCTTTGGTCTCGTGCTTCCAAATCCATGCACAAGATGAATGCATGTTTAGCATTCTCATGGTTTACACAAGCACTGTGCTGAGGATTGTATCAGTTGAATGTGTAAGACTGTTCACATCTCTCTTGCACAGCACCAAGAAGTGGTAAGGCATGCAGGGCCATCTTCTGCCGCTGCAGGGCATTTATATACTGTTGGTTTCTTCAGACCCTTTGGTTCAAGAAGCTGCTAGAAAATGCACCAACTCCTTTCCTCTTGCTTACTTCTGTGCTGCTAGAGTGACGTTCCCGGACTGTTCTTTGCCGCATTACGGCGGCATGTTTCCCTGTAGGTGCAGTAGGGACCATTTCTGACAGCAAAGAATCTGGGCAAGGAGAGGCAGACAGTGAACTGTGGAGCCAGCTTTGCATTAGGATGCTCTGAGCTGCAGCACCAACCATGTTCTGCTTTGTACAGCGTGGCATGAGTGCCCTGCCGCTGAGCTGGAAGGGACTGTGCCATCCCCGCACCACTCCTCACTGTGTCCCAGGCTGGGCAATGCAAGAACTGGCACTCTAGCATGAAGTGGGAGAGATTTGTGCCTGTTATAAAGGAGTAAGGTTGGTCTTGATTTAGCAGTGCCTGAGGGTTCAGCATCTTTTGGGAGGTGCTATTGACTCTCTTGAGGGACAAGATGCCTTGCAGGGGGGTCTAGATAGATTGGGGCATTGGGCAATGATCAGTGGCTTGAAATTTAACAAGACCAAATGCCGGATTCTGCACCTAGGATGGAGTAATGGTGGGCACTAGTATAAACTGGGATAGGAGGGGCTGGAGAGCAGCCCTGCAGGAAGGGATCTGGGGGTGCTGGCTGGCAGCAGGCTCAGCAGGACTCAGCAGCGTGCCCTGGCAGCCCAGAGGGCAAACCACCAGCCACATCCCAGGGTGCATCAAACACAGCATGGCCAGCCGGTCAAGAGAGGGGATTATCCCACTGTGTTCAGCACTGGTGTGGCCTCACCTGGAGTAGTGTGTGCAGTTCTGGGCCCCACCATTTGAGGAGGATGTGAAGGTCCTTGAATGCGTCCAGAGGAGCGCAACAAAGCTGGTGACAGGGCTGGAAGGCATGTCCTCCGAGGAGCGCCTGAGGACTCTGGGTTTGTCTAGCTGGGAGAAAAGGAGGCTGAGGAGCGACCTCACTGCTCTCTGCAGCTTCCTGAGGAGGGGACGTGGAGAGGGAGGTGCTGAGCTCTTCTCCCTGGGATCCAGGGACGGGACTCCTGGGAATGGTTCAAAGCTGCATCAGGGGAGGTTCAGACTTGACATCAGGAAGCATTTCTTTACCAAGAGAGTGGTCAAACCCTGGGAGAGGCTTCCTGGAGAGGTGGTAAATGCCCCAAGCCTGTCAGTGTTTAAGAGGCATTTGGACAATGCCCTTAATAACATGCTCTAACTTTTGGTGAGCCCTGAAGTGGTCAGGCAGTTGGACGAGATGATCATTGTAGGTCCCTTCCAACTGAAAACTTTCTATTCTATCTGAATGTAGGCCAGAGGAAGGGCAAGAATCCAGTGGAGAAAACCAACAAAGAAAGGTAATTTAGAAGGCAGCGGTTGGAAGAACAGCTAATCGGTGTGTTTCGTGATGATGAGATTAGTTGTTCAGATCTGGAATCACTTGAAGCTTCTTGAGGACTTTAGTGGGCAAACCAGATAGACATCTGTCTGGGTTGAGTTCTCAGGAACACCAGAATCTTGTGGACATCCATCTCAGCTTAAACAGGCCATATGTTGTGTGACTTAGGGCTTCTGGCTGTGTCAGCATGGCGGTTTATGCAGAATTGCCGTTGTACGCTGTGCATTGGGAATGAGAAGGGGGGATCGGTAGGTGAGCAGGCTCTCTAGGGGAGGAATATAGTGGGCTGTCTGGATTTGAGCAGGAGGTGGTGCAGGGAGGAAAACAAAAATGCTTTCTATTTCCCTCCTGGGCAGAAGGGACAGAGGAGACTTTTTTATCTTTAATATATGGACTATTTTATAAATTGAATTTCCTTTTGTGTTTTGGACCAACAGGGCCTTGCAGAATGGATTTGTCTCTCAGATGTGAGGCCATGGGGTAGAGGAGTCAAGAAGTGTTGTCCTCTAAAGGCTGTATGGTTAGAAAGTGTGTGGACCTCTGGGTTTTGGTAAACCAGGCGCTGTGGGGCTAACACCAGTGGGCTGTAGGATGCCAGGCTCTCAGTGCCCTGTTGCTACCCATGGCCCAGATGTGTCCCAGTGACTGAGCTGGAGACAGCTCTTGTGCTTCATTTCTGTGTTTTTCTGCTTTGCTCTCAGCTAGTGCATGTGTCCCATGTTTTTTCTCTTTCATTTTCATTCATGCTTCACAGTAGACGAGCAGCTTCGTGAACTAGGTAACTATGAATTTTTTTCTTTTTTTTTCCTCCACTCTGCTGCATCCTTTTCCACTTTTCTCCTTGCTGTGTCCTCTGTGTTTACAAGGGCTTTTGGAGACCAGTCTTTCCTCTTCTTTCCTTGATCCCTGCTGTCTAGCCTGGATGGGGTTGGGGGACAGAGTACAAGGGACCTTCCTTTCCCATCCTGCTGGTTTTCCCACAGTCCCTGAAGTCTCGCTGTTCTTGTATGTCTCTTGTGATGTACGCAAGAAGACCCGCTGAGGGTCTTCCTAAGAAGACCCTCCTAAGAAGATACTCCTGTGGCGTCTGGTGAGAGCTGTGGAAAGGAATGATCTGATCCCAGGAGAGTCTCTGCAGAAGTGCTAGCTATCCGCCTGCTGCCAAGGCGGTGCAGGGCAGCAGGGAAGAGGCAGTACCAGACCCTGCTGCTTCCCCTGTTGCTTGGGAGCGAGGTGGCGAAGTTCACAGCCAGGTCATGTGGCCTTGGTGTAGGTTGTTTGGATTTTTCAATGCCAGGATATAAGTATTTGAGCTGAGTCAAGAGGGACAGATACCATGTTCTCCTTTGTGATCCCGGTCTTCCCAGGCTGGAGATCCAATCCCCTGATCTGTGAGGATGTGACTGGGGAGCATCGGCTCGAGCAGAACTGCCCCTGGGAAGTGCTGTGCACCACCAACATCCCCATCTGCTCCCGTTGCCCTCTTCTGCGGGGAGCCCGGAGCTGAGTCCCACTGAAAATGCCGTCTCTTTCCCATGTCTGCTCACTCCAGATACGTGCCTGCTTGCTGCCAAACAGGCCTTGCCTCTTGTTGCAGCACGGCGTGGGGGGCAGGTAGCTTTAAACCCGGGGTCTGCCTCCTCCAGGCTGCTGCTCCTGATGGCAAAGCTAGCTGCTAGGCGATGCAGGAAGGGTAGAGGAGACTCTGCATGAAAATGAAATTGTCGTCCTAATTCACATTGAATAATAATGGGCTTCTGGCTGTAAACATTGTTGTAGTTTACAATTACAGGCAGAGCAGCTGAGGTTGCCGTGCACCTTCTGGGCTTTCCCAGGCTCGCCTCTCCCGTCCGTGGCGTCTGTTGTGGCCTTGGCGCGGGAGGGCAGCTCTGCACGCTGGAGAGCAGAAGAGGAGGCACAGCTTCACGGGAACACTGGGGACAGCTGGGGACTAGCTTCAGGGTGGGACGCGGCAGAGCCAGCACAGGAACGGAGAGAGGCAGAAGACCAGGAGCAGGTTTGGAAGCATTCTCCCTCCGTGGGGTGAAACAGGACCTCTTCGTCAGAGCAATGGGCCTATGTGTTCTCAATGTGAACGGGCTTCAGAAATTTATCTGCAGACTTGGAAAAGTGGCGCCAAGCATGTGTTCAGCTGTGATTTTTTTTTTTGTTTGTTTTTTAAGCTTAAACTGTTTCCAAATGGGGTTGGTCTTGTGTGTTGGTAGCAGTAAGCGCCTTGCAGAGACCTTTTCTGCCGAATTTAAGTCCATTGTCTGGAGTGTCCAAGTGTCACAGCTGCCTGTTCAGAATATTTGTAAGAGTTTGTTTGGTTTAGACCGTGTGAAAATGTTTTCTTTCAGCTGTAGTTCTGAACCACAGATGGTCTCCAGTTCAGTTCCAGGCTCAGCTGGAACTTATTTAAAAGATCATCGAGGCAAATACTTGGTATACAAAAAGTCATACTAAACAGTTAACTTCAGGCACATTAAAGGTTTCTGAAAACAGAATATTTTGGTGAACAAATGTGAGACATCATAATGCATTGGCAGCTCCACCATGATGATTTATCCTGTTGTAAACCGTTGCCAGTGTTTCCCTGAAATGCTATTAGATTTGCAAATGCTGATTCTGCTTGGGAGCGTTTCCTGGGGCTCTGCTGACTCAGAAGACCAGATCTGTGCAACAGCATTGTCTGCTTGGCTTGCTTGGCCCTGACGGGAGGAGGAGGAGGAGGAACCTCGCTGTCCTGTGGGTACCACCCTGCCAGCCAGCACAGGGCAGGTGCGGAGGTGTGACGGGAGAAGGCTCATCTCGTCGGGCAGGCTGGTCAGTGAAGCGTATCCCCATTCTTCAGTATCCCAAACCTCGTCTTGTATGTGAAGTGCAATCATGAATTTGAGCATTGCTGTAAAGGGATTCGCTGTTCTTTAAGGAACAGCAGTGCTTGCCAGTTTACTGTGAAGTGCTCTCATTGTCGAGCACAATGAAGTGCAGAATGAGGTGCTCTAGCAGAGAGTGGAAGCGCTGCTTCAAAAAGGGGGGGAGGTATTATCAATATCTGCTTCAAATGTAGCAGTATTTCTGCTGCTGCTGGGGCCTCTCTCCTGCCATTTTTCCTGGGAACTTCCCAACGACGCTCCATGCTGTCAGTATTAATTTTTGGATCCAGTACCTTTCAGTAGCCTTTGACTCTAATTAAGAAATGGAGTACCTCCTCTGCCTATATACTGGCTACTTGCCCTTCATCCTTGGCTTCCTTGGGCTACTTCAGAACCACTCCTTTAAGAACTTTCATAAAAATGGAGTATTTTTCTCTTTCTCCCTTGTAATTTTCTTTGAATTCTTCTTCCTTCCCCATTGTTTTGTGTCAGGGATGCTGCTCTAGGTCTTACATGAAGCATAGCTGTGAAGGGCTCATAACGCCTTCCTATCTTTTTTTCTAGACAGGAGTTTCTCTCGCTTTCCTAGGCAGATTCATTAATTAGCACATTTCTTTCCCCTGAAAGGTTTTCCTTCCCTTTGCAACACTTGCGACATGGATAGCATATGTTGCCAGCCATACGCCATACGAAGTGTTTACTGCACATACGTCTTACTGGGTCGCTAACTTCTAGTCTCTGCTGAGAACCCGCGTGACATCGGGATCGCTGGTGAGGCTTCGTGCTAAGTGCATTCTGTCTTAATATCAAAACTGGCAAGCGTGTGCAGGACACTACCTAGGTTTCATTATTATATTTCTTCATCATTCTGCCCTTATTTTCTCCTCTTCAAAAGTTCCCAGGATTTTCAGTCTTTTACCATAAAGAGCCCTTTCATGGCTCTGGTCACGTCACTTGTTGGTGTCTAACTTTTCTGAGGCTGTGAAGTACTCTTGAAGTGGCCAGTGCTGCACTTGATGCACAGATGAGGTGGCCCATTTATTGTGTCATGTGTTTTGTTCTCCTGATTTTTTCAATTTTTTTTTTTGTAGTTATGACAGCTATCCAGAAGTCTCAGCACCTGCTTCTGGGGTCTGCTTGCTCTGAGGATATATTTAGTTGGAATGCAGCAAAGTGTGAGCTTCCTCGATTTTTCTTAAAGTTCACTGCACAGTGCACATCATACAAACGGCTGTCCGTGATTGTGTGACACAATTACCCTCCGAGGCTGTGATTTTTCATATTCCTTGTGTAATCACCTTGCCCCAGTTAGCAACAGTAGTTTTGTGTGATGTCAGCTCAGTGCAAGGGCATCTTCTCTTCTCCATGTTGTTGTCCTTTAATAGAAGAGTGTAAAAATGGTCGTGTTTGATCAGGACAAAGGATCCCCCAGTTCCACTTGTTGGTGAGAGTGGCCCAAAGCAGTGGTCTGCAGAAGACTGTGAAGGGAGGAGGGTGCATGGTGGTGCTTGGCTGGTGGCTGGGAGGTCACGCTTCTCATGACTCAAGGCTTAATTTATAGCTCTTGGTGATTTCCCCCCCCTTCATTAATTTCTCCAGTGGCATCCTGAACCCATGATAATTTCTACTGTCAGTAATGTCCTGTGGCAAATTGTTCCTCAGCTTAGTAAGCATTGCATGACGAGTTACCTCCCTGGTTTTGTTTTAGACCTGCTGCCTGGCATTTTGCTTGATGAACCCCGTCTCTTGTGTTAGGAGAAGCAGTGAACGGCTGACGTGTGTCCGTCCTTTTCCAGCCACATGTGATTCCACTGACCTCCCACTCCGCTGGTCTCTTGCAAGCTGAAGGGTCCTGGACTATGTATTATTTTGCGTGCAGATGCTATTCCAGACCTTTGTTCTTGTTGCCCTCCTCGGGAACTTCTCCCAGTTCTCCATCACTTTTGAAAGGGGAGACTGGAGCTGTGCATGCTCTGAAATAGGTGGGCACGCTCGGGATTATGTGGAGGCTCGGTGACAGCTTTGCTCATGCTTGATCTTGCTGAACCTGCAGCAGCGAGAGAACAAAATGTTCAGGTCCCCTCCTAACCTGAAGGGAAGTAGTGCTAGGGAATGATCTCGGGCCCAGCAAGAAGGAAGGTACTGATGAAGCTGGTCTTCACTGTATGATAGTGTGCTAAAGGACGGCTATTAGCAGCTTATTCTTTTTACAGAAACTGGCTTTAAAAGCCCTTTTAACCTTGCATTAACTGTGGAAATTAAAGAAAAAATAACTTCAAAAAATACAAAGCAGTTAATAAGACTTTCAATTTAACATTTCCTCTCCATGTCCCAGGAGGGAGCAGTATTTGAAACCTCCATGCTTGATCTTTTTTTTGTTGTTGTTGTTGGTACCTGCCATTTTGGGGAAGTAAAGCGAAGGTTAGCTGTGATGATCTAGAGCAGTGGGGTGGAATCTAGTCCTTTTAAGACAGGATAAAGTAAACAGTTTCTGCCCCTGATGCAACTTTGGGTATCTGTGCACTGAACCACCTTGTGTGGCATAAACACATCCTTATTTTCAGACCTGCTGCTTGGAAAGCACGGCGAGAGTGCAAAATATGGTCAGCCCTTCAGAGACCTGACAAACTCATCTCTCCTTGAGGCTCTCCAAGGCTCAGTTACTTTTGGCTGCTTTTGGTCATATGTTCAAAGTGACATTATGTTCCTAATAAGCTAACCCAGGCTTTTCACAAAGAATGAAAATAATAAGAAATAAAGCAGTAGTCGAGGGATGAAGCGGAAATGCACAGAGGAGAAGGCAGGGAGGGAATGGTGCAGGGATAAGCAGAACAGTGCGCGTAGCTCGCTCCAGATGGAAGAGGTGGGAAGCTGCCGATGTCTGGCCACAGTCTCCAAGAGCTGTGGGCAAGCCCTCGGCGTTGTAGGGCTGGTTGGAAGCGCCAGCATGCTGAGGCGAGTCACAAGCTGCTTTTGCTGCGCTGTCTGCAGGACCGGCTACCGCGGTGCCCGGCTTCGCTCGCCGGCTTCGCTCGCCGGCGCCGCAAGGGTGGTAACGCGGTGCCCGGCTTCGCTCGCCGGCGCCGCAAGGGTGGTAACGCGGTGCCCGGCTTCGCTCGCCGGCGCCAGGAGGATGGCTGCTGCACAGGAGTGCCTTTCTCCCTGCCCAGGCTGGGGTCTGCGCATCCCTCTGTGGTCTCCACAGGAATGGGCTGCGGGGGTGGCTGCTAATCAGACATTCCTCTCATCTGCTCCCTTCATGTCTGTGTGGGTGTTTCTGTCTCGAGCAAATTGGATTGCGGGTTGATGAAGCAGCGCCTATGGGAGAAGGGGCGAGCGCAGCTCCGGCGCTCAGGCCGGTGGCTAGAGGCAGCGGCCGTGTTCGGCGAGGAGTGCCGGAGCGGCGGCGGCTGGCTCCGGCTCCGGGCGCAGGCAGCGGGGTGGCCGTGCGCCCGGTGGCCTGTGGGGAGGTTGGCACAAGCCCCAGGGCCCTGGTGGCCCCCGAGCCGGCGAGCGGGAGGCGGTGCAGCACGGGGCCTGGCGCAGCGGCCGTGCCTTGCAAGCGGTCGATGGCCTCGGGGAATCTTCCAGCATCTGGTGCCCTGCCACTTGATCGAATCCAGCCCCTGGAGCTGCCCTGGCAAAGCTGTTTGCTCGTCTGTCCATAACGTGCTTTGGGAAAGAAAATTAAATACAGTGTTAATCAATTTGGGAGTTTCCACAAGGACTGAGCAGTTTTTTGGTGCCTGCTGTTTATTTCTCAAGGAATTTTAATGCTGACTCTGTAATGGCTTTGGTGTCCACTGCGATTTGGACCTCGGTCCGTAAGCGTGTGGTCCCTTCCCCCCCGGCTGGCTCCAAGTAGAGAACTTCCCAGCGTCTCTTTTGCCCTCCTGGCTGTAGTTATTTCCTACGTGGCTATAAGGTTTTCATGTCGACTGTGAAGCCTTTGATTGTACTTCCACAGGTGATGATGCCAGCCGTTTCCCCTGGCTGGCCTGTAGAAAGAGGGAGGCCCAAGGCGTGGGCCCGGGGAAGCGCAGTAGCCCGGGGCTACTACCCCTGGCCCTTTCCCCGCGTCTCGCTGGCGGTGGGGCTCCGTGGGGCCCTGCACCACCACGTCCTGGTAACGCGCCAGGGTACGTTGCCCTTCTGGTCACTGCACCCTGCCATCGTAGGAGACAAAAGCCAGGTCTGTATCCCTCTGGAAGCTGAAGTGATGAGCTGAGCGGCCCTAACAGTGCTCTAGTTCTGTGCTTTGTACGTTTGTGTCAAATGCAGTGTGTTTAATATCACAGAAGATGTTTAATTTTCAAAGTGCTTCACTTCTGTTTCAAAGAAGTGCAGTGTCATGCTGCAAAGCGCCTTGGACAGGAGGAGAGGTCTGTGCTGCTAATTACAGAGCAGCGAGCTCTTGGCATTTGAAATTGCAAAGGTGTCAGTGGGCTGCTCAGAAGTATATGATCTGGTAGTTTTGGGTTTTTTTTTTTTAAAAAAAAGCAGTAGTGAAATGGCTATGAGTGTTAAAGGAAAAGGTGACATACTGCTTCTCGCAGTGCTGCAAGCTGTCTGCAGAGTCAGGCAGAGAACAGCCCCCGTCGTTCTCTTTCTCTGAGCAGTCTGCAGACAACACAGCATCCGTGCTTAGCCAGGGTGGATGGCTTGAAAGCTGACAGCCGAGAGCTGTGGAGGGATAGCATGATGCAGAGTGAGTGAGCAATAAAATGTCTGTTGAGGTTCAGAGCTAACAAATGCAAATCACACATATAGTGAAGAATAGCCCAAATGATAACATACGCAGCAATGGGAGTCAGTTAGGTATTGGCATTCAGATTGTAGATCTTGGAGCAGCAGTTTCTCTGTAGCAGTCAATAATAATTATAAATAAAGAGATAACTAGCAATACTCTCTGTAAAATCAGTGCAGAGATCCAGAACTGGTCAACCCCACCCCAACTGATGGGAAGTTAGGAATTATTAGGAAAGCTCTTAAGACCAAACCAAAATCCATCAACATGCATAGCATAAATCCATGACGTACCTCATCTGAGAGCTGAAGCCCCCCTCTCCCTACGGCACGCAGCTGTGCTGGCAGAGTGCAGAGAGGGTATTGAGGGCGATCAGAAGCCTTCAGTGGCATCTGCACAAGGAGATACTCTTGTGCAGTTTAAGACTTACCCCTTTGGGAAATAAATGGTGTGACAGCAGTCTAATTTCATGAATAGTTTGGACAAAGGCTGCTTACTAATCCTCTAATACGGGAACGTGGAGGTGCTCAAAGAAATATTGGCTCCAGCCTTAAGACAGAGGAGAGCACTTTTTTGTGCAGTGTGGTGTTAAACTGCAGAATTTATTGCTGCAGGAGTCTGTGGAGGCCAAGAATGTGAACAGATTTTAAAAAAGGAGTAGGTTCATTTATGGAAGACAGGTTTGTCAGTGTCTGTTAGGCAGTACGACCGCAGCAGTCTCCGGCTGCGGAAAACCCCCTGGACTGTCAGCGGCTGGAAGCTGAGCGTGCTGTTCCTCGCAGCCCTTCACAGGCAGCTGCCATCATGTACGGGTGCTGGGGACGGGGTGGTGGGTGCCTAAGCCTGTGGCTGGGTTCACGAGGGCTAAGCTGGCCTTGCCATGGCTCCTACTTTGGATGTGGAACCGGCTTCTCTGTTTCAGGCAGCCAGCAAGCCCCCGAAAGAATTTGCCTGATTTCTGTGGCTGTTGTTTTCAGTCCAAGACGGGAGCGTGAGAAATGAGAACGATTTTATCCTTTGTGCTGCACTCGATGTGCAAAGGGAGGAGGGAGAAAGCGAGCGCTGCGCAGGGCAAGGTGAGGCAGCGTGTGCTGAGCCCTCTTTGGGTTGCCTGGGCAGCCAAACTGCTGAGTTTGGCGTAGCTCTGGTCTCGCAGAGAGCGTTTTGGACGGCAGCCTTCCCTCCGAGCTCTCGCGGCTGATGGATGGCTGTTGACGCCTCCGCAGCGAGCCTGTGCTAGTCACTCTGCTTTCCTGCCTGCTTCTTAAGAGTGATGTGTCAAGGTGGGGATTCCTTCCCAAGAGGCCACCGAGTGCTTTACAGTTCAGGCTTTCCTCTCTGTATGGTTCTTGAGTGGATCTGGGGGATTCCTAATCCTTCTGTCTTTAAGGACAAGCTTTCTCAGCTGCAGCAGTAAATTAGAATTGCAATTGTCAGTCCCTGCATAAGTCTCTGATCCTGAAATGTTCCTCGGAGTGGGGCTCATTCAGCGAGGGTTTAGAAAAATCACATCAGCCTGTAATAACCTCCAAGATGCTTTCTTGCCTTTCTTTGACAAGGCATTTTAGCTGCTTGAGTAGTGTTAATACGGCAAAGCATGTCACAGCACTTCAATGGAAAGAGGATTCAGGCAGCAGACAAAGGGATTTCCTGAACTCCGGGACTCTGACGGGACTCCTCCTACAGGAAAACAGCTTGTCGGTGAGGAGCAGGGGGGAGACGAGCAAGCGGCGTGATGCAGCTTGGCAAGGTGGTTGCATTTCTCCTGGATCTCTCTTCTTCCTGGCAACCCGGCGCTAGTGCGTGGCTGTGAGTTTGTTCTGTGGGCAGCACGCTGAGCTCTGGGTGTGAGCCGGCTGAGAGAGCTCTCTGGCTGCTTTTCCGTGTTCAAGAGCGAGGGGAGCATGTGCTGCTGCTTCCTGCACACCAGCAATGCCGCTGATGCCGCTAAAAGCCTGTGATCCCCGCAAACCAACGGCGCATGTCCTGCTCTGCAGCGCTAATGAACATGCCCAGCGTGGCAGGGCATCGGTATGCGCAGCAGGACGGTGACGGTGCTGGGCTCTGCAGTTAAGTGCTCTAACGGCCCCACTCGTCTCTCTGATTGCCCACCAGAGGGTTGGAAATTAGTTAGGCAAGGGCATGTAAGATGGTAATGAGGCAAAAGAAGCAAAATGTCTCGTGCTGAGGAGAAAACCGAGACAGGCAACAGCTGGAGCATGGGGGGGAGGATGCTGTGCCTGTGTCACCCCTTGGTGCAGAAGAGAGGGGTGATGTGAAGGGCCCCCTGCCCAAGGATGGCTGAGCCGTGGGCTCTGAATCCAGAAAGTCCTCCGGTAGCGGAGCTGCCGGGGCTGAACCTGCCAGCACAGGAGCTGGGGGCCGGGCAGAATGCCCTCCCCAAGGGCACGCTCTGGTCCTGGGGGATGCGTTAATGGGTGTCACCTGGCCAGGGAGGCAGTAGATGGCCAACCGCGAGAGCTCTGTGCTGGATAGCTGCTGATGTTCCCTCTGCTGTCCTTACTGGAGAAGGCGGAGGCTGGCTGCTGTTCTGCCTTGCTCTTCAGACTGTTGTCACCAGCATGTCTGCTCACCTTGTGTGCTCTGTGCAGTTCTCCTTCCTTCCCTGTGCTGGCAAATCAAGCAGGGATTATATATAAATTTTAATGAATATATTATATTTGTTCCGTGCTCTGTGTATATATTAGCAACAGGAAAAATACACCAACACCCTGGGAGAAAGGGGAAAAAAAAAAAGGCTTCAGTGTTGCCTCTCCTGCAGCAAGAAATGCCCTGGTGTCTAAGGAGCAGGCAACGCCTTCTCTTGGGGTCTTCCTCCCAGGTGTTTCGGTCCTTTCAGGTGCTCTGTGAGAAAGCAGTGCAGAAGCTGACGTGCAGGAGCCTGGCTCCTGTGTGGCTGGAGAGGTGCATGTGCACTGGGTGACCAGAGTCACCAAGGTTTTGGGGGGTTGCTGGTTCTTGTATCTAGTAGTACAGTGTGTGTGAAAACAAGACCTAGACTATTGTCCTTCAGGATGATATTGAGCCTGCGGGTGACCAGACATCATGCAGGTGTTTTTCATACATACTGCTCTGCAGTGCTCAAGATTGTGAGGAATCCAGGAGCCTCGTAAATTTTATCTGTGTAATTACATATTTAAAAAAACCCCTGCAACAACACGTCTGCAAAGTCATGTCTTTCTCATAGTTAACTTCTCGCAGCTGCTCTGAGTGTTTTGCCAATCAGTAGGTCCTCTTGCTGCTGGTTGCGTGGATGCACATGGTGGAAGGTGGGTAGAGCTGTGTTAGGTGCACGTAGTTCTTGCTTCCATTTCTGTCATTTGGCCATTTAATCTCCTGGTTGCCTGCAGGTGTCAATTGTACTAGAGAGATGCGATCCTTCCAAAACCTTGACATGTGAGGGAACCACCAGCCGGAATACAATTGCCTGCAACTCTCTTTGGGTACACCTTCTGAAGAGTTTCTTATGTTTGTGTCCTCCCGTCTCCTCCAGGCAACACAGGAGTGTTTCATGAGCACTGCCTCTGCACGGCTGGGAGGAGTTCTGGTCCTTCCCAAACTCTGTGTCCTCTGCGTGCCCTTCCCTTGGCAGGAGGTGTCTGAGGACCAGGAGATCTGCAGGGTGCAGATGGACTAGAATTACGTGGTCATCCAGAGATGACTGTGGTGACTGTTAAAACTTTTGTGTGCTGACAAGAGATTTCAGTGACCTTTATTCCTTCTCATCTGGGTAACCCCTTTGTAATTCTGTGTCTGCCAGTTGTACGTCTGTCGCTGTCTCCTGAGTCTATCTGATGTCTGTACTTTGGAGATGTTAGCAAATTAGAAGTGTGGAGGAGATCTTAGGAAAGGGATCTGACTCTGGAAAGCTTACACAACAGCTTTACAGGAGGAGTCAGCTTATGAAGGGACTCTAATGTAGCGCAGAAGGAAACAGGATGGTAGAAGCTGAAACAAACTTCAGACTAGTGTTGTGTAGTGGTGGGTTTGGTTTTTTGTAGTGGGTTTTTTTTGTTGTTGTTGGGGTTTTTTGTTGTTTTTTTTTTTAATTTGGGGGCTATTTAACCACCGGAGTAACTTGCCAAGGGCTGAAGTGGGTTCCCTGCTTTAGGCATCCACTCTGGCCCTAGAGTCAGTGAATTGTTGGGATGCTGAAGAGGGGATGTGGTGGATTTACCATCCCCTGAAGTTAAAGATTTGATGTTTCTTTCTAAAACACTTGTTCTAATACAGACAGAGTAATGGCAGGATGCAGAGATTCTGGTAATTGGCAAAGCAAGATTAATACAGCAGTTTCCTCCATCCTCAAAAAACACAAACTCACAAAGCCCTGTATCCTTGAGCACGTTGGATTTGGCTTGCTACGTGACCTGCCTGAGCAGAGTGCCCGTGGCTGTGGGAGCTTTCTGGGGATGAGGAGAATTGACTGGGTGAAACACGGGATTCTTCTAGGCAGTAGCTGTTTGTAAAGTCCCTACTGGGACCTGCAGCCTGAAGACCCAGACCCATGTGTGTCCTGAACCATCAGTGGGCAGTGGAAGGAGATGGAGGAAGACACAAGCGTTTGGATTTTGTAAACTTTTTGAGACCCCAGTGGTGAAGTCGAGGGCAGTGACCCTGGTGTGCCCACCACCTGAGAGCTGTCACTGGGAGCTTCTCTCCGACCCTCTCCGGGCTGTGGAAGCTGCGGTCAGCACAAAATCCTTTCCAGCCTTGGCTCGGATTTCCTGCTGCCTGGTGGTTAATTTCCAGTGGCTCGTCTTCTCTGGATTGAGCTTAGTGTAGATGTTGAAATCCTTTGCCTATGTTTCTGCCTTACAGGTCGGTGAGAGATTGCGTAGCAGGAGAGCAAAGGTGACCAGGATGGGATTGCTGGACTTGTGCTGCTAGTCCCTGTTCAGAACCTGTCAGGAACTTTATATTTCGTAAAGCCCATGGGACTCAATGTTGTTTGTCAGCTCTTCATCCTGCTGTGAACAGCACCGGCTGCCGAGGCTTGGTTTCTGGTTTGTGCAGACAGGATGGTTTCAAAACAGAAAGGCTCCCACAGCCCTTACTGTCCCACCTTTTCTGGCCTTGTTTCTCTCCGCATGAGTGGCCAGTGGCAGGGGGTACGTGCCTGCCCTCCTGGAGGCTCACTGTCCCCGTCACCGAATGCCACAGATGGGACATCTGCCTGGTGCCTGGCAGAGCTGGCATGCGTGCTGCCCTGGGAGCTTGAGCCAGCTCCGGGGCACCTGTGTCGGCGAGGGCATTCTTGCAACTGCCTGCACGAGACAGAAGTCACAAGCGTATAAAAATTTCTGCCTCAGGTACAAACCGGCTCTTCTAACAGATTTGGGAAGACCCCCCCCACACACACATCCCCCTCCCCAAGGCAAATAATTCTGTTCCAGTCTGTTAGAAGGAACCTTGCTCTTTCCCCCAGACATCTGCCTCTGCTTTCGCAGACAGGAGAGTAGGTTAGATGAAGTCCTGCTCAGGCGGCTGCGTGATGCCCGTGTTCCTCCTCACTTGCCAGCGCCCTGTGCAGCGTGTTGTGGCGCTGTCGACTGCGAGCAGTGATTTCCGCTTCCAACGGCCCTGCCTCTGCAGAGGGGTTTAGCTCATGGAAGCTCTAGCTCGTGCCTGGGATGCTTCGCCTGCTCCTCCTGCCTGTTCCCAGCCTGCCGGCACCGCTCCCGCTGGTGCCTGTGGCTGCATGGCAGGCAGCTGGGGCGTGCACGGACACTGTGCAGACTGTCCATAGATGGGGCTGATGTTCAGTGGTTGGGGTCCAGCTGCATCCCCCGTTACTTTAGGCACCGAGCCGAACCGCCCGGCTCTGACTGCCCCCCAAGCTGGGGGGAGAAGGGAGGTGCCGGCGCATACGATGGCGTGCGGGATCAGCTGCCCGCTGTCTCTCTCCATGCACCGCACTGCGCTGTGGCTCCTAGCTGAGGCTTATCATCTAACACTTGCTCCAGTGGGTGCTTTGGTTAAGTAACCACATTAGCCAAGATAAACGTGGGCTTTAGAGGGGCTGAGCTGGCCTTTGTGTGTCTGATGTGGTGGGTGGACAAGTGAGAGTTTTGGCCGGTGTGAATCGGAGCATACAGCATAGAGTCGAGACTGCCCTGTGGTCTGGATGGGGTGTCTTCACAGCAGCAGGAATTTCTGAAATTTAGGAACTGTAGATTGCCATATTGGGTACACCAACAAAAGTGGAAATGGGCTATTTTCTGGATTTTCTGTTTGCTGCTTTTAGTACTGTTTCTGACCAGGGATTATTGACTAGTTTCCACTTTATCCTTCTGAGGTAGATACTTCTGTAGCCTTCGGCTCATCCTCAGACATCATCTTTTTGATTGGTTTGTCCAGATCCAAAGATTGTCAGATATGACTGCTGTTGCATTATTGTCTGTTGCTGGCATATTGGAGGAAGAGGGAATGAGTGTGTGGGGTGTGTGTATTGTATATTATGCAAGATGCGCAGCACTTCGCCCTTTATTTTCTCCTTTTTATTTACCTGGAATGCCTCCGTAGTCGTTCCTCTGTAACAAAAGAAAGAAAAAGCAAGGAGAAGCAGCATTACAAACAGCTGTCTGCACTGCTGCGTCGCTCCAGCGTTGTTCTCACTGTGCCTCTGAGGCTCAGGCAATCCCCAGATGCTGCTTTTTATCATGGGTGATCTCTGAGCCCACCTGCTTGCAGGTACCGCTGTACCTCACCTTCTGTCCAGCACATCAACAGCTAGTTATTATGGGAGTGGGTCTGTTGCTATCTAATTACCAACTTTGTGTTCTAATCAGGGCTCCTTAAAATCAACCTATTTTGTGCTTCGCATGTATATCAACATCTTGGGTACAGAAAGTGCTAGATATGCCTGCTGCCTACACCTTTGTTTGCACACACGTGAGCCCTCCACCCGTGCTCACCAACTCTGCGGTGCCAGAGCTGCCCTGGTGTGCTCACTGCTCGCATCTCTGCGTGCTGGCGCCTGATAGCCCAGCGGTGCCTGTAACCTGCAGCTGGATTTAGATGTATCTGAGGTGCCCACCCATGCTTTCCCAAAAGTCTTCCCATGTTGTGAGGCGGATGCTGATGAGCACAGGGGAGGAAGAGATGGAGTGGAAGTGTTGCAGGCTGAACTGTGCATATTTCTGGTATGTGAAGTGAAGAGCGTTGATGGGACCGGTTTTCAGTTCAAACCAGCTTTTTTGGGGGCACTTTCAGAATGCCAGAGGAGTGGAGTCTGGGCTTCTCCCTCCCTTTCTCTGTCTCGATGTGATCAGCCGTTCAGGGAACGGGTGAGGAGCTGTGATGAATCAGATTGAAGTATGCAGCACCAGGAGAACTCCCCAAGGTTTTCTCATCAGGTCTGTTATGCCACCTTGAAATGAAAGGGGGCTGAACACGTACAAACTAGCAGCTTTAGAGCCAGGACAGGACACTGGGCTTGTGGTAAGGTGCCAGTTGCTCCCAGTAACAGGGAGAAGTGTCTCTGTGGGAGTCTTAGGTCAGTCCTGCTGGGATTTCTTTGGGAGGTGAAGGAGTTTCTCTGGAGACCTAGGAAAGGGATGGATGGATGGGAGCAAGCTGGAATGACTGGGTGTGTTGGCCCTCTGTGGAGGGAGGGCAGGAGCGAGTTGGCACTAGCTGGAGGGGAGGTTGTGATGGGGGTTGCTGTTGCTGGTGGTGTTTCCTCAGACAGGTTCTCTCTGACCTCCCTTTTATCCCAGGTTTGCCCTTTTAGCTGGCAGCTCCGTTATCCTGGGAGTATGCATATCAGGGAGCCTTGGAGAAGCGTAGGTGGGGAGTGTGTGTTGCCTGCCTGTGCCTGTAAGGCACTGCATGCCCCGGGCTTTTCCTCCTGGGCACGTAGGGGAGAAGGGCTGTGTCATGAGCAGACTCCTCCAGCAGTGCCGTATTCTCCTCCGTTGCTGGAAACTTGGAATACTTCCTAAAAAGTCTCCTCCTGCAGGCTGCTGTTTGTGGCTTTTGGAGGGACAGCCAGCCAGCGGGTCGGCTTGGCCCATGCAAGGGTCCAGCAGCAGGGACTCAGCTGCCTGCAGTTCTCCTTCCATGCACCAGCACTCACAGTCACCGGGGCAGCCCCTCCTTGAACTTGTGCGTGATGTGCTGCAGCTACAAGCCGTGCAGTCATGAGGTCCACATATTCACGAGGGACCAGAGGCTGCAGAATATTTAGGAGAAGCCTGTTAGTCCTGCCTGCTGGGAATGGGGATAGAAGCAGCCCCATCGGCCTGTCCTCAGCAGTGGCCAGCACCAGGTGCCTGGGGAAGAGAATGAGATTGGGAAGTGTATGAGGCTCAGAGCTTTGCATCTGTGTTCACAGTCCCTAATGGTACTTGTTGGAGTTTTTGTAGGGATCTTGTCTCTTTGCTATTTTAGCCCATACAAATTCTTTGCAGCTACAGCAGCTTAACTGTGCATTGTGTGAAAAGCCATTTCTTTTGAGGCTCTTTTGGCCCGCTGTCTGCTGATTTTTGCTTGATGACCCCTAAATTTTTGGTGGAAGAAGTAGTGGGCAGGGGATCCGTGTTCATGCGGTGCTGCTCTTGACTTTATACACTTCTGTCTTAGCCCTTTGCTTCCAGGCTACATTCCTTGTACGGGAGCCATTACTTCACTGTCCTGGCCACCCTTTTCCATATCTTTCCCAGCCGTGCTGCACGTGGTACCTAAGATACTCTCCCTTTCCTGATCATCCCTAACACTTGATTAGGTTTTTGTTGCTGTCAGTCACTGAGCTGTTCTCACACAAAGATCTAAATCAAAACCTCATTCCTGAGGGGCAACAGGTCAGAGCCCAGCATCGTACATGCAGTATTAGTTACTTGCTCATACACAGCCAGGGCACGTTTGCCTGTATTCGATTCGACCTGTCACTTCCTTACCCCTTTGCTCAGTGTCGCACGCTGTAAGCATTAGGAGCGATGTCCATGGTCTGGCTCTTCTCCCCTGGAGCGCTTCCAGCTGGGCACCTTCCCGGTCTCCTTCCCGGTCTCCTTCCCGGTCTCCTTCCCGGTCTCCTTCCCGGTCTCCCAGGGGGGCTGGTGAGCGCAGGTGCCTTCACACCATCCTGAGTGGCTGAGCCCCGGCATGTCCAGCTGCAGGAGCAGACGGGATCCCCCTCCACGTCACTAGCCACTGGCAGCAGCCGGCATCCTGGAAGGGGCCGCCCGCGTCGCGGAGGGGTCGTGGGCCCAGCCAGGTCTTCGTGACACGTTTTTGTGAAAGCTCTCGCTTCTCCCCAGCAGCACGGAGCGTTACCGTGCAGTACCAGACTCCTGTAAGGGAAGCTCTGAGCCTGAGCGGGGAGACGAAGGTGCGAGGGGCTCTGCTGCTCTCTCCCCAAGTGCCAGCCTGCGGTGTTGGTACCCCTGACTGGCTGCAGGGCTGTGTGAATATTCACGGTACGAGCGTGTGTGGAAGGGAGGTCTGGGAGAACGCCTGCTACGGCTCCCATCGTCACTGAAGATTGGATGTGCTCTGTCTTCATGCAGCTCTGTTCCCATGCATGCTTTTGCAAGGCCTGGGAAGGAAGGGCATGGTCACACACATTGCCTCAGGTATCCCTACACCATGGCTGTAGCAGGAGCTAGAATTGGGGGAATCTCCCCTTTATCCTGGTGAGCAGCCTGGGTGGGATTAATGTCCCCAGGAGGTAGGAAAGGGGAAGGGGAGAAGATCAGCTGGTGCAAGGAGAGGAGCAGGGGTAGATACGGACAGCAGAAGAGAACTGCAGCAGTCGCCTTTCAGCTCTGGCCATCTGGGTCAGGGCCACCCTGCTCAAGCTTTGCATATCACGTTTCGAATCTACTTACTGGGTACCAGATCCTGAAGCTCTGCTTAGGCTGAAAAGTCCTCATTAACATTTTGGGAATACGTTAATTCCCTTCCTTTCCTATTCCAACCTGCTGACTTTGATTGGCACTATTTTGTACAATAAATGCTTAATTAAAGGCATAATGACTGTATAATGATTGTATTAAAAGCAAGATGATTATAAAAATCAGCTTAGCAGCTGGAGACTGCAGGGCTGGAATAGCTCAGAGCAGAAATCAGTGCGGCGGTGCTGTGGAGGCTGTGCTCACGAGTTGATTAAATGCAGCATCTCTGTTGCCGTTGCACTCGTGGACCCCCAGCCCACAGCCCCCTCATTCTAAGCACTGTACAGAAATTCAATGCAGAAATGCCTTCTGCCTTAAGGAATTTCAGCATAAACCAGCAGTAGGTGGGGGAAAGGCAGATGTGCCATTGCTGCCTACTACCGGGATGACTGCAGATGAGGGGCAGAGCTGTGGCATGAAGGAAGCTCCACAACAGAATGCATTTCTGCATCGGCACCGGCTGCAGCCCCAGGTCTCTGCTGGGCTTTGAGTCCCACAGACAGGCGAGCTAAGTTCAAGGTCTGGGTCTTTATCTGCAGGGTGCACTGCAGTCCGGTCCAGCACATGGAGGCTGAAGCTCTGGGCTAAGGCCATGACTGACCGCGTTGCTCCTTGGGCACAACAGCACGGTCCCCAGCCGGGGTGAGACATGCCATTTTAGGGACAGCTTGCTGAGACTTGCCAGCCTCCCCTCCTAGCCTCTCTGCCTCCTGCTCCAAGCACCGCTGCTCCTCGCTGGGTCACCTCTGCTAGCATGCACACGCAGTCTGCATACAGCCAAACCAGGTCCTTCTCTACCCGGTCACCAGCTCCCTCCCTGCTCATGCAGATCTCGTTTCTGAGGAGAGGTGGGCATGAAACGTGACAGTTGGGTGCATCAGCCAGCCTTTGTTTTGTGTCCATAAAGCACTGACGAGCATGACATGAAACTTGAATAGAGCAGAAATGACCCAGGAGAGGGAGCGTGACAAACCCCTGCAGAGCCTGTGGCTTGTCTTCTGTTGGACCATGTGCTGTGCTACAGGACCGTGCGGGGCCAAGGGCAGTGTGTTATGGTCTTACTGCTTCTGTATGGGCTCCTGCCCTTCCCTTCTAATGGCACTCGGGTGGATCCCATCTGCTCCTGGAGACTTTTCAGGTCCCCAGGCTTTGATCTTAATTGCTTTTACCTGCCTGCATCTGAAGGTGCCAGGAAAGTTGCAATGTAGTCAGTGACAGATGGTGCAAGCCAGGGTGGTCTGAGCTTTCTCTCTGCCGTGCCAGTTCCCTCTTTGTGCCCATTCTTCAGGTCACGTCCCCATTCATCCATAATGATCTCATTTCCTCCACTGCTATATTTGAGCTCTGTGCCACCTCAGATCTCATTTGGACCCGGCTGTGCCTCTGTTCCTCTGTGGTAGCTGGAGCCCCAAACGTAACAAGATACAGAAGAAGCAATTTAGAAGGTGCCCCTCACCCCAGACTGTTATTTGTGCCATGCCTGGGTCAGGGTAGTCTGTTGGAAAAGCTGAAGGTTGCAAGTTTAATAAAGCGTAAACACTTAATATGATGTTCAAGGGCAGTTTTAAAAAAGGTTGCAAGCTATTTAAGTGTGCACTGATGAAGCAATGGTAGGAACAGACACTGAGAGAAGTCCTTTTTGTTTCTTTCTGTCTAGAGCTGTGTGCCTCTAAAATAGGCTACATCCATCAAAATGCAGGTTATGTGCTTGTAGCAGAAGATGTTCTAGTGGTCCTGGGTGGGAAGCACCGGGTCTCTGGGTGGAAGCGTTCAAGCACAGGTTGTGCCCATGGGCAGAAGCTGTGAGGAGGGACTGGATGCTGTCGCTCAGTTGTTATCAGCACCGCCATGCTTCACCGCTGCACAGGGGAGACTGCAAGACTGCGGAGCTGCTCTGCTTGGAGGGTGTCCCTTTCATGCCCTCCTAGACAGACGGAAGTGCAGAGCTGCCAACGCAAACCTGTGCCTTTGTCCAGTGTGAAAGGCTGTGGGGAACCAGTATGTGCAAACCTCTGCCAGACCCATCAAGGCTTGTTTGGTTTGTGTTCTTCTGAACTGGGCTGAACAGTGTGCTGCCCCTTGCCTGCACTGGTGGGCCTGAGCTCCTAGGAACAGGACGAGCGGCGAGTTCTGCTCCTCAGGCGGACAGCATCGTCCCCAGCAAAGGCAGCGCTTCTCTTTTTACGGACAGAGCTGGTCCAAGCTTGCAGAAGAAACTCTTGCAGGAAGAACCCAGCACAACCTTACTGTCCTCAGCTTCAAGCCCAGCTGTATGTACCACCAGGGCAGGTGGCTGCTGCAGCGTTACTCAGCTGATTCTTTGGACCACTGTAAAACTGAATTCTCCCCAGGATTTCTTCAGGAACAATGAGGAAACACACCCTCTTCTTTTATTTCTAATACAGCAATGAAGGTTTTCCTTCCTTTTCATCCTTCTCTGTTTTAAAAATTGTTTAGACATAAAGTACCATGAGTGCAAAATAGTAGGGCACTAGAAAGGTCACATCCATCATCTTGGCCTCTTCCTGAATAGGAAGCAGGTCAAAGTGCCCTGTCCTCAGAGTTAGCTTTAGTTTAGGGGTCTTTTTTGTCCCTTCCTCTTGGGATAGAATAGAATAGAATAGAATCATCTAGGTTGGAAAAGACCTTTAAGATCATCCAGTCCAACCATTAACCTACACTACCAAGCCCACTCTAGACTAATCAAGGGTAGACCAGACTAAACCATATCCCGGATGATTTGCGTTTTCTGCCTGACTTGGAAGTCTATGATCTGGCATGCTGAATTGCTGCCAGAGTTGCTTGGTTTTAACACCAGTTCCACTGGCTTTGGTATTCTGAAGATGCTTCAAGAGCAGCCTTTCCTCAGGAGTCACACACTTGGCCAGGTAGTCATCTTTGCTTGTTCAGTTCAACATGGCAGGCTGCAGCCTGGACTCATGCCAGCACATGCAGCTGCAGTATTCACTCTTTTCATCCACTGATAACTATAAATCATAAAAACAATTTCATGGGATCACTGAAGGCTGCAGTTTGAGCAAGCCAAGGTAAAGGCTGTAAGTTTTCAGGCATTTGATACACTACAAGAGACTTTCTGTGCCCAGGACTAAAGGCATCTTAAAACCTGCTCTGGTGCACGGGTAGTTTTCAACTCTTAGAATTCTTAGAGAGAAAATTCAAAAGGGGATTTGGGGTCTCTTCTGTATGGTCTGAATACTTGTAGTCTTACTTGCTATCTTAGCACCTACTAAGGTGATTCAAGGAAAGAGAATTCTGAAGAGACAGGAATTCTTCAGTCTTCATTAATTTGTCTTCTTTATTTGAAGGGGAAACATTATTCTGTTGCAAGAGTAAACTTGCATAGTAGACTTTGAAGTTGCCCTTTAACTGATAATTTTCACTGATGGGTTTTTGGTCAAGATCTCCACTAGCCACCAAGATTAATCTGTCTCTGGTCATACAGAGCACCTGCAAACTCAGCAGAGGTGAATAAGTGAGTAGAGCCCACTGACTGACTTCCTACCTACATGGAGAGCTGATGTTTTCATGGCAGGATGTCTGAAGACTCTCCCCTTCTGAGCTAACACTTTCTGTGTTGGATTTCTTTCTGGAGTAATTTGTTTCAATATTATAAGAGAGCATGTACCCTTTGAGTGAGAGAAATCCACTTATTTTACTTTGAGACTATTTTTTATTACCGTGAAGTAATAGAGGTAGGGGAGATAGCTGTGGTTGAAGGATGCCAAATGGTCCTTGAAGGAGGAGCAGCCACATGAAGCCTGTTTGGATGGGAATGACTGGAGGCTGTTGTAGGAAGCTTCACGTGCACTTAGGTCGTGGTGTAACCTAGCAGTGGCCCAGCTAACCAGGTGCAGGTGTTCCTGCATTTGAGCTGCTGAATTATTGGTGTGGTAAACTGCTCTGAACACCAAATATAGGACACCCCAAGTGTAGGTGCTGAGGAAGAGTCTGGCTGTGGAAAGCAGGTTAGGTCAAGGCAAGACCTGGGTAGAAGTTCTTGCCCCAGTGGTGTACAGCCTTTAAGGCAGGTAACTCTTCTGCAGCAGACTTGCTAGGAGGGAGAAGTGCGGAGCGCCTTTTTTAGGGAGAATTATGCACATACGAAGGGCTGGGAGAGGATCCAGTCTCAGGATATGTGTAGAACTTCCCATTGGAGAGCAAAATGCTTTTCTTGACAAACCAAAATTGCACTTGGGTGTGCTTCTGCTCATGGGCAATGTGGGAATGGATCATTGTCCACCCATAGTTCTGTAGTGTGTTTTGAGGTCTGTGTCAATACAAGTGTATTCAGTGGGATAGTGGATGCGTCTTTGGAGTAGAAGACACCTATATCCATGCCTTACTGACAGGAGGACTTCATTTCCACGTTGCATGCAGGCTTCATTTCCATGTTGCGTGCAGACTCTGGCTTCTTATCTGTTGTCAATAAAGGAGCAAGTGGTGTCTAATGAAGGCTTGTTCAGTGTAGTCAGGATCAAAAGCCTCCCTAGGGCATTTCCCTGGAAGGTTATGAGGCTGGTGGACAAACCATTTTTTCTGTTCATCTGGGGGACCCCATATGAGTCTTTCCTATTTTCCCTAAATTCTTTAACTGCCAACTTGCCTCTCCCTTGTTTTTTTAATTAATAAACCCAAGTGAAATCTGTTGTTGTGAAAAAAGGACCCTGCAATATCTGCCAGATGGATTGTACGCAGTCAGTTTATTAATTTGATGGGGCATTTAAAATCAGCTTTTATAATTGCAATTTAATTTCATAACAAATAAAGCAGCTGTGCAGAGTGAAAAGTTGGGCTGTTGTGGCATATACTGGGGGCTCCCTGACTCTAGAAATGCCTTGTGTTTTACAGCTTAACCCATCAGGGATCTGTGAACTTCATCAGATAATGGGGTTTGAGGGTCGCCCAGTTCTAGGAGTTATGAAGACTGTAGCCTCATTGTGCTGGTACTAGAGACTGCGCTTTCCCAGGTCTAATGTTCCTGAGACCTGCATGGTGCAATAGGTGGGCTTCTTCTGGAAAGAGGATACTGCTAATGTTGGCTCACAAACACTCCTGGGATTTAGGTATCAAGAGTGTGAGTAATTGTGCACTTGAGGACATGTAGCCTGTGCGTGCAGTGTGTTCAGGCTTTACTAGACCGTGTGCATACCCTTGGGCAGTGTGCTCTGGTGTTGAAGTTGAGCTGGGAGTTAACAGGCTCAGAGCAAAGGATTTAAAGCCATGTGAAACTTTACCGTGCTTGCCTTACTTCCAGTTTTGACTACATCTCAGTATAGACACAAGCAAATTAAATGGAAAGGAGGAGAAACCTTTCCTCATGTGGGAAAACAATAATAGGAGGAAACTCAGAGCCTGATAAGCTCTGGAACTAAGTGAAGGTCACAACACAATGCTGCTGCTCAGATGAGGGACTTGACCAAAAAATGGGTCAGTTGCTGATGATTTTTCAGAGCTCAGCAATGGTAATTTGCAGCTGACATTGAGCAAAACTGTGCTGTTGGCATGGTTCTGGCAGCTTCCCTTTTTCTGGGTCCCTAGTATGGGAGTGGCTCAGAAGTGAAAAACATGAAGGTGAAGAGTGTGGTTGAGAGGCCATGTCATCTCCGTGTTAGCCTCTCAAACAGATTTGGGTGCTTTGTATAATACCCAGGTTACACGAGAGATTGTCTGGGACATGGAGTTGTCGCAGAAGTTGAGGCAATGTTTGCTGGGAAATTATTTTGGAATAAAACTGCCTAGAGACTTGTGTACGACAGAAGCACATATTTCCTCTTGACTTGATCTTGGATTACAAGTATGTAGTGGTGGTGTTTCCCTGAAGTGATGTACATCTAGTCTTGGAGTGAGGTTGGGGTACCTGTTGAACTTTTTTTTGTTTTGTAGCCTTCTGGAGTTTGTCTTTGCTTGTAACACATCTTCCAGGGACCAAATCTGCTGGGGTAGGGTTGGATATAGACTGGAGCAAGATTTTAGGAATGCAGGCAAGTTTACAGCTTCAACCATGCTTGGCAGCTGCCTGTTGTAGCTAATCTGGAACTGCAAGTAATCCTGCATGCCTGGGGATTTTGGAAGCCCTGAAACCCTGTGGCATATCGACAGCAATAGTGCTATTAGCACGAGGGTCCCAGATGATCGTCTTCATGGATTACCGAGCACTGCAGCTATGCCACTTGGAGTCATGTATCGGAGAGAAACGTGAACACTGTGTCAGCCTTTCTACCTCACCATCGAGGGCATCTCACATGGTCAGGGTGGCTTCAAGATGTCCTTTCCATCAGAGTGGTCAGGGAAGGTCTCTGAACCCCGGGTCTGATACCCCTCTCTGGGCATCAGCGCATGTCTTCGTGCTGCCTGTTGCAAAGGTGCGGTGTGATGCCTCTGGGTTTCTGAGATGTGCCTTATCACCAGGTTTGAAAGTCTCTGGATTCAGATTCTCTCTCTGTCCCCCAAATGGCTTCCTGATAGTCATTTAATAGATAAAACAAGCAGAATGACTTTGTCCCTTGTTTGTAGCTCCATATCTAAGATGCTAATAACAATTTTTCTTCTGCCCCTCAGGGGACTGAAACTAAATTAACCTGTTGTCTAGCAATTTGGCCATGACAGCTCCCAAGGACACAGAAAACCCACAAACAAGGCAGTGGGTGAGATCTAGGTGCAGTGCCTGAGCAAGGCTGATGGGGAGCTGCGGGGGGTTGGAATCAAAGGGAATGCACCGGGGTCCTGTGTCTCCCAGTCCCCAGGTCAGCGAAGGAATGGGCAAGTCTGAATGGTGCTGGAGTGGCCTGGAGAGAGCTGTGATAAGCAGGTTTGTGTTGGAGCGTTAGGGAAAGTTGCAGGGAGTACCAGGACTGTCCTCAAACGCTGCCTGTGCCGCTTTGCAGAGGAATGCTGGAAAGAGCAAGACCCCTCTTGGCACTGCTGAGGAGTCAGGATTTGACTGTGGAAGTGGGAAACCTTGGCAGTGAGTTAAGCACGAGGGACCTCAGCAGAGTTCAGTGTGGGAGTCCACAGGGAAGATGAGCAGAGCTCTGGGTAAGGGTTGATACAAGGAAGCCTGTGAAGAATGAAATTAAGGGTGTTACAGACTGGGAAGCAGGGCCTGCAGAGTTTTCCTTGTTGCCCTCTAAGTCACTCTCTATCTTCATGCATTAACTTGTCCCCAGCCCCGCAGAATCTGAACTGGAAGTCACGTTTGCATACTGCAATAGCTGCCTTGGAATAGCCGCGGTCCCTTCAGCTTCTCCCCTTGTCAGGGACTTCACAGTGCTGTGAGGACAGCAGTCATGTGCGCTTGGCTGTGAAATCTCTTGTTTGTTTGATTTTAATGTCCTGGAATAGATGATGGGTGCAGTATATTGTGAACTTCTGAGTCCGTGTCATTAGCTCAGGGGTGACAAATGGAAAGAGTGCGAATGGGACCTCCCGACGTGAGAGCTGGCTGGTACATGGTCAGCAACTCTGTTACACACCTATCTTGCATCTTCATCTGGGAACAGAGGTAATAAATTGATGGGTGTGTTGGAGAAAACTACTGTGGCACCGGTGTTATAAGTGTAGAGGCCCCCAGGGTGTGCTTGTGTCTCCATGTGGCTCATGGTGACTCCACAGGTCGCCCTTGGAGGAGACCTTTCTAGGGCATATCCCTGCAGCACGGGTGGGTCCTAGTCTTTCAGCTCTCATCTCTCCTTGTAGTAATGACTCTAGGCAGGGGTAACGGCCAAAACATTTCTTAAAAGACACCACCAACTGCAAAGGCCAAAGGGGTCTGTAGGCAGCCCAGGTTCCAGCCGAGTCCGTGCAGATGCAGGTGGCTGGGTCGTGCAGCTTCTCAAGCAAGACTTGGAATCGGAGCGCTCTGCAGGCTGTGCTGCGCTCCAGGCAAGGTGCCATCCTCAGGACTCACCGTGGAGAAGCCAGGAAGAGGAATATTGTGGTGCATCCCTGTCATGGTTTAGCCCCAGCCAGTAACTAAGCACCACATGGCCGCTCGCTCACTCCCCTGCCCCTGGTGGGATGGGGGAGAGAATTGGAAGAGTAAAAGTGAGAAAACTCATTGTTTGAGATAAGAACAGTTTAATAATGGAAATAAACTAAAATAGTATTGGAATATACAAAGCAAGTGATGCACGATGCAGTTGCTCACCACCTGCTGACTGATGCCCAGCCCATCCCCAAGCAGCGGTCACTGCCCGCCAGCCGACTCCCCCCAGTTTCTATACTGAGCATGATGTTATTTGGTATGGAATAGCCCTTGGGCCAGTTTGGGTCAGCTGGCCTGGCTGTGCCCCCTCCCAGCTTCTTGTGCACCTGGCAGAGCATGGGAAGCTGAAAAGTCCTTGACTGGTGTCAGCACTGTTTAACAACAACTGCACCATCAGTGTGTTATCAATGTTATTCTCATACTAAACCCAAAACACAGCACTATGCCAGCTACTAGGAAGAAAATTAACTGTATCCCAGCTGAAACCAGGACAATCCTTTTTATGGGAAAACCTCTGATGCTGAAGAGAGATCCTGTCTTCCTCAGAGCAAGGTGGGGACCGTGCTTCAGGAGCAAATGCTGTGGGAACTAGGCCAGGGGCTGCTGCGTCCCTAGCACATGCTGGAGGGATCCCTGCAGTAATAGAGCAGGAGAGAGAAATTGTCTTATGAGACAGAACAGAGGAGGAAGATTCTGCTTGAGTAGTGAATGAGGTGAGGGTTGGCCTGCGCCCAGCCTTGTGAATAAATGAGCAGCCTGGGTGCTGGGAGTAACATTTCTAATAGGGAGGAAACAATAACAAAGCAAAGCGGATCAGGTCTGTATCTGAGAGACCGCGTAAGAAGGCAACTTCTGCGATTACTCTGGAAAGGAGCAATCACATATCAGTGTGTAGGGGACTTAAGAAAGGGAAAACCCATGGCCACTATGGATTGGGTTTTTTTCTTTTTCTTTCTTTTCTTCTTTTGTTTTTTTTTTCCTCCCCCTTTTCTTTTGGTCTTGGAACCTGTGAAGCAAAGGAAAATGGGAGTTTCAAGAGGAACAGAGGTGGTACGAACAAACAAAAGCGTTTTGCAGTCCTAGCCACCTGTGATGTTGCTAGCCCATGTGAAAGGCATGTCTTGGTAGCACCTAGAGTCCTGTCAGGTTGGAAACCCGCATTGTGCTGTGCAACAGAGAAGAGGCAGGACCAGATCCTGGACCTGCAGGTTGTAGAGTCAAACAGTAGAACAGCTAGCAGTGCAAATATGGGGTGCAAAGAGGTGGCAGTAAACCAGCTGCTGAGCTGGTTCTATACATAGGCTTTAAGGGTTAAATGGGATTGAAATGAATGGAAGGAACACAGGAGAAAAAGTGTAGTCTTTGGTCAAGACAGCTGCCCTATCAGATGCAGCTGGCTGGGGTTCATAAGCATCGCTTCAGTAGTGAATTTTCCACAAGACCTGAAGGATGCTACGGTGGATCTAGGGAGAAGTTTGCAGGTACAGTGGAGTGTTTAGGAGGCAGCATAAAATGGTCTGAAAGACATGTTTGGAGATGAGTAAGGGCTGCGAATGGGGTGGGGGGAAGGTAGGGTCAGGTCCATGGTAGAACATCAGTGGAAGGTAGATTTGTGCCTCAGAGGGGAAGGTAGGAATGTTTGCATTTGGTATGAGAGTGGAGGGGGAGCCAGTGAGAGAACCCTCAGGAGTGGCTGAGAGAAAGCCAAGATGATTTCAGCAGCTGCTGCGGGCTTTTCCTCCAGGGTCCTGCAGCAGCAGGTTAAAGGATCCTTGCAGGCAAACCCAACTCAAGAGAACGTGGCAGTCACTTGGGCTTCTTCGTTCAGGCCATGGAGCAAACAGCCATATAGCACGACACTGGGAAATGGCAGTGGGACTTGGCTGGCTGGGGTCTGGGATCCAGAGTTGATTAGCTATGACTTCCTTCATTAAAGAAATTGTTTCCCAGTATGTATTGTTTGTTAATTTCTTCAAAGCATATTTAAGCATTTCATGTGCACCTCCCAACATGACTCGGTATATGCCTCATTACCATGTTTATAGCTATTCAAATTACCAGCGACCTTCAGAGCTGATGGTGGTGTGTACGAGTTGCCCAGCTTGCATCAGTGATTTGTAGGCCTCAGTAGACTCTTTATTTCTCTTCTCCTGTCAGCACCAGCTTTTTCTTGACTGCTGTGGCATTGCCCACTTGGTCCAGGGCCCCCGCAGGAGAGGAGGGCTGTCACGGATGAGTTGGGCTCACGGGGAGCTCTGAGCCTGGTGCCAAAGGAGAAGGGCCTGACTTTGCAGAAGAAGATGAAACAGGCTTTTGGAGTGACTTGTCAGGAGAGACTGTTGAGAGGTGGCATCCACATGTCAAGTCAGGCCCTGCTGCAGTCCATCTGAATCCAAGCTGCTGCTTTGAGTGCCGTCCTTTTGGTGTGCCAGGCATGAATTGCTGTAGCTTCAGAGCTCCTTGGCACCCATCTGCTCCTCTCCCTGCCAGCCCAAAGCTCGTGCTCTCTGTACCTCGTTTCTGAAGAAGTTGCATGTTTATACAGCAAGAAAAGTTTGAATGAGCTGACTGAGGCTGTGGTACCTACCTACTTCACCTCAGCCTTCACTGGTAAGACCAGGCTTCAGCAATCCCAGGTCCCTGAGAGCAGTGGGATGGTCCATGGCAAGGTAGGCATACCCTCAGTGGGGGAGGATAAGGTTAGGGAACATACAGACAAACTGGACATATGTGAGTCCATGGGACCTGATGAGATGCACCCATGAGTGCTGAGGGAGCTGGCTGATGGCATTGCCAGGCCACCTTGATCATCTTTGAAAGGTCATGGTGGTCAGGAGAGGTTCCTGACGACTGGAAGAAAGCAAATGCCGCTCCTGTCTTCAAGAGGGCAAGGAGGAGAGCATGGGGAACTCCAGGCTGGTCAGTCTCATCTTGATCCCTGGGAAGTGATGGAGCAACTAATCCTGAAAACCATTTCCAAACACATGAAGGACAAGATGGTGATTGGGAGTAGCCAGGCTGGATTTGTGAAGGGGAAATCCTGCTTAACCAAGCTGATTGCCTTCTGTGGTGAGGTGACTAGTTTGTTGCATGAGGGGAGAGCAGTGGATGTTGTTTATCTTGGCTTGAGCAAGACTTTTATGTTGTCTCATGCAACATCCTCAGAGACAAACTGGTGAAATATTGACAACTTTAAATTTTTCCTTTCATTAGAATGGACTGAGTTGGTGTTACCTTAAAAGCTGTGTTCAGCTTGATGCCAGACAAGCTGAAACTTCAGTCCTTGCAATCCTCCAGAAGTAGCAAATCTTAAAAAGGAGTATTATATGACTGAAAAGCCAAGCATAACAATACAAAAACAGAAGGCTCTGGAGAGCTGGATGAGCTCTCCTCCATGAAGGGCTGGTTTGGAAGTTGAAAATACAAAGTACTAGAAAAGGGAAATTTTCCATTGGGAACTGTTAGAAGAGCTTCTAAAGGATGGATGAGAGCAGTGGGAAATAAGGTATGGGATTTGGGTCTATTCCAAATTGTGACAACATCGTAACCTTTGGAGAGCAGGAGCATTTGCATCTCAAGAAAAGATCTAGAGAAGAGACTGAAATGAGTCTCCTGTTTGGCTTGTGAATCAGGCTTTCTTGTTTGTTTGTTTTCCCCTTGCTTCCTATGGGACTAATGTCTTGATACAGGCAATCATGAAGTTCCTCTTCTTTGGGGAATTTGCTTTGGCTGGCATGGAGCAGTGCTTAATTTATTAATACCTCTGGTGTTTGGATTTAGCTATGAATGACACATGGGCACTCTGGTGATGGGTGCAGGGATAGGTCTGACAGTGCTGTCTGTGAAGTGTTAGGAGGGAGCTGAATTGGAAAGGTGGCAGCACACAGTAGAGTGTGGATGTGTCTGTGCCTTCTGCCAGGTGGGATATCAAATACAATATTAAATTCAGGTATTTATTTGTTAACTAATTAAAAAAAAAAAAAAAAAAAAGTTGTCCACTCAGTTACCACCAACAGAAATCCCAGTTTGGCAGTAGGACCGTGGTCCTTGTTGGGGGTAAGGTGTGCTGCTGTGTGCGTAATCGCATGCTCTTTTTTCCTGAGCTGAAAATCCCATAAATCTGCCAACTGGGAGTTAAGCCTTATGTTGTATTCCCACCACTGGCACTTGTCTGCCTTACCTGGGAAGGACGGCTTTCCCTTCCAGCCTCGCACGTCGCTCGGGGTGGGTGGTGAACACCCAGGAGCAGCAGGAGTGAGTTCCCCAGAGGTGTTGGCCCCGATGGACATACCAGGAGCACAAGCACTCCTGCGTGGTCAGGGCTGCTGATATTTTGGATCAAGGCAGCAAAAGAGAAAATAAACCATTTTCCTTGTAGGTCTTTGACTTGGAAGGCACCACAGTGCTAATGAAGAGAGCTAATTACACAGAGATTTGTGTAGAGATTACCAGCTGGGGCAGAAAGCGGTGCAGCTAACATGATGAAGCCTGGATGCTGAAGGAGGTGCAGGAGGGACCTGGGGGGTAGTGGAGCACAGCAGGATGACACAGGTGACAGGCAGCAGCGTGGCCATTTGAGCACAGTGCTCCTGCCTCCCCCCGCCTCCCCGTGCTACGGTGAAGCAGAGACATCCAGGAGAGAGGAGTCGAGCGTGCCAGCCTCCAGGGCCCGTTATGGCCAGACGCCTCACCATGTTTCAGCTGTAGGTGGAAGTGTCTTCATGGGGAGGTAATATGAGAGGATGGCTTTTTGGGAGTGAGGGCTCATCCTTTCGAACCGGGCATTTTTCTGCCTTCTGCAGAGTGCCTAGCCTGTTCTGAGGTGATAGGTAAAAAGTGAGGAGCGATGGGATGCTGGGAATTGTGCAGAATCCTTGTGCTGTGAAGAAGATGAGCAGTAACTGCTGTTTGTGTGGCTCTGACACCACGCATAGCCATAGGATACTTGCATACCCTTGTGGTAGAAATTTTATTGTTATCAAAGAGTTTATTTCGAGAGCTATTCCTACTGAGGATCGACGATCCGGTTGCGGGGATCATGTCGTACCAGTGGTCTCATTTGCTTGGTGGTTTCTTGCATCTAGAGCTGATCAGCTCTGTTCATTCTGCCTGGCTGCAGTGCAGCCTCGGGAGAACATGACAGTAAGGTTTCCCCGTGCTTTCTGGTTGTCTCATCGCTGTCATCCCATTGCCAAAGGGCGTTTTCGGTAATCAGGCACAGGAGGTTCCTCATTTTTTTAATGGGGGCCTGCCTGATGGTTGGAGGGAACATTCAGCAGCCTCCAAGGTCACTGCCTTTGTGCTGGGTCAAGTCCCGAGACTTGTCTGCAAACCTGCGGTCTCTACCTCTGGGAGAAGCAGCTCTCTTTAACTGCCAAATTCACTTGAGTATGTTTCGGATTGCAGGCAAGCTCAAAAGGAAGATGAACTTTCTGCTATCAAAGCCACAAGGTTAAGTTACGATTACAAAGTTGGAGAAACAGCCATAGGAAAAAAGCATAAGATGATGCAAGTTTAAAATAGACCCGGTATCAGCCTTTTAGTTCACCTGTTGTCCAGGGATTTGTTGAGGAGCTTAAGAACCCATTTAGTGTCCCCTCTTTGCATGAGGGGGTTTTATAACAGCTGCTGAAGTTTCAAAGCAAGTCCCAAGAAACCCCACGTCTCTGTGCTAATCAAGCAGATCTCTTGGTGTGGTGGGCTTGCTTTTAAGAACTTGTTATCCAGATAGTGCTGAGGGAATACTTTTGAGATCGTTTGAGATTTCGCTCTGACGGCAGGGACCCCAGGATGCTGACTCTTCTGTTTATTTTTTGTCTGGGTGTCAAATGAATTGCCATTACAGATGTTTTCCAAAGGATGTATCAAAAGCTTATCGCTTTTGGGTGAAGTGCAGCCATTTCTCTTGATCTATAGCGTTTTATAGGCTACATCTAACACATTAATTCACAATCTGTTCCAGAGACCACTGTGTTATAAAGAGTTAGGAAAGCGTCGTGAGCCACAGTAACCTGAAAACACTTTCTTGGATGAGGATGGTGCAATTAATTGGCCTTTAAGTGCTGGAATTCAATTAAGAGGCACGCATCATCCATTTTCTGGATAAAATAGGGGTAATATCTGGGCACTCTTGGTACAATATATAAATGGGGAACATCCAGAAAGATTGGTAACTATTCTCACCTCCCTTTTTTCTCTCTTGCATTATGCACATTTTTGTTCTCTTGGGTGCTCTGGGAATGACAGTCATTTTCTCTGTGGCCATAGGAAATGTAATGGTCACATCTGATGCATTTTTAAATGTCCCAAAACAATCCAGATCCTTCTTGCAGAGCCTGCTAGTATAAGGTGGGGGGGTTCCAGTTGCAGGGAACTAGGAGATGACAGCTGACATCAAACATACATTTGCTGGCAATGGTTTTCATAGCAGAAACCTGAAACTGTTTTGTAACCTCGAACTGTGCTGGCTAGTCTGCTTTGGACCCCAGTTCGTTCTTCAGGAGTAATAAGAAGTGCTGGTTTTGTCTGTGTCTGCTCAGTACTTTGTATCCTGGCTACCTGAGAGCCATCCTTTTCAGCTGGCAGTTGGTGAGGAGTTCAAGCTGATAGTTGCCTGGTTTAATGAGGACGCTCCTGATGTGATTCTCCGTTAAAATCTCCTTGACTCTGAATTCATTTCATCTTCAGAGCACATTTCAAGACTTCCTTTCTTTTTCTCTAAGCTTTGAGTAAGTAAAAACAAGGCTTAATAGGTTGGGAGAATTTTGCTGTGACAGTGGAGTACCCTCCTGTTTGCTGTGTCATTGAGTGAAACAGCTCTTGGGTTTTCTGAGCACAGGCCAGGCAGGGCACCCCAGTTCTCAGACTGACTTGTATTGTCGCGTTTGCCACTTTCTTTCCCTCTCCCCATCTCATTTTCCTTACAGGGCTGTGGTTCCTCTGTTGCTCTGAGGATGTCAGAAGTTACAGTAGGTAGCATGTTTCCAGGAAATGGTTTTATCAAAGCCTGTGTTATGTCTGGGTCCCCCATCAACAATTCTTGTTACAAAGATGGGTGCTACCAGTTCACTGTTCAATTTTTGCAGCACGTGGCTGCCTGACGGCCATTGTCTACACTGTCTGTCTTCTGGACATGGGTGAAAGAAGCTTTTGAAGGCTTCTTGAGGTGCTTTTTTCCTCCAGACCACTCCTGACCCCAGACAAATTTTCTGTGCTCTGCCCGTTGGTGTTTCTGCTGCGTTAACACTATACGACGGTCATTCTGGCCTTCCCTTTTTCTGGAGCCCTGCTCGTTCTCACGTCCCTCTTTCTTTCTTCCCACAGTGCTGAGTATTGGCGAAGGTGGCTTTTGGGAAGGAACCGTGAAAGGAAGGACTGGCTGGTTCCCAGCAGAATGTGTTGAGGAGGTGCAGATGCGACAGTATGATCCACGGCAAGGTAAGCTGTTTTCTTAGATCTGAGTGTCTCTTAGCAGACACACTGAGCAGCCCCAGAAATTCAGACGTATTCATTTTAAATTTCTAGCAGTCTCTGAGTTTGCCCATTCTTTGCAATGGGCGATGGATGCACCTGAAGAACCGTATTGCTCAAGGTGTTAGTTGATGTTACTGAGTGCATTAGCATCCAGTAGTAGGCACGCTGATCCGTGGTAAGTGTGTGGTACTGTCATGAGGGGAGCAATCATCGGTCCCTTTTACGGAGATTGCTGCAGTGGCAGGGTCTTCTGCAGGTGACAGTGGGTGATGGAGCAAGAGACCGTGACTGTTGATCTGAACCTCCAACCCTGCATTACGTTGTAGGAGACTTCAAAAGAAAGCAGCAGATGGATCCTGAGTAATTTACCTGTGTTCTAGTCCAACAGCAAATACTAAAAATGGCTGTGACTCAGCCCTGGCACTCCTGACCCTCCAGTGCCAGCCACCACCTAACAGGTATTTGCTGTTCCTGGAGGACAGCAGTGTCAGGAGGAGCTGCAGATTGCCGGTGCCAAACAGTACGGTGTTCTTGGAGGTCACCGTGGCTTAACGGGTTTCCTGCTGTTGTGGGGTGTATCACCACAGCTTACCCCTTGTCACTGACAGCGGCCCGGGCAGCGTTCCTCTCCCAGCCTGAGAACTGGGTGGGAAACACTTCTGACAAGCCTGAACGTGTCCCGGTGTAAAGCAACTGAAGAGAACATCTGGTTTTTTGGTTTTTTTTTCTCAACGTATTACTTGAGAGGAGAAGCGGTCCTGATTTGACAGATTCAGTGAAGTTCACATTGCATATTAAATGAGCTTTAAAATTCACACAGCTGGATTCTGGTGAGAGTTAAACCTTGATTGTGAAGTTGGAAACAAAGTTGTAGAAGAGAAAAGAAAATCAGTAAAATACAGTTACCTGTTTTGCACAACAACTAGTTTTGAATAGTTTTGGGAAGCCTGAACCCACTTATAAAGTCTTGTCTTTGCTCTAATCCCAGTCCTTCCTGAGAGTTTTGAAAGTATATGTTTGCACCCTCAGGCTTCTCCTTGCCAGGATGCTTGGATTCCATAAGTGAGCCACTACCTCTGTGCACTCTGTGACGAGTATGTGGCAGGTCGCGTGTCCCCTGGGACATCTGCGTGTCAGTCCCTGTGAATAAAGTATTAGGTGCCTCTGGGACCTGGTCTTGTGGCCCTGGGGGGTGTAGCGGCAGTGGAACTCCACCGGTAGCACTACTACCCGTAGCTGCAGGGTCTAACCAGCAAAGCTTTTCTCCCCCCACCTCTGATTTGGTTCAGCTCTCCGTCTGCAGTGCCAGCTTGTGTCCCCAACGCTCATTTGTATTCTTTCTTAAAACTACCTTTGTATGTGCTTCATCTTGCTGCGCTGCTCACCCCTGCCTTTGCGCTCTCCTGGCCAGAGCAGGCTCCTGTCCGAGCGCAGTGCCGTGACCTCAGCTGTGCTCTGGGCCCATTAGAAGTGAAGCAGATGCGTTGCTGTTGTGCTGATGGGAAATGCTTGATGGCAGTGAAGGCCTGAATGGGAAAATACTCCTTTTTCAGGGGTGATTAGGGCTGATGAGTTAAGAGTTCCACTGAGGAGGTTTTACCTTCCACCCTCTTGTGCTGCGTTGGAGCTCTACTCTGGAGCTGTTTCAGTGTGCAGGGGCTGTCTGCCCTGTCCTTTTGTGATGTTAAATCAAAAAGAGAGTAGACTAATCAATGCAATGTGGTTTATAAGCCCTTCCTGTATCTGGGAGCTCATGTTTGCTCGATGCTTTCTTGGAGAATGTTACATGTTTGGGTTAAATTGAAATTGTGTAGTGAAATGTGAAAAACAGATGGTGTTTAGACACTAAAGCTGGAGCAGAGGTATGAGCATTTTCCTCCAGTTGTCCATACTGTTTAGTTGTTGGCATGTCCCCCAGCATGGTTTTGGCTTTTGCTGACTTCTAGTTTTCCAGACAAAGCTTGGGCACAGTTTTCAGGTACAGATTGTTTGCAGAAGGTAGTTTGGATAAGGGCATGATGTTTGTGCACAGAAGAAAGTTTAGCTGCATGGACATGATGTTGCTCTGCCACTTTTCATCAAGATCAAAGAAAGAGAAGTGTCTATCTAACAGGTTTAAGTGTAGCCTAGGAGTGGGGCTGTGCACTGGTGGAAAGGTTTTGGCCTGACTATACATTGCTGGGGAACAAAGCAACACCAGACTTGCGGACATCTCCAACTGAGTTTATTGATTGAGGAAAGTAGCAGAGTTGCATGGCAGATAGCTGACTAGACTTTTCTTGGAATAGATTGAAGATGACTGTGACAAGGATGAGAGCAGCTCAGGAAAGTCATTGTGATTGTCATTGAAATTCAGGGAGAGTAACTTTCAGGGTTGACATTTTGGAGATGGTATTAGGATGTTCCTTTAACCTGCATGTATTTTCATGCTTTGAGGGAAAAGGCCATGAGCTCCATATTGATCTACCTAAATGAGCCAAGTTCTTCTCTAAGGGTGCCTCTGGGTCAGCACTTCCCTCCCAGGTCCCAGTTCACAGACACCGAGTACTTGTTGACCCTGAAGGAAGGTGTCCTGGTTGCCCACCTCTTTTACAGGCCCCAAGGCAGAAACTTAAGTTTCTCACTTCCCAGTGAGGTTCTCCTTAGATATCTCCTGTCTGTGGAACTGAAACCCTTTGGGGTCTAAACAGAGTTTCTTTGGTAAGTAACTTAAACTTTCTGTACGTTCTAAATTTATTTCTTCTGGCCCTACTGAGTTGGAGATTTTTGCTTTTGCCTGTCTTCCGATAGAGATGATCCTCCTTGTATCATCCTGACATCCCGAGAGGAGATCCAAGTTCTAATTATCAATCCTATCACTTCATTACACAGTTTTATTCCTGTCTGCACCTTCTCTAACACCATACCCTATATTCTACTTAAAGTGCTGTGACATTTCTATTGGATTCAGGGAGTTAATCTTTTTGTGCCTTCCATGTGGTTGAAACAGGCCTTGTCTTTCATAGAATCATAGAATCGTTTAGGTTGGAAAAGACCTTTAAGATCATCCAGTCCAACCATTAACCTACACTACCAAGTCCACACTAAACCAATCAAGGGTAGACTAGACTAAACCATGTCCCAAAGTGCCACATCTACCCATTTTTTGAATGCTTCCAGGGATGGTGACTCCACCACCTCTCTGGGCAGCCTGTTCCAATGCTTGACCACCCTTTCCGTGAAGAAATTTTTCCTAATTTCCAACCTAAACCTCCCCTGGCACAGCTTAAGCCCATTTCCTCTCGTCCTATTGCTAACTACATGGGAGAAGAGACCAACACCCACCTCACTACAACCTCCTTTCAGGTAGTTGTAGAGAGTGATAAGGTCTCCCCTCAGCCTCCTCTTCTCCAGGCTGAACACCCCCAGCTCCCCCAGCCGCTCCCCACCAGCCTTGTGCTCCAGACCCTTCACCAGCTCCGTTGCCCTTCTCTGAACACGCTCCAGCACCTCAATGTCTTTCTTGGATTGAGGGGCCCAAAACTGGGCACAGCATTCCAGGTGTGGCCTCACCAGCGCCGAGCACAGGGGCACAATCACCTCCCTGCTCCTGCTGGCCACACTATTCCTGACACAAGCCAGGATGCTGTTGGCCTTCTTGGCCACCTGGGCACACTGCTGGCTCATGTTCAGCCGCTGTCAACCAACACCCCCAGGTCCTTTTTGGCCAGGCAGCTTTCCAGCCACTCTTCCCCAAGCCTGCAGCGCTGCATGGGGTTGTTGTGCCCGAAGTGCAGGACCCGGCACTTGGCCTTGTTAAACCTCATACAGCTGTCCTCGGCCCATCGATCAAGTCTGTCCAGGTCCCTCTGCAGAGCTTCCTACCCTCCAGCAGATCGACACTCCCACCCAACTTGGTGTCATCTGCAATATTTCTGCCGATATAGGATCAAGCTCATCAGGTGGTCCTCACAGCTGTTGGTCATCTGAGATCTGTAGGTGTAAGAACCTGCACACAAACATCAGCTAGTCAGATCTCCCTGTCTCTGGATCCATTGTGAGATTATGGCACGTAGACCTGCCTTTGGGCAGTGGGAACGCCTCCCCTCGGATCTCAAGCTGCGTTGTGTGATTCTGCACAGGAATGCCTTCCTCTCCCTCAGTGGAGGCACTGGTGGAGCTTGGGACTGGAGGGACTGTGCTCCCACTCCTGCTTGTTGAGCAGCCATGTGGAGCTTCATTCATACTTGCAGAGATGCTGTGGAGTGTGAGCAGGGGACACGACAGGTACCATGGGTGGGCAGCACTTATACAAGTACCTGAGAGACTGCAGATCTATCTCCAAATGATGTAGGAAGATGATCTTTCATAGTGTGAATGCATGTAGGGCTCTGACTAAAATGAAACAGAAGAAGAGGTTGTTTGTCAGTGCCCGTTTTTCAGCGTGTCTAGCCCATATATGTGTCTGCCTCCCATTCTCTTTCCTCTCCTCCTCAGCATGTCCCCAGGGACCACATAGCTCAGGGTTTAGAGAGCACCAGGTCACTGACCATGAGTTGCCTGATGTGCATCGTCAACGAGGGAAGGAGGCATGTGCCCCTGTGGCTTGTGCTAGAGCTAAAGCCCGTTGCCTGGAGTGGTGATGCCCCAGGCACATGCAAGTGGTGGTTCCGAGTGCTGGTAAGTCACCTGCTATTCAGCCACTGAAAGCACTGAGAGAAGGAGCGCTCGGTGGAGGGACTCTACCCAAACATCTGGTCCCTCAGAAATCAAAGTGGCTTCAAACCAAGAAATGAGGAGGGGCGATTTGGATAGGCTGCTATCTGCGTTGCTAGTTTTAGTACAAGAGGAGGAAAATCAGACGTTTGCCTAAAGGAACACAAGAGAGGAGGTGAGTGGACAGGTGAAAGCAACAGGAAAGCAGGCAGACAGCTCTGAGAAGAGGCTATCTTCTCTGCCGATGGAATTGGTGGTGGCCAGTAAGATAAGGCTGAGGTATTTGGAATACAAATGCCAGCTCATGAGTGCAGAGGGAAGGAAGCTGGGCCGAGTGATTTGGTCAGTACAACCGTTGTTATGGGTGAGAACGGGCCAGAGCAGCACATGTGCCTTCAGGAAAGGTAGAGGTAATGATAAAGCTGAGGGTAGGAAGCGTGTGTGGTGCATGGAGTGTGCAGAAACAAAGATACGATAGAAACCTATACCTTTACATTGCTTTGCAAAATGATGGTGTAAGATATCCTGGTAATAAGGATAGAGTCTAGATTTTTATATTTGATAAAGAAGAAAAATGTAGTGAAGTAAATGGAATTGACTATCTTCAGTGAGTTAAAATAGAGCTGGAATTTTGAGTGAATATTTTAAGTCAAAGCTACAAAAACCTGCCCTAACGTGTATTCTTGGCAAAAGAGAAAACTTGCAGGTGGGGAATCCAAATGCGATTGTACTTAGGCCTCTAGGAATAAGAAAAGCTCTCAAAGAGCAAAGACTAAGATTCATCTGCAAAAAAATCTGTATCAGGGGGATCTGAAATCATAAATGTAAGATTCAACTTGCCAAAAACTCAGCTGAGCTAGACCATGACAATGTTAAGAGGAGTAATAGTAGATTCTTCAGCTGTACAAATAAAAGAGTAAGGAAAGAGGATGTAGAGCTATTACGCAACAAGAATGAGATAAGATCCAAGCTAATTAGATGAGGGTCCAAATCTACTAGAACAGTTCCCTGTCAAAACAGGCAGGATGTTGGATGGATGGGCTGTGGTGGGACTGATACTGCCAGCTGGGGAGAGCAGTGTCGGGGCCCTGAGGGCACCAGTATGTCTTAATGTCCCTGACCAGCTTCACCTGGGGTCTCTTCCAACACCACTGGTCCCAGGAGCTCTATCTGAGCTCAGACTGCAGCTTTTGGTTCCTGCCAGAACTATGTTGGGGGAGTCCTGGTCTCCAGCTCAGCCATAGTCATGCCTGTGGCTGGCCATGGACCCTCTTGGTCCAGACCCTGACCCATGGACTGATTTCCCAGTCTGACCTCAGACCTGCCTCATGACTGTGGACCTGCCCAGTGGTCATTAGACCTGGCCTTAACCCCAACCTGCAGATTGGCTTCCTGGCTTGTCTTGAGACCTGCCCCATTGCTGTGCTACTGCCTTATGAGCTGGTTGGGCCTGGCCAGGACCTGGCCACCATCTCTGGGTCTGTCCTGCTGGCCTTGCTTGAGTCATGGCCAGCGAGGCCCCTGCCGTGCCGGCTCTGGGGTCTCCTGGGTTCCTGGCCCATTTCCCTTTGGGGACAGCCCTGCCCTTGCAGCCCCCAACAAACATGACACCAGCATCCTGAAAAAATAACGGGGAAGATCACTGGCACATTAGCAAAGATTTCAATGAGGTAACGGTGAACCTTGTGTGTGGGAGCGCTCGGGGCAACCCCAGCTAAGGTGCTCTGAGTTCACTGGTACGAAAATGTTTAAAACAGGTTTTGAAGGGAGAGAGAGATGGGGGAAGATGGGAAAAGGGGTAGGACAGAACGGTGTTTATCCAGGAATGTTTTTGTGCTAAAGGAGATTGATTGACACTGTTGGCTAAGGAAATGCTGCTGTTCCAGCTTGCTCGGATTTCAGGACAATGTCATGTGGGAAATTATTAGTAAAGTTGGAGGAAATGTGGGGGAGCACTGGAAATTTGTCATCTGTCACTAGCTGATCAACGATTTCACCTATTAAATGCTTTCACTAATAGCTGTGGCCAAAAGAAAACTGAAATGTGCTGCTAATGTTTCCTTGTGACGTCTTATGAGGTGAGAACATTTTACTTGCAGAGCTGGATGAGTTGGCGTAACAGAAATAGGATGAAATTCAGTAGGATAAAACGCAGGATCTTGCACTTAACAGAAGATCTTCTCGGTAGTTAGAAGCTAACATTTTACTTCTTGAAACAACAAGAGGAGGCATATTAGTGGTTCAGGAGATGACTGCAGCATCATGCGTCTGCGAACGAGGTAGATGTGAGCCTGGGATGTCTCGTACAAGGCATTTCCAGTATGTGGGAGGCGTTAGTGCTACGGCACGGGGAGCTGTTAACATCTGATCTGCAATTGATTGTCATTCTGATCACTGTCTGCAGGAAACGGAATTCGCATCGGTCTTGTTCTCCTCGTGTGCACGCGCTTGCTGTTGGGAGCTGTGCTGCTCTAATAAGAGAGGTTCAAAATGCGGGCAGCTTCTGTGTGCTCGGCGAGGAACCGAAGCCTTGACGGTCGGATCCCTTCTGGGATGGGAATTGAGTAACGGCTTGTAGGGCTGGGACTCTGTATGTGCTAAGCTTGCACACACAAATCTCAGTAATATCATTAGGGAGTATTTGCAATATATGAAATTAAATATGAGCATTAATTTTTCAGGACGTAGTTTGTCAATTGTTGCACAGCTTTCTGCTGAAGTTGGTACTGGAATGGCTGCATCTCCGCTCTGAACACAACTCATTCTTGCTTTGGGTTAATTACAGAGTAGTCCTGAGTCTGTGGGCCAGGGAAATGCTGGGAGAAGGACCTGCAGCTTTGGTTAAAATTGCAGAGGAACATTTGGTAACTGCAGTTAAGACAAAATAGCTGTTGGGATAGGTTGCAGGCACTGTAAAATGTACATTTACTTATTATACCTTGAGATGTGGCAGTCCTGTGGTAGTGTCAGCGTCCGGTTCGGGCTCATTTCACCTTGAGCTATCGTCTCTCTCTGCTAACCCTCACTCCCTTGCGTTTTTCAAAATCACCTTTTGCGGTGGATCCTGACTGTCTCTCCCACCTGATTTCAGTGGTGGAACAGACCTCACCTGCCATACAGAGCTCGCTGATGTCTCAGGAAGCGACACCCAAAAATTAAAGGACAAGTTTGGGTGTGTGAAGCAGAGCGTGCCAAATGCTTCGACGCATATGTGCGAGCAGCCTGTTGTCACAGTAACTCGTCCGTGGACTGAGAGAAGGTGTGAGAACAGAGCATAAGCTCCCCCGTGCACTTCAAGTCTGGAACCTGGCCTTGGTAGAAATCCAAGACTGTTGGGTATCACCTTGCTACTATTTGCCTCTCTCAAGTAGTGTTTGTTTGGAGAGATGCTGTACCGTCTCCTCGAGGAAACATTCTGTGCTGTTTATCTGCTTCCACATACAAATCTGCCTTTGTGGAGAGAAATGTAGGGAAGCTCTTTGCAAACTTAATTAGGCTGCACCTGAACTGGTGGGCTGAAGAGCACTTGCAGACATATGGGCTCTGGGTTTTCCTGTGGCTGCTTCCCCAGCGTTCAGGGACATACAGCTGTCTCCTTGCTCTGAAGCAGCTGAGACCTGGGGTGCTCTGGCAGTGCCCTGGTTCGGACGGTTACCAGAGGTGGGTGTGCTGCAGATACACCTGCTCTCTGGGGTAAGGGTTCTCAAAGGATGGGCAGGTCTTTGGCACTGGGAGACGCAGGGGTGCAGCTGCGCAGACTGGGAAGGCACCGACACCGGCTGTGGAGAGCGTGTTGTGGGAGGCTGGGAGGGACTAAGAGCTATGGCTGATCCTGGGTGTGCAATAACCATGGCACGAGTATCTTCTTTGTCGGATATTTCCCTTTTTATCTCGCTTTGATTCCTGTGGAAGGATGTGGTAGTCAGTGGTGTCCAGGGAACAATCTGTTTTGCATGGCAGAGACCTCTTTCCTTACTGCTCCTTGTCTGCCCATCTATCTGTGGCAGGATTTCCAGTTGTTTTCCATCATCATAACATCTAAATTACTGTTACATGAAACCATGTTAACCGAGCTCCTAGTGGACTTTGGCATTTCTTCTTTTTCTGAGAAAAGAAAAATAATTTCAAGGGTGGAATACACCCCCCTCGTATGACAGGGATGCATTTGGTTATTTCCTCGGTACCTGTGGGTAGCAGTGGAGGTGGTGGAAGTGTTGCCGCTTCTTCCCGTTGTGGAAAGGCTTTTTGAAGACAGAATTAGGAGCTTGAACCACCTTTTGATCAAAAAAATGAGTTTCTCCTGTAAGAAATGTTTGGAAATTGAAATAACAATTATTGGGTACTTCAAATTATTTACAAGTCTAATAGTGAGAGCACCTTGCTGGCTGGGCCTGTCCCCTCGCTGTCCCTCCTGGTGGCCAGTGTAGATAGTGGAAGAGCAGATGGTATAACAACGGGATTTAAAAAAAATGGTTAGTACCGCTGTTTCTGAATCATCCATTCCTGTGTTGTGTAGGAGAGTCAGAAGTATTTTCCAGGGTGGTACATCAGAGGCACCGGAGCGCATCACCACTGAAGAAGATGAAGCGTTGGTGCGCGTGCTCGGCCCCGGTGGTCTGAACCCAGACCACGTTGTCCGGAGCCCAGCCTGAGCCTACCTTCCTTTGGAGAGCAGGGCTGCTTCTGTCCCCACTGCTCCGGCTCAGGACGGGAGGTTGCAGAAGTCGTTGGCTGTTTCTTTTGGTAGAGGGCACTGTTGTTCTTCACTTGTCTGCGATGCCAACCTCAGGTGATGCAAACGCATAGGTTGCAGAGGAGGAGGAGAATTGTGGAGGATTTTCGTACCCTAATGAAATACAGCTCCCTGATTTCCTGCAGTGAATTGATCATCTCCCTCCTGGAGGTCTGCACCAGGCTTTGGGGAGGTCAGCTTGTTTTGTTATGGTATCTCTTTCATAACTTTATGTCTGTGTGTCCTGCATGTGAAGGGGCAAGTTATGTCTTCCACCTCCTCTTTTGTTTTCTTGTTATGTTATGGAGTCTGCCTCTACTGACAGCGGTCCTCCTCTGGAGAACTTTATCCTAAAGTGAGACTGAGGTGGTATTGAACTAAAGGGGGAATATAGGCTCATCCACAGGGAGACTGGATGGTGTGTAGAGCAATGGCATGGAGTTGTAGTCATGCAGCTGAGATGCTGCTGGTGTCCCCTGTGGCCATTTGTATGGGTTGGGTCTCGTTGGTCGTAGGGGTTCACATGTAGCACCCATGTACCTTGTTGTAACTTAGCAATCATTGCTTTTGACAAATACCTTGCTTTTTGAAGAAAGACTAGACTAGGAGAGGAAGTACAGACAGCAGGAGATTAAAAAATTCAGTCAGCTCAACTTCCCAGGCTGGAAAGGAGAAGCCCTGGCTGAGCAGCAAGCACCAAGTCCGCACACTGCGGCTTTTCTGAGCGGGTTTTTTGAGAGTAGGGGAAGGAGCTCCTAAGGAGGCATCTGCCACAGAGCAGCAGGTTGGGAGTCAAAGCGGTGCAAGCCCAGCCTCAGGAGCTGGAGCACCATCCCAAGAGCCCCTGTGGAAAGGAAGGACCCTCTTTTACTTTTCCAGCTCTTGGATGTGGTATTGCAAAACGATCAGCGAGAAGATGGACATGCAAACACTCCACTGCAGCTGCGCTGGGGAGCAGATCAGCACCTCAGTGCTGCATGACGAGTGCGTGCACTTGGTGACAAGCTTGGAGGCGGCTTTTTTGGAGGATACCAAGTGACAGCTCACACGCCTGGAGCAGCGCAAGTGCTGCAAACTGCCCTGCTGTGACTCTGCATTTCACCTTCTGACTTTGAGTTCAGTCCCCTCCTTTAGTCTGTACACTTAATGGTCCTGGGGAAAGACTTCAGCATGAACTGAGCTGGAACCCTGCTTGGCCTGCTGGCCAGCAAGTCATCGTGCGTGACCCAGCCAGCATGCGCTCAGTGCTTGGACTTCGCCCGGGTAGACAGGCAACCTGAAGAAATCTCCAAGCTTGGGCCAGGAGGAACAAGGGAAGCAGGGGAGCAAAAACATGGAATGACCAGCGTGGATTTACCATGGACAAATCGTGCCTGATGGCCTTCTGCATTGGGATGGCTGGCTCTGTGCACAAGGAGAGGCCGGTGGTTGTCGTACACCTTGGTTTTTATCAAGGCCTTTGGCACAATCTCCTGTACTATCCTTATAGCTGTTTACTTCCACACAAAGAGTGGTGCTAAGAGTAGATCTGCAACCTGAAGTAGCTTCCTTGTTAACAGTCCAAGAAACGTGTCTGCTTTTACCACGGTCTCTTGGCTGGAGAGAGGTGACTCTTCCCATTTAGCCACTCATAAGGTGACAATTCCCTGGCAGAATGGGAAATCAGAATTTCCTCATCTGCAGCTAGAAAGCATTTGTTAAGCTTTCTGCAGCTGACTGCTGTCCCGGCTGGAGTTAGCATGCAGTACATGAACACATGGGAGCATGTGCAGAAACAGCTGAAGACTTGATAACAATAGAGCTGTAGATTATGGACCATTGATTGACACGGCCAGCCAGCTGCCGCTGGAGAAGCATGCAAATTAAATCCATCCTCCAAGAGCTCACATAACCTCTCATCTCCCCCGGGCGTGGTACACCGTCCAGCCTTCCAAGCAGAGCTGCTTTCCCCTCCAGCGTGCATCGCTTGTCATGCACGAGGTGGGAATGAGTCCTCTGGCTACTTCTATAACAGCATTTAAAAAATCCTCTTAATTTCTCTTCCGCTTTTCTGACTTCCTTCCAAGCCTGATCCTGTCTCCATTATATCGCTGCTTATGTTAGGCTTCCTCTCTGCCTGTGCTGCCTTTAACCTCGATCCCCTTTGTTTCTCTGAACTCTCCTCCTCTCTCAATTAATCTGCTGCTCTGCTGGCAGCTTCCTCTTGCAATCAAGAATAAAGGTCAATGTTATGCATATCCCAAGGTGCTGCTTAGGTTTTAAAGCTAATATCTGTTAGATTTGCTGATTTTTCTCCTTCTCAAAGTGGGAACTTAAAAGTTTTGACAATAGATTCTTTCCAGATTCGCTTTTCCTTAACATTTCTGCTAACAGAACACTTCATATGGTTTTGACCACTTAGCAACAAAAACCATACATGTATCTTGAGTAGTTTAGTGGTCAGGTTTAGGTACTACAAATGTTCTGGACATGAACTGAACATCCATGTTCCTTGAAGTGATGGATATAAGAGTATTGAGGCCAAGCAGCGTGTATCAAGGAACAGTACAAAGTACCAAGATTTCCCATGCCAGTTACGTATGAACCTCTTATCAGTGCCTTGGCACTCTTAGCCTGTTTATCTCACTTGCACTATATCTCCAAGGAGTAAGGATGTGGTTGTCTTAAAGCACTCCTGGGCTGACATCTGAACTGTTCAGAATGCAAGGGAATTTGAAATACAAAAAAAGCAGTTGCGTAAAGTGGTTTCTCCTGGGCTGATTTAGAATCATAGAATCATAGAATCGTTTAGGTTGGAAAACACCTCTAGGATCATCCAGTCCAACCATTAACCTAACATTACCAAGTCCACCACTAAACCAGTTAAGGGTAGACTAGACTAAACCATGTCCCGAAGTGCCACATCTACCCGTTTTTTGAACGCTTCCAGGGCTGAGGACTCCCCCACCTCTCTGGGCAGCCTGTTCCAATGCTTGACTACCCTTTCCATGAAGAAATTTTTCCTAATATCCAACCTAAACCTCCCCTGACGCAGCTTAAGCCCATTTCCTCTTGTCCTTGTCTTGTTTAGGTCTGTTAAAAAAAAAAAAAAAAAAAAAAGGTCTGTAGTGTTACTTGGTTTTAAAAAAAAATAAAACCCACATCATTTCTGTTTGGCCTCCTGCAGAAAGAATTTGGACTCAGCAGAATAGTTTTATTGACATTACAGAGCATAAAGAACAAGAGGCTCCCTGGAGCAAAGATTTGCGCTGCTGCTCCTTGTAACCTGGGAAGAGATGCTGGCTGTAGGCTCTGAATGGAATAATTCTGAATTCTGCATCTCTTGTTTCAGCAACGCACTGGTCTGTGCACGGTGGACTCAGGCTTATCTGTTCCTCATTCCAGAATTCTTGAAAGAATTAGTCCTTTTTATTGTCATCTGGATGCTTGACCGCTGGCTGGTTGGTGTTTCAGCTCTGGTATTTCTGCTGGTCTGTTGATGCTATGTAAGTTGCTGTAGTTAGTGTCTTCTGATCACTTTTGTTTCAGGTTGATTTATGTTTTATTCATTTCTGGCACTGTGTTTGCTATTAGCTCAGTGAGTCTGTCTTTTTTTAAGCCACTGTATCGTTATTAGTTATCTTCTGGTACTCTTCATTTGTACTGTATACTTCCCATTGTTTCAGTATCTCAACAGTCTTAAAAGAAATGGATACAAATCCTTTCTATATCTAGCTCCCTGCTTTTCTCAGTTAACTTTTTCATTTCTTATCTTCTGGAGTATGCAAGACGTGTTTGTCCATCTTCAGGCTGCTGGGCAGCTGGTGAATGGTAGAGGCCTTGCTCTTAATTACGTGCCCGTCCTCAGAGCTGGCTGCAGAGTCTGAAGTCCAACGTGTGTGCGTGTGAAACTGCCCTTGAAGTTTGCTCCAGGAAGCTTTGTGGTTCAGGCAGCTCAGGTCCAAATTAGAGGGGTGCAAGTCTGGAGGCCTTCGGTAGTGCTTGCCTTGCCATTAACCGCGCAGGGAACCCGGGGAGTGTGGGTGGTCCTCCTGGGGCCATGTGTCTCGCTGTTAAGGGCGGAGCGTTGGTTACGGTTAAGTTTCTCTTAGGCAACCTGGATCTGCTCTATAACTTTGTAATTGGTTTGTGATACATGCTCTGAAGGTAAAACACGGTACAGCATTGCTGTTATGTTCCAGGTGACCCATGTGAGTAACATCAATGTGTTGTTGTGTATGGGTAACATACATGTACCTCAAGATCAGTGTCAGTCTTTCATGCCATAACTACAAGAGTCATTCCCACTCGTCCTTTAAACACTTGCCACTGACTCAGCTTTCTTTTGCTCCTCAGTTACTTGTTCTGTGTTCCAGGGCTTACTGAAAATGTTGTTCCAGAGGGATCATCAGTGAGTCCTTAAAAGATCCTGGCTAAGAACTCTTACCTAGAAGTGCTAATTTTAAGGTACTGATCTCTCATAGTTGTTGTTCAGCATATCCTGTAGTTACCACTAGAATAAAAACTGCATAGTCAGTAGGCATCATCTTTTCTATGTATGAGCAGGAAAAAAAGAAGTCTTGCTTTAAGAGTTTAGCCTTAACTGCATTATTTTTCATTATTGTAATAGACAAGTGCCACTGCCAGGATATAAGCCCAGTAAGTCTGATTCCCGCACCCCCCCATCTTGCAAATCAGTAAAGCTAGAATAAAGCAATATTTTATTGACTCTTCCTCATTTTAAAACCTTTTTAGGGGGGAAGTCCACTAGATGTCCTACAAGTCTTTGAAGTAGTCAACAACCACCAGGACGAGGATTGGTATAGCATATCAGCACTTTCAAAAAGCTGTTAAGTAGGCTTTCTCAAAGACTGCTTTAAAAAAAAAAAAAAAAAAACCCTGGTTGAAAGATAAGAAGCAAAGGATAGAAATAAGCAGGCGGGTTCTACAGCAGATGGAGGTTGCCAGTGGTGGGCCACAAGACTGTTTCCAGATGAGGAGAGATTGAATTAAAAAGAAGAAAGTGTGGGGAGATTGTCAGGAGAACACACTGTGGAGAAGTTCAGTGATTTACTGTTTGTCTAAACATGAGAATTAAGGGACAGTCAATGAAATTAGGCAGCAAGCTTAAGTCCACAAAATGAACTGTTTCCCCACAGCGTGCAGTTGTGGATCTCATTGCCACAGTTAGTGCAGGTTAAAGGCTCCAAAAAGATGTGAGGCAAATCCATGGAGGTTGTGTTCCTTAGGTTTAGTAGAGTAATGATTCTGATACTCCCACTCCTGAGAGGAAAAAATGAAGCTTTTGCTGGCACACTTTGTTCAGAGCATCTGCACTGACCGCTGCTGTTTGCCAGCATGCAAAGCCTCCCTGAAACCATCCTCCTGAAAGGTCTTCCTCCAGAGCCTTCCCATCTGGGAAGTCTTTTAAGTCACTGTGGAGAATGAGCGCGCTCCAATCTTTGGTGCCAATCCCAAAGACAGCGGGTCTGGTGCCAAGGACTAAGCCAAAGAACAAGGGTCATAACTATTCCAGGTCTTTATCAGCACCCTGAGCAAGGAAACCTGATGAAACCTTTCCACTAACTTCCCTCTGCACCGTGTTCCTGGCACACAATGGATCAGCAACATATTACTGATCCTTATCAGGCTTAAGGTTCCCTGCACACCCACTTTTCATATTACTGCTCAAGTTGGAGGATGCCATATCATCAGTACTTTTGTTTCTCGTTGCTGAATCCTAGAGTAATGGCCAGTCTTTTGCTAAGCCAGATCTACAAGAGATTGTTAAAGGTGCCTTTTTGGCCCCTCGTCTGTTGTGCTTAGAACTCAAGGACCTCTCTCTGTCCATTGCTCTCCTGCTCCTTCTGCAGAAGGAGAGTAGTGTTTGAGGATTGGCAGATAGAAACACGAATGATCCTCCCCAGACTTGCTCTGGTTGCAATTCCTGCACTACTTGCAGTGTCGCCATGCTCAGTGGCCCAGTGGGTGCCCGTACCTCCAGAATCTCCATTTTCCATAGCTGGCACCAAGTTCCAGGTTGGTGGGTTTCCTAGCTTGGCAACGAGCTTTTGCAGGGGGACAAATTTAACTTGCCAGCTTCCCCTCTTTGCTCTTTGTGGTCCCCTCTCTTGGCTGGGTGTTGGGACAGCACTCTTCAAAGAGCAGCTTGTCACGGAGGCATGATTCCCTCATGGGAAGACTGCTCTCCATTCTCTGTGGGGTCTACTGAATATCATTTCAGGGCTTCTTCAGCAGGATGTCATATTTCTTGCACCTTTGCACACTGAGCAGTGTGAACATATGTGCTCTTGGATGTCTGTCACCATATAGCTTCTGTTAAAGTGACCCTGTCCATCAGTGAGGTCATAACAGACCCTGCTACGGCCACCTGGCACTTCCTACCCCTGCTAAAGCCTGCACCTCTAAAAATAGACCTAGTACCAGAGTCCAAGAAAGGTCTTGAATTCCTATTATGTACCTTACTTTGATGGTCCTGACTACCACGTGAAGGTCCAGTTAAGCTAAGCCTTTAAGTCAGGAGTCAAGAAAATTAGATACTGTGGGCAAAAGAGCATACTCCAGAGGCACTCCTGTTTTTCCATTTTGCCAGATGACCAGACACGCTTCATTTATAAGGTATACCACCCTCGGATAGCTTGGCTGTGTCAGCATCCACATACTTTGTGAACTCCAGAAAGGGCATTACAGGCTTTGGTTAAGATCCAGCTCATAGCCAGAACTTCAATGCAGGCTGCCCTGAGTGTTGTGGGCACTGAAACATCCACAGGCCTGGCCATCGTCACATCTTCAGCGTGATCCTTTTCACTCCGGAGACCTTACTCTACTAGAAACACCCAATTTTTGGTGTGACTGTTCCTCTCTGTGGTGTCATCTTTCTGTTGAGGACAGATGCGATGCTGCATTCATAGGAGGGCTGCAGTTCTGCCCATGTGCATGGGGACAAAGAATTCAGCCTGTTGGTGTGGGTCAACACCGGGCGTGCTTTGGTGAGCTGGATCGTCTGCATGAAAGGTTTCTGCAGGCAGCTTTCCGTGGAAGACATGGGGATGTTGGTTCTGTCTGCAGAGGGCAAGGATGAGAAGCGTAAATATGACTGAAGTGCTTTTGCCCCATGAGAGTGCTGCAGCTGGCAGGTGTGGAGATGGTTGTGCCTTTGGCATTAGAGGTTTCTGTGTAGGTTCAGTGGTGTAGAAGGGAGATGTTACATCCCCTGGAGGGTAGCTCCCGCCATACACCTTGGTGAAGAGCTTTGCTCTACCTTCTCATGTGTCCGGGGAGACAGCTGGTATGTCCTCCTGAAGCTGGCTCTTCCTTGGCACTAGGCAAAGCCCAGTGGCCCGCAGGGCCTTCTTGGTCTCATGGCACATGGCTCCTCAGTGCTGTAATGGCTCCTCTGCTGCAACTGGAACAGGTTTCACTGCTCTTGGTGAGGATGCTTTTATTCTGGCTTGCTGTTCAGGCACGTGAGAAGGAAGCCCCTCTCTGTCTCAGTGCTGTCATATGCAGAACTTTAGGGCTTGTGCAACCCTTGGGCCATGTCACACTGTTGTGCAGAGTGTGAGGGCCAAGATGGTAAAAGGGTGAAGCAGTGTCAAGCACTGCTGTGCCGTTTGCTGAACCCTAGAGATCTAGGAAGGTGGGAAAAACATGTGAATGTGTAAACAAAATGCTGCTCGGTGGTGCCTCTGCATCATCCCATAGAGACGCTGCAGGTGTGTTACTGGTGTAGTTGCCCTGGTTTCAGACTGCGTGTCAGTGGGAGGGTAGCCCTCAATGGGAAGCTCTCCACTAAAAATTGGTTCGTATTTCACCTGCGTTGTGAACCGTGGAGAAGGAGCGTACCAAGTGTGTGCCGTGCCCGCCTGCTGCTGCCTCTGAGCAGCTTTGCCCAGTTTCCATTGCTCACAACAGCAATGTCCCTGTAATGGTGGGACAGTAACTTGTGCAAGTGTTGAGAGCAAAAACGCCTGTCCCAGGCTGTGCTGAGGAATTCTGTCCCCTGCGGTGTCAACAGCGCTGTGGTCCCTGTAGCGGGGAGGTGGCTCCTGGGGCTTTGTGTGCCATGCGGATGGCTCCTGTCCCTGGAGAGGAGAGCAATCTGGAGGGAGGTGACATGTGCCAGCTAGCGGGTGGTGACACGGCAAAGTAACCCAGGCTGTCAGTACCGGAGGAGTTTGTGTGGGTCTTCACGTTCAGGTAGGGTCCTTGGGCTTCCGAGTCCCCCATTTGCTGCGTGTGGTCCAGGGCCAGGAACGCAAACCAGCCCGCACTGGGTTATGGCTCTGAGGCCTCCTGCTGCTGGCCTTCTGGGTGGCAAGGAGATGGTGTAGCCATCCCTGCCTGTCCTAGCACGGAGGTGTTGGTGCAGGACTGGCAGGCTTTACCCTAGGATTTGGCTGTGGAAACCACTGGCACAGATGATCTTCTCTGGAGGTAACTAGCAGCTTGGGGGAGTTCCTGATACTCATAGACTTGTTTTATATCTATTTAAAAAAAAAAAACAGAAATAAAAAACTCTGTACTGGGGTTGTGTTGTCATCCCCCCTCCCTTGGTGCTGCGGAGGAGCCGCGGGCCTCCCCGGAGGGACATGTCCTGCTGATGAGTTCATGGGGACGGTGCCTCCAGAGGGAGCAGTTTGCTTGGGGAGCTGCAGCTGATGCTTCCCCCAACGCGTTGTGGCCTCCAAGGAGGCTGCGGACGAGGACTGCCTACCCCAAGCACCTCGGCACCGCGCTGGAGGACGGCAAAGTGGGACGGAGTCCCCTCCATGCGGGCGTAGGGCTCGGTCAGAAACAACCACAGCTGCCTGGTTGGCACTTCTGGAAATACCTTTGTTGCAGAAATGTGGATAAATCCACATGGAATAGCTGTGGAGACCTTCCGCTGAACATAACCTCCTAGGTCCTGCTCTGCCACGTTTGTTGGTTCGGCGTCGTGGCTTTAGCTGATCTCCTCTTCCTCTCAGGCTGACAGCCTGGCTGTTAAGTCCCCCTGAGAGGTAATGCACAGATGCTGCTCTCTGACTCATAGTTATTTGAGAGTAGACTTTCATTTTATTCGCATTTTTTTCAGTTACAGATAAGCTAAAAACTCTAACAAGCATAATTGCATTGCAAGTATAACTCATAAATTAAGGGCAAGAGGGACTAATACAATTATCTCCTCTGTGCATTTGTGTAACGCAGGCCAAAGTTTCACCAAATGTATTACATCTTGTATGTAAATTGTATGAAACTAAGAACGATACAGCAAGGCTTCTGAAAGTATTCACAGTCAGAGAAAAGTTGTATTTGAACTTCACAGGATAAGGATCAGTCATGGGGAAAGCATAAATTAGTTAACCATCCTGCATAAAATACAGTAATACCACAAATCACTAAGCAAATACATTCTTGGGCTTTTCTGTTTTCAGTCAGCAGATCCAGGTGCCGCAGGGACATGAATTAGTTCATTTTCCTGGCAGCCCTGTGAGAAGAGGAAGAGTCATACTTCAGGAGCTTCCATGCGTGCTTGCACTTGAAGCAAGGCTCAGGGCTGCGGCAGGCAGAGCCCCTGCCTAAACGGGGCCCGCTGCTGCCCCGGGACCGCCGGCCAGTGGCCACCGCAGCTTGGCAGCAGAGGCGATGCATGCCGGCGTCTTACCTGCTCTGACTCCTTCTCTGCCTGGAGGAGCATCATGCATCATGCTCCTCTCCGGTCTTGGGCACCGCGTGTCCTTCCCCCCTCAGCACAGTTCAGCATTTCTTCCTCTGAAATAATTCCCTCTCTCTTCATCACTGGCGATCTGAGGCCACCCAGCCAGATTGGCTGCCTGGCACAGAGCCTGGAAGAGGTTTTAATTGTGGTGGCATCTCCTCATCAGCCTACTCCACGTCAGGCGCTCGAGAGCGCGGTTTGGGGCGCGTGGGGGAAATCCACAATGGGCAGCAGTGCTCTGGCTGCCCGTGCCGGGGGGGCTGCAGCACTTGGCTTGCTCCAGGGCTGAGATGCTGCTTCTCAGGTGTGCTGTGGCACCACAGCTCTCCCACCAAACCCCTCCCCGGCTTTGGAGGGTTCTTCTGCCTGCCGTCCCGGTGCTGGCTGTACCCCCAGAGCAGCACAGCTCTCCCTTGGCACCGAGAACAGCGTCAGCCAGGCTTGTGGTCCAGCCGATGCAAAAGGGTGAGACTACCCACCACTTGTCTTTGCTGAGAGCGTCAGCTGAATATGGTGTCTCTTCCAGGGTGATGAGACAGTTCAAAAAAGCAATGAATCAGTACTCTCACAAGGGATCGCTGAAACTCAGACAGGGCATCTGCGAGCCTCCTCCGTGGGTGTGTTGGCACAAGAAGTGTCCATGTACTTGAGAAGGCACAAATATGGACCCCAGCCTTCTCCGTTCCTGAGACCGCGTCTCCTCTGACTTGTGTGTTGCTGCTTTTAGTTGGCATTTCAACTTAGAAGACGGAATCTATTTTAAGCCCTCTTTCTCAACTAGCACGGAGTCTAACTGGTATCTCCCTTCCTCAGTTCCGTATCTGCCTGATGGCTCTATGGTTTGCTGTGACCTTGACCTCTCAGGTGGTTTGATGTAGCTCTTGGGTGATAACCATAACGTTCCCTGCTGCTGCCTCAAATGATTAAAGAGATCAGTTTCCAAAAAATGACTTGTCATTCTTCACCCAGTGCTGTGGTGCAGGCATCTGCGTTGCGCTGGCCCAAAGGGCATGCGGCCAGTGACCATCAGGGAAGGTGCTCGTTGGGGCACATTGGCTGCAAGGTCTGGTCCTTTGTTTGGCTGGCATGGGCTGCTTCTGCCTGGTCACCTCTGAGAATGCCTGCTGTTAAGGTGCTTGTTGTGATGCAGGAGCAGTTGGTCAAAAACAGATGATGAAAGAGAATTTGCTGCCAATAATTAGAGGTGCATAAATCTTGCATTTAATAACATTAAATTGAATTAAATTAAATTCTAAATAGTGTTTAGAAATGTAATTCCAACATTCTGTAGGAAGAAAAAGGTACATTTTCACATTCCAGAAGAGGTTTTTTTTCTGTTTGCAATCCAATGTTGGTGCCTGAGAGCATGGGGACAATCCAGGTGCTGGAGGATGCATGGGAATGGCACCCAAGCTTCTTGTCAGTCTGCCCTGGCCCAGCAGGACACTCTGTCCCATCAGTTTGCACGAGAGCTGCTTCTCTCCCAGAACCTTTTCTCTGGCATGTCCAGAGTGCTCTTGGTCAGCCATGGGATGTTAATATTCCTGTATTTTTATCTAATGTATTAGGCAGACTTACCTAGAAAGAATTGCATTTTAAAAACTTTACAAAAGCACTTTACAGGCAGCGTGCAGAGCAGCTCGAGTACAGCCTGCACCTGTCCACATGCTCCTCCTGGTTTCCAGGCTGTAGTTTTCCAGCGTTCTGTATTCCCTGTTCCCGTTGCCCTGCCCTGTGCAGGCTGCCTGTGCTGCTGCGTGCGTCTGGACGAGCCCCTGCCACCACGCGGGCACAGCCCGTCCCACCGGGCTGCCCTGGTGCCCTCTTGCTCCCGCTTCTCTAAATATAGAGCCTCCCCCTCCACACCTATCTCCAAGTGATTCGTTCCTCTCCATCCATCAGCCTCAGTCCGTGGTGCCTCTGTGACGGCTCCATTAAGCACGCGCTTGGCGGCAGCTATATTTAGGAGTCAGGAAGAGAACGAGCCTTTGGGCTGCGGACAGCCCATAAATCCAGCTCCCGTCACCAAATCACCGTTCTTTTCTCTGGAATGAGATCAATAGAGGTGTTTGCAGACGAGCTACACGTGCCCGTACATGCGAGGAGGGAGGCGGGGGATGAAGAGGAGGAGGCAGAGTAGGGTGGAGAAGAGGGAGGAGAAGGGACTGAAGCGCAGGCACGTGGGGCTGGGGGAGGCAGGGCTTGCTGCAGGCCGGAGCAAGGGAGAAGCGAGGCGGGAGGCGGGGGTGCCTGCCCGAACAGGGGTTGCTGCGCCGCAGCAGCGGCGTGCTCCCTCCCTCGCAGCGGCCTAAGGGGATGTGGATGTCTCTCACTGAAGACTGTCTTGGCGCGCCGTGAGGTGGAGAGGGCGGATGTGCTCGCCATCGCTGTCCCGACCTGCTCCAGCCGTGCCATGCCAGCACCTCCGCGGGAGCCCTCCTTCCTTCCCTCTCCCGCCTCCCATTTGTGCATCTGTGTCAAGTTGTAAAGAGTTGTGGGTGCCAACTTGTTCACCGGCACAACGCACAAGACTTGTCCTGATGTTTTAGGTATATTTTAGGCCTCTGCTGCCTTGCCTTGCTCCTCAGTGGCAAGCGTTGCAGGATCCCAGCGGTGCGCGTGGCGTGCAGGCACAGTGGAGCGGGAGGTTGCTCCCTGCTGCTGTTGTCTGGGCGCTCCTGCAGCAGCGGGCGAGGAGCCGGCGTGCGGTGCAGGTGCTTCCCTGACAGCTCAGCAGCCCCTCCTCGAGAACGCGTGGTGCCGCCTTCTTGTCACGGCCACAGCATGCTCTGGTTGTGCTGCCGGGGTAGAGCCCGGTATCCCCGCCTGACTCGGGGCTGAGAACGCTCTGCCTCCGTAGAGGATGGGGAGCAAGGGGAGAAGCTGCCTCAGGCGATCCAGGCGAAAGGATTATTTCCTTTAACTCTTTGCGGCATGGTGCTGTGCTGATCAGTCCTTAACATCTCCGTTTCTTGGTGTAGCGGGTCTTTTTGCCAGTAAGATTAATTCCTTGGTTCTTTGAGATAGTTTTTCGCAGGACTGCAGGGACGGGGCTCGGTGGACGACCACCTAATCAGAAGAGTCGCAGGGAGCCATCAGGCTCCAAGAAATCTCCCTGTGGATTAGGTAAACACGTTAGGCGATGCGCAGCGGCGAGGCTGGAATAGCACGTTGGGTCCCCAGGGGCTGCTCCCTGCACGGCGACGTCCCCTAGGTGCTCCTAAGCCACGGCACTGCGAGGGCTGGGCTCCCCTCCCCTAGCGCGTGGCATCCTCGCCCTCGCTGTCTGCCTGGGCTTGCTGGGGGGGTTGCTGTGCACTCACTTCTTTGGGGGGGGATTGCCAGAGCACCTCTGTTAATGTCTGGGATGCTGCATGTCCTGTGCCTTGGGGTCTCACCGTTTTGATCACGTGCCCCTCAATTAAAAAAAAATTTTTGAGCACGCACCCCCCACACACACATATATTTACTTACGAATTATATACCTGTATGACTCTGCTAATATACTATGTGCACTGTAAAGCGCATGCAAAAATAGAAACTAAAAACCAGTGAGATAAAGATAGAATAAACACCATTTTAGAAATAGTTTAAAATTTTATTAACGGTACAAAAAAACATTTTCTTCCCATGCCCCAGTGGATTGTCTTGCACACCCCGCTTTGGAGACCGCTGCCGTAGGAGGCTGGCTGACGTGGCAGAAAGGAGAGCCAGAACCACGTGGCGTGGAGCGTTGTTCTGGGGGGACCAAGCGCCAGGATGCTAGGGCTGTTCTTCAGCTCTTCAGAGAAAGAAAGGCAAAAGCTAAAAAAAAAAAAAACCAAACATGCAAGAGGAGCAGAAAAACAAGAATCGGGGAAAAAAAGCAAAGCTGTGTTTTCAGTAGTATAAACAAGTACTGTATTTGGTGATTTCATTTCTAAACTTCGGTAAACCTAATTGTTCTTGCAGCTTTGCCAATAGTAAGTACGTTTTGCGTGTGAAATGGAGGCGTGTGCTGAGGGCGAGGTCCCCAGGAGCAGGGCATCTGTGCTGAAGCAGGTACCTTGTACCCCATGCAGAGGCCCCTTTGGGATCGGAGAGGCTACAGCCAAGTCTCTGGAAGCGGTGTGCGGCAGCGGAGGGCGGGCAGTGCCTGGTAGGGGCGTGTGAGAGGCAGGACGGCGTGTTGGCGGGGTAACTCGGCTGCTGCTGCCGCCTCAGGGGCCGTCGTCTGTCCCCGAGGTGAGACACTGGTGGCGTGGCTGCTGTGGCAGCGTTTCCTTCTGCCAGCAGCGATGGTTGCATGCGATCGTGAGACTAGCGTTGAAAGGTTTGAAAGTGCATCCTGTCCTGAGCTTAAAACAAAGTTTGTTGGATTGACAGTGCTGTAGTAACAGTAAAAACTGCCCCTCTGCTTCTGCAGCCCCTTCCCACTGGCTGTTGACATTCCGAATTCCAGTGCAGGTAAAAACAAATGTTTCTTTGGTGTTGTTACTGCTTTGGGTGTAAACAGCTCGTGTCCCTACTGAAGAAGAAGGGTGAGTCTCATCTATGCTTTGCTCTTTATTTCCTCTCTTATTCATCCCCTTTATTCATTCCTTCTCCCTGACTGCTCTCGTTAGTGTGCTTAAAGACCTGCTGAATTTAAGCCAGACCAACAGCCTCCCCGGTGTTGCAGCCAGTAATGTAGGGAGCAGCACGAGGGCGTCACAAGAAAGTGGTGACAAAATAGAGGAGGGGGGTTACCTGATTGTTTGGAGTCCCATCACCCTACTGTAGCTATGGGTGAGTTGGTTCAGTGTGACGCACTCAGGTTGGTGCGAGGATCCAGTTGCTTTCTGCAGGGCGACTCTTACGTACTAATCCTGGGTCATGTAAGAAATTCCGTTTTGGTAGTGTGATGCAAGTTACTTCAGTGTTAGTAGAACAGTAGCTTAAATTCTTTTTCATCTCCCTGTCACGTCTCCTCCTCAGCCATTGCCTGCAGGCCGTATTTCGGATGTCTGCAGTGGCATCGCCGTGCTCTTAGCCGCCAGTCAGGCTGCCTCCCTTCAGGCCCTGGCATCTCTGCTGTTGTTGGCTTCACAGATCAGGCTGCCAGGCTCGCTGGCTTTTTCACACTTCTGAGGCAGGCACATAGGCTCCCGATTTGTACACCCTAAAGGGGAGATTTGGTCCAACAAGTATGTCCTGAAAAGCCTGCTGCCTCTGCTTTGGCCAAAGTGCTGTTGGGATGGTGCGGGTGTTAATAGGCGGTGGTAGCAGAAGTCTCTCTGACTTCCCTTCCTCATGACTCCTGAGCACCTGGAGAGCTCGGTGACCACCCGGTGAGAAGGAAGGCTGACCAGGCCTGTTACCATCTCTTCTGTGGGAACTGCATCCTTCTGCCTTGAGATGTACGAGACTGATGTGGCCCAACAGAACAAGGGGAGGGAATCCGGCTGCTGCCTTGGGGCAAGGAGTGCGTTTGCCTTACTGGCGCTGATTCTCTCTGGCTCTACTTTGGGGTCATGGTGAAATTTGGCGCCTTTGGTTTAGAAGTTCTAGTGAAGAGATCTTATATTCACAGAAGCTGTTTGTGTGCATGTGGGACTGTACACAAGCATGCATGGGACTGATCACATTGACACGTCTGTGCACAGATTATTATTGTTTATTAATAAATGCTTGCATGAAAGCAGGATTCACTCTGCTTGTATACGTGTGGGGGAAGCAGAGACAACGGAGAAGTGTTCCTTTAACTCTCAGCTTTGTGATGTGTCTTTTTTCTTGTAGAAACCAGAGAAGACAGAACAAAGCGTCTCTTCCGACATTATACTGTGGGCTCTTACGACAATTTCACCTCTCACAGGTAAGCATCAGCATCTTTGCTTTGTGATTATGAGGAGATACTTTTTCCATGGAAATGAATCTCCTTTTCCTGACAGAGCAGTATACATTGTTTTTTAATTTCATGGGAAGGAAACTTTTCTGGTTGTTTTGGTCAATTCAGTTGTAGTCTAAATTGTAAGTCCTAGATAAGGCTTAGTTGAATAAAACATTGAAGCTGTAGGGCAGTCTGGCTCATGTCTTAGTTGAGGAGCAAACGTTCTGGAGAATTTTTGGTGTGCTCCAGGAACTGAAGAACAGGCGTTGGATGCAGATGCAGAGTTACAGCTTTGCTCTGGAGGGGAAAAGAGGAGGATGCTGTTGTGCAGGGGCTGGCATTGAGAGCTGCCACCCCAGGCTGGGTGTGCTGCCTGGACTACGGGGCTGTTCACCAGCGCTGTTCTGGTACTTGGCAGTTGAGTGTACTCGCCTTGGTGTGGAGACTGACCTTTGGGAAGATGGTCAGACTCAACAGGGAATCAGTCATGAAAGCAGGGGTGTTGTTGCTGGTTTGTGCTGGGTCTTGAGTGCATGTGGTTGGTGGACGTGTTCGTGGGAGGCTGGGCTGCAGGAATGGGTCTGCTGGTTGGATTCAGGAATACACTTTTGGCACTGGGTTTGACGGATAAATGTAGGGTTACTCTGTGGAATATGAGCTCTCTTTGCAGTCAAGCTTTAGTGCTTTTAAAAACTATTGGTCATTAAAGTAATTAGATGGGCGTTATTATTGCTTATGACATGACAGGAGCAAACTGTGAGAATTCATTATACAAAAATTAACTTATCCTGAAGTCTTGGAGGTTACCAACAAAGCAGTGAATGTGTTCAGGTTTACTGAGCTTCTTATCCCAAATCTGTCTCTCTGGGTCTGAGCACTTTTTACTCAAAGTTATGTGTGTAACTTGTTTTGATTTTCAAAAATCCTGTGACATGCTTCTTCAGGACTGTTTATATTCTTAACTCATCATGGGGCAAGAGAGAAAATGCTGCTATGACTCAAAAAACAGTAAAGAAATACAGGGAACTCCCAAAAGGTCTGTGCTGAGGTCACTGGTTGCTCTTCATCTTAGAGGGCAGGAAATAGGTCAAAATTTGCAGATGAGTCAAAATTGCATTCCTTAAGCAAAAGAAGAGTAGGTGGATGGGATTGCATCAAGCTGGGTTGATAAACAGTGGGAGAGTAAAAAAAAAAAAAATATTTTGGCACATGCAAGATAACACACACCAGAAGAAACCTTGAGAGGTACTCTTGCCTGTTAAAGATTCTTCAGCTCTTCATAATTGCTTAGGAATAAAGATCTGACATCACTGTGACATCACAGTGAAAACATCTTTAGCACTGAGGCATTCCAAAAAACAGACAAAAGAGTAGGTCAGAAAATACAAGTAAAGCAGTTGTGAAGGAGGGTCACTGGTGACACTGGGTTCTGGATGGTCAAACAGCAGCTGAACACCAACACAGGAAAACAATAAATAATGCATATGGGGGAAAAAACAGTAGCAGTATTTCATATTCAGTGAAGGTGTTGGACTGACTTCTGCGCAGGAACAACATTTGGGGCTTACTTTGATTCCAGTCCAAACCTGAAAAAGAAGAATTGAATTTTTGGAATTGTTAGGAAAGGAAAAAAGAACAAAACAGAAAACATAATTATTAATATCTTTGTATAAATCTGTATTATACCCACATCTTGAAACGTGCATGCAATTTTGGTCTTTCAGACTTAAAAAGTAATACTTGAAAAGGTGGCGGAGAAAACTAACAGTGCTCAAAACTGTGAAACATCTTCTATAAGAGGTGAAACTCAATAGACTGAAACTCTCAAGCTTGGAAGATGATGGTGAAGGAGAAGGGGTTTGGCAGAAGTCCATAAATGAGTGATATGGAAAAGGTGAACCAGAGGTAGTTGATCTTTGTCTCTTCCTGTGCAAGAACATGAGGTACTGAATGAAACAAGTTTGTGGTTCTTCATCTAACGTACAATTAACCTGCGTGACTCCTTGCTAAGTGACACTCTGAGGGCTAAAAACTGACAGGGGTTCAGAAAGCAGCAGGACAAATCCGAGGAAGAAAAATCATCTGCAGGCTTTTGAGTATGAGGAGCCCAGCTTTGACTCAGGGACTCGCTTATCACCCAGCAGCAGAGGTCAGGAGCACGTGGTGGGAAGGCATCACTGTGTTCTGGCTCTGCTCATCTTTCCTCGTCGTGTTCCTGTTATCGGCTGTTGCTGGGAAGTCAGGAGGACGGCTGGCCTGATCCGTACAGCTGCTGCTGTGAGCTGTGGGTGAGGTGGGCTTTTCTCTGAAGCCCAAAGCGAGGTTTCCCAGCCCTACGGGGAGCAGATTCTGTAGCTGCTGAAATGTCTCTGTGGTCAGGCACCTGGCCAACAGTGGTCCTGGTCATGGGCTCTGAACTATTCCCTCCGTGATGGAGGAAGCCTGGGCATCTGACCTGAATGTCCTGAGAGCAGACTTTAGCCACTGCAGAGATCTGCATGGCAGAGTCCCATGGGATACCATCCTGAAGAGAAGTGTCCAAGAGGACTAGTTGGTACTCCAGGACAAGCTCCTCCAAGCTCGGGAATGGCCCATCCTGACAAGTAGGAAATCAGGCAGGGGCAGCAGGAGGCCTGCGGGGATGCGCAGGGAGCTCCTCGCTAAACTCAGATACAAGAAGGAGGTGTACAAGGGGTGGAAGCAGGGAGAAGTGACCTGGGAGGGATATAGAGACACTGCCCAATCCTGCAGGGATGGGATTAGGAAAGCCAAGCCCACCTGGAGTTGAATCTGGTGAGGGATGTGAAGGGAAACAGAACAGGATTCTGCAAGTGACATCAACAGCAAAGGAAAGACTAGAGAAAGCATGGGTCCACTGCTGAATGCAGCAAGCACCCTAACGACAAAGGACAAGGAGAAGGCTGAGATGCTAAATGCCTTCTTTGCCTCAGTCTTTACTGGTAAGACCAGCCTTCGGCAATCTGTGGCCCCTCAGACCAGAGGGAAGGTCTGGAGCAAGGAGGACTTGCCCTGGGTAGAGGAGGATCAGGTTAGGGAACATGCATAAGTCCATGGGACCTGATGACATGCACCAGTGAGCACTGAGAGAGCTGGCTGATGGCATTGCCAGGCCACCTTGATCATCTTTGAAAGGTCATGATGGTCAGGAGAGGTTCCTGACGACTGGAAGAAAGCAAATGCCGCTCCTGTCTTCAAGAGGGCAAGGAGGAGAGCATGGGGAACTCCAGGCTGGTCAGTCTCATCTTGATCCCTGGGAAGTGATGGAGCAACTAATCCTGAAAACCATTTCCAAACACATGAAGGACAAGATGGTGATTGGGAGTAGCCAGGCTGGATTTGTGAAGGGGAAATCCTGCTTAACCAAGCTGATTGCCTTCTGTGGTGAGGTGACTAGTTTGTTGCATGAGGGGAGAGCAGTGGATGTTGTTTGTCTTGGCTTCGGTAAGGCTTTTGACACTTTCTCATGTAAGGCTCTTATAGATGAACTGAAAAAGTATGATTATCTAAGTGGAGAGTGAGGTGGATTGAAAACTGTCCGAATGACCAGACCCAGAGGGTTGTGATTAGTGGCGCAGAGTCCAGTTGGAGGGCAGTCATTAGTGGAGTATGCCAGGGTCAATACTGGGGCCAGTACTGTTCGACACCTTCATTAGTGACCGGGACACTGGGGCAGAGCACACTCTCAGTAAGTTTGCAGCCTGTACAAAATTGGGAGGAGTGGCTGGTGCACCAGATGGATGTGCTGCCATCCAGAGGGACATGGGCAGGCTGGAAAAATAGGCAGAGAGGAACCTTATGAAGTTTAACCGAGGGAAGTGCAAAGTCCTGCATCTGGGGAGCCTCCAACTGTGGAGATGTTAGAAACCTGACTGGCCATGGTCGTGGGCACACTGCTTGAGCGAGAAGGTTGGACTAGATGATCTTAAGAGTCCCCTTCCAATCTCACCAGATCTGTGAGTTTCCCAACCAGCAGATGTAGACTGATGCAGCTTTTAAGCCTTCTTGTTGAGTTACATCTCCGCAGGAGTAAACCTGCTGTTTGGGTAGTTATTTCCAGAATTGCACATTATAGAATCATAGAATCATTTAGGTTGGAAAAGACCTTTAAGAACATCCAGTCCAACCATTAACCTAACATTACCAAGTCCACCACTAAACCAGTTAAGGGTAGAGTAGCAATTTCATGTTTCCTGGCTTGGTGGCTGGATTAGTTTTTAATTAAAGTAAAAACTAGGAATCATTAAGATTGGAAAGGACCTCTAAGATCATCAGTCCAGTCATCAACCCAACACCCCCATGCCCACTAAACCGTGTCCCAGAGTGCCACCTCTGCCCGTTTTTTGAACACTTCCAGGGATGGGGACTCCACCACCTCTCTGGGCAGCCTGTTCCAATTCTTGACTACCCTTTCCATGAAGACATTTCTCCTAATATCCAATCTAAACCTCCCCTGGCACAGCTAGAGCCCATTTCCTCTCGTCCTATCACTAGTTACTTGGGAGAAGAGACCAACACCCACCTCACTACACCCTCCTTTCAGGTAGTTGTCGAGAGCGATCAGGTCTCCCCTCAGCCTCCTCTTCTCCAGGCTGAACACCCCCAGCTCCCTCAGCCGCTCCCCACCAGCCCTGTGCTCCAGACCCTTCCCCAGCTCCGTTGCCCTTCTCTGGACACGCTCCAGCACCTCAATGTCTTTCTTGTATTGAGGGGCCCAAAACTGGACACAGGTTTCCAGGTGCGGCCTCACCAGCGCCGAGTACAGGGGAACAATCACCTCCCTGCTCCTGCTGGCCACACTATTCCTGATACAAGCCAGGATGCTGTTGGCCTTCTTGGCCACCTGGGCACACTGTGATGCATGCTCCCAGAATCCCAGTATTGTGTGTTGCGTGGTGGCCAATGGCAGGTGCGTCGTGCAGTTATGAGAACAGAATAAGCAACCCAAAATATTATTCCTGCCTGTAGCAATTCTCTGTTCAGAGTCTTCCTGAGCCAGAGGCAATGTCTTTGTGTTTAATAGTCTTTAATGGATCGTTACTCCATTAATTTGCCCAATGACATGCAACTCGAGTGCTTCCGCTCTCTCTCCTGAAATGGAGAAGGAGCTAGGGTTGACTTTGGTGGAGACAGTGAGACGGTGGTGCTGAGCAGTGGGGTACCTGTGTCTTCTGCTCCTGCTGTGTCAAAATACATACAGTATGGCAACAGGAAATGAGCAGGAAGTTTCTTAAAGCACATATATATGCTTGTCACTCATTCACAGGTCGCTCTAAGCACAAAAGTGAAACAGAACCTCACCGTTCAGTTAGGGAAAACCGGTGCGAGGTAAAACAAGTGGCTGCCTTTGTTACCTTCCCTGACCACGCACTGGCCTTTCCAGAGCCTGTGCAGCACCCACCGCCCTGTCTGCAGGGCTGGGTGATGTGAGCAGTGCTGCTGGAGCCAGCAGCCATCCGACCAGCAAAAGGCATCCCGTGAGAGAGGCACCAGGCATTTGCAGAAGCACCATTTCAGTGGAAGCTTCTCTGCTTTGTTTGCCAGAGTTCAAAATGTGGCTACTGCTGAAGCACGGAGATGGCGTTGGTGACCAGGCTTGCAGCATGGGACTGAGCATGGGGAGCGGAGCGGTCAGGGGTGCGAGGGTGCATTTTGTCAGCATTACAGAATGGAAGTGGGGTTTGGACTCAATAGCAGGCAGCTTGTGGACAGTGGGGGGTGGTCAGGAGTGCAGTATGATGATTCACATGGTGGTTTTAGGATCACCTTAATAAGTAGGATAATCAAAATGGATTTTTTTCCCATTTTTTAAGATATTAAACATTTGGGCCAGCAGATTCCTTGAGAGCAGAAATTAAGAACTAACCAAGGTGCTGTAAGATCACTGCAGCAGATCGATTAACATGATTTGCAGGAGAGTGCTTATTCCATCATCTCTGACTTCACTGGAGGTCTCAAACGTGGGAGAAGATTAACATAATGACAATGTTTGAGGAACAACTTAAAAGTACTTGAGAAAATTACACACAAGTGACTTCAGATTTCAGGAAGAGCCTTTGAAATAGTTGCAGGTTTGAAGGGATGCCCTGTACAGTAGAACAGGGAACAGCATTCACACGGCTCAATTGCAGATTTGGGTAGGATCTGTAATTTACTCTCTTTTGGCTTAATAAGGTGAAAAGAAAGGTACGGATATATGGAGGGATATACATGAGAACGTGAGAAGATACTAAGATGTATGCCGAATAAAAATATTTTCTTTTGTGGAGTCAGTGTCTGGGGAGGCAATGTTTCCAGGTTGTAACTTCACTAGCATGTTGCCGGTAACAGACGGTAGGGATGAGGGTGAGAGACTGTTCTGGGGCAGGCTCCTCACCTCTCACTCGTATCACTTCGAAGCATAACCGTAGTTAAAGAAGAAAGCATGAGGCTGCTCTGGAGTCAAGGTGTGCTGGGGTGCATCCAAGGTCACCAGAGGCAATGAGAGCCTTCCCCAGACCTCTGAGGATGAGGAGTACGGGACAGGGCTCAGCAAACCTTAATCTGGTCTGAAATAGGAATAAGGCAAATAGGAAGAGAAGTCTGAGCTTGTTCTTATCAGAAAGAGGCAATCACAAGGGGAATTGACTTCTCTGATGAACTGTGTTAAGGGAAGAGATTAAAGTGATTTGAAATTAACTCTATAAAATTAAGAGCCCACATTCTGCACGGCACAGCTGGGCAGGAAAAGAACTGGGAGCAATAGACAATTTAGGATTTATTTTTTTTATTATTCGATCACGGGGATTAGTTGACCAGGGAGAGAGATTACAACCGTGAGTATTCACAAGCCATCTGGATGGGCCTCCCCTTAGAAGAGAGGAAAGACATAAAGAAGTCTCTAAGCAGGCATTTCTGTGCCCTTAGGTGCTGCGACTGGCCAAATATGTCGATTCACAGAATTACAGAATAATTTAGGTTGGAAGGGATGTCTGGAGGTTTCTAGCACAACCGGTTGCTCAGAGCAGGGCCCAACTAGATCGAGTTGCTTCGCATGTCTCCAAGGCTGGAGGTCCCACAGCCCCCTAGGGCCCGTGTCCCAGTCTTGTTTCCAGGGTGAAAAAGTTCTCTGTATATCTCATTGTAATTTCTTGTGCTTCAGTTTATGTCCATTGCCTCTTGTCCCATCCCTGTGCACCTCCAGGAGTCTCTTTCTCTCTTCTCTACAGCCTCCCATGAGGGAGTTGCAGGTGGCAGGGAGGTGGCCACCATCTCTCCTCCAAGCTGAGAAAGCCCAGCTCTCTCAGCCTCCCCTTGTACACTTTAGCCCCCATCTACCCAGATGGACTTGAGTGAGCAAATCAGTATGAAAAGTGATTGGTAAAATCACCTAGAAATCATTGGGACTGCACCCGTAACTTGCTGTTTCTCCTTTCCCCTGACATGCACGAGGGCGGTACCCACGTTTGCCCCGCACAGATGCAGTTCGGTGGCTGCTGTTTTGTTCTCTTCCCTAGGTCCTGTTCAGGGGTCATCCCTCTCGGCAGTGTGATCCTAGCTCGTACTCTGCCATCGGTACTGGCATCTTTGCCTACATCAGGCACTGGGATCTCCCATCCCCTGAGCACCATCTCTGCGCATTGGTTTCCTAAGGCTGTACGTGCCTCCAGGGAGGCTGGGGTCGTGCAGGTGGTGGGGACGTATGAGCAAAGAGCTGGTTCTCATTCTTCCAGACAGGACCAAGTAAAAGGAGTCGCTCTGGATTTCCTCAAGCTGTTTCATGGCTGTGTGTGGCTCTGAGACAACTTCCTTTAGTCTTTTCCATCCTGCAACTTATTTATTGACTGTTCTTGCCTTATCAGTCCCCAGTGCACTGTTAGTTTAGGATTGGTATTAAAGTGTACTGAGCGGGTGGAACCCTCCCTGACTTCTGCTCCTGCGAGTTACCGTCTAGGAGGCAAGCACCAGGCAGAGTTGGAAATTGCATCAGCTTTTCCTGTCATTCTGTCTAGTGGTGCCTAATTAGCAAGCCCAGAGAGAAGCCGTGTTACAGGCAGGGCTCAGCGAGGAGCATGGAAGAGGCCTAGGTAACGGCCTTGCAGGGTCGGGCATCGAAAATACCCCTGCAAAAGGAGTTTCATGCTTAGAAATGGGGAGGGGGAATGAATCTTTGACAAATGTATTGTGCAACTCGAGCTGCTGGTCAGATGGCGGCAGCTAATCTGGAGACATCCGTGCTGTTGGTGTATTGAGGAAATGGGGTTTTACAGCGGCAAGCCCATCTAGTTGGAAAAAGGCAATTTGTACTGGGCTAGTGCAGCCTTCATTTCTATAGCAACAAAAGTGTAGAGGGAGAAAATCAAATCTCTTCTTGAAAAGGCTTCTGTATAATCCCACTTGTCAAATTAACGTGCCTTCAAAATAGTCTTTTAAGATCTTTCGGTGAACAGTATCTTTTGGGACCACTTACCTCTTTCACAGAGAGTTTCAAGAACATGAAATGGTGAAAAGTGAACTCCCCTCAACCCTGTTCTTTCCCTCAGCAGTCTTTGTGCTTGGGTCCTGCACCAGACTGCTCAGCTTTTTCTGAAATTTAGAATTTCAGAATTGGTGGGTAGTACGAGGCTTTGTGGCCTGTTTTATACAAGAGGTAGGACCAGGTGATGATATAATGAGCTGACTGAAGCAGAGTACAGCCAGCCAGCATGAGCTGTTAAGAAAGGTGCCCAGGCAGAACAGCTCCAGCCTTCGGAGCTGCTTGTTAATGATTAAAGGAGCGTTGGAAACGGGAACTGTTTACTAAATCCCATTCATTCTCTTCTTTAAAAAAATATTCAGGAAAACTGGTTAGCAGTTTGAAAAGTAGGTCCTGGGAAGCTACGAATAATCTGTCCAAAAATTATTTGCCAGGTGCAGAAAAGTTAGTGGGGTTTCCCTTTAGTTTTTTCTTTCTTTGTGCAGCTAAGCAAAGGATGCCGTGCCCAGTGTCATTGCCGTGAATATTGCTGTAGGTGAAATGCTGGAGCAAAGGGCTTATGGTGGGGTGGTGGGAGGGACGTTGCCCACCGTCCTCAGTATTTGTCAGGACACTTGGTCAAAGGAGTCCTGTTTTCTGCAGTATATTTGCAATAAGTTTTGGTCAGGTAGTAGATGGAATACAACCAGACCTTGGAAGAGATGGCAGCTGGTAGAGCTGTTGGTCACTAAACAGCTCGTCTGAGACTCAAGTCTTTCTGGCTCCTGCTGCCTCTTAGGTTGAAAGTCGTTGAGGCACATACCTGCTTAGCAATGGATTCCTGTGTGGTATTTTACTAAGAGGTGTTTTAGAGTCATGTGGGTAGTTGTCAGCAAGCATCAGCTGGGCAGCAGCTGATGACACACATAGGACGTTAGGAAATGGGAAAGAAATAGGAAGTCTACTAAAAATAGCGTTACACTTCTGTATAAATCCATGGTTTGACAGACTCTTACTTGCACTTGTAGTTTACCCATCTGAATAAGAAGAATTAGAAAGGGTTCAGAGGCAACCAACAAGGATGACCCAAAGCACGGACCACTTTTCATTTGAGGAAAGGTTACACAGACTGGAACTCCTCAGCTCGGGGAAGAGGTGCCCGAGGAGGATTTGAGAGAGTTTTATGAAATCATGAGTAGGCAAGGAGAAGGTGAATATGGAACAATAGTGATTTCTCAGTACAAAGGAATGAGGTGGCACTCTGTGGAATTAACAAGCAGCAAGATTAAAATAAAACAAAGTACTTTGTCACACTGCAGGTGATTAAATTGTAGAATTTATTCCTACTGCATGTTGTGGAGGCCAAAAATACAAATGGATTCAAAATCAGAGTACAAAATTACTAAGGAGTAAATTTGTGACCAAGAAACATTGTGACCTCTTCAGGGGCTTGAGATGAGGAATGCAGTTACTGGCTTTCAGAAGCGGGAAAGGTATCACGTGGGTGGATCACTGGTCTTTTATTCTGTTTCTCATACTCTTTCCTTCGCTGTTTGTTACTGGCGGTTACTCACGGAATGATGCTGATGTCACCAAGCCCCTCGTCTTCTGCAGTACCCTTGGCCTTGTATTCTGCCTTACAAAAGGACATCAGGTGGAAGGAATCAGCCTCCCTCTGTACTTTAACATTGAGTGCAATTGAACATTCAAGACTAACTTTAAAAAAAACAACAACCACCAACCACAAAAAGTCACAAATTCCATAGAGGGTATTTTCTTGTTCTTTCATGCTAGGTGGAAGAATAAAACAAGTCAGACCATGTTGAAGCCTTTTCATTTCTTCTCAGCCACCTTTAGAGATGAACGACTGACTTGGTTCTTTGAATGTTTTACAACCATTAAACTTAGTTGTTTTTCTTCCATGGTGCAGTTCTTCGGTTGGCCTTTGAAAACTTTATTTTCCTACCAACCATTTGGTGTCTTTGAGCAAGGCCTAGATGTTTTCTGTGATGCTGCACTTTGCGTAATGGTTTTCTCCCACCTACTGAATGAGGGAGCGGAGAGGCTTTTGTCATCTGTCATTAGTGGAGGAATTAATCTTGTGTAACTTCAGACAGTTCGCTAACTGTCTACCTGACCTTATCATCAAGGTCCTCTTTATAGTATGCAGCAGCAAACGGGGACTTGCAGGGTGCAGTTAATTTCCATCTAAAACAGTCCTTTAAGTCAGATGAATCATGACCTTGTTGTGCATCTTTCGCTCCATAGGTTGTGAGGGAACCACAGGAGTACTAGCGCACATGGAGCCATGTACACCATCACTGTCAAAACCTAGGCAAGACACATCCTGCTCTAGGTGTTGGCAAGAAAAGGTCTTCATTTAACTATCCAGTGAAACATGGTGGTTTGATATAGAAAAATAGGGTCTTCCACAGCAAAATTTATCTGACCTCAGCTGCATTCCCTAACACGACATGACTCATCCCCTGCAATCAGTACCTTTCCCCTCGTTGCACCAAGACTTGCTACTGCTGTGGTCCCTTCCCCTGTGTTGTGCCCAGCACTGTGAATGTCCTCGGCATCGTTATTGTTGTTTACTGACTTGGAGGCCTGAAGGAGCAGAAGAGAAACCCACAGCCCCCCCGTTAACTTCAGCTCCCCAAAGTGTTTAAGCACTGGGGCAGGCATCATCCTCCCCTTTTCTGGACAAGAATACTTGCTTGATGAGGGACAGAAGACATTGCAAATGCCCTCGGTGAGTCACTGTAAATACTGCAAATTTGTAGGCAGGATGAGAATTCAGAATCATCTTGACGGATAGAAACTATTGTTTGAAAACGCTTAGATGCAGTTCAGTAAGGAGAAACGCAAATTACCACAGTTGCAGAAAAGTAAGCAGCTGCGCAAATGCGGGAAAGAGAAGAATGGAGAAAAGGGTCAGAAGTTATACTGAATCCTAAGCTGAACGTCAATTAGCAATATCAAAATGTTGTAAAAAAACAAAGATAATGGGATATTCAAGCAGAAGTCCAGCAAACATTCTCCTTAGCTTAGCACTGGTAGAGCGTAAATTGAGATGCTGTGCTGAGGGAGTGCATGGTAACAGTATTCAAATGCATAATTTAAACTGCAGAGGTGGCAATAAACTCTGCACCGTGCCTTTTTGAATAGGACAAGAGGTAATCAGCAACAATCACAGCAAACAAAATTTTAGCTAGGCAGAAGGAGAAAATTTCTAATTATAAGGGTAGCGTAGCATTAGAAAGATTGTCTAGGTAGTTATTTAAAGGTCTCTCATTGGAAAATAAAGAACATTTTAGACAAACATCTGTTAGGAATGTTTTGGTATAATTGATTCTACACTGGGGCAAGCCTTTTTAAAATCACTTGCAGACTGGGGTTTCTGTGATTTTTTTTTTTTTTATTATCATTCCTTTGCTAAATGTCAACAGTCCTTCATCAAGTGTTCCACTCCTGATGGATGGGGCTTCAGGCTGCGTGTGTCGCTGCGAGAGCTGGTAGCTATTCTTTGAGTGTCGTGAGGAAAGGGAAACAAAAGTATTTCTTCAACATGACCAACCGTAAGTTATTCATACGTATTTCCAGAAAGCAATTAAAAGCAGGTATTACAGGAGATGATCTTATTTCTCTGAGCTGTATCATTATCTGCAGAAACTAGAATTATGAAAAATACTGCAGATTCTTACAATATCTTCTTAGTGAATTTTGGTGGATTTTTCTGTTAATTAGAGTCTGCTGTTTCTTGTTCTTCCAGGCAGAAGATAATCAGATCATTATAAACAAATGAAATAAAAAAAAATGGTGTCAAATGTTCTTTCCTCTAGCACTTCTTCAACTCACAGTAGTTCAATTAAATAGGTAAGAATTACCAAAAATGTTTTCTGTTTTAATGAAATATGAGTGAGAAGGGGCAATTACATTTAATTTGACTTCCTGTGTATAACAGCCCATTAAATTTTACCTAGATATTGTATTTGATTACAAAGACTTTTGGTAAACTAAAACATTAGTATATTCACAAGACTAAACTGTTCTTTGCCTCAAAAGCCCTTCCACAGTTAGGGGATTTAAGATACAGTTTTTCAGCAGAGCACTAGCATCACAGGATGCAAAGGGAGTGAAAACTCCTGGATTTTTTTACCAGTCTAATTTGGGAAATTATTTGTTCCCCTCTTCAAATACGGTAATTGTTTGACTCAGAGCTTGCAAGCATCTTTGCACGACCTCAGAGAACTGGCTCACCCCATCCATTGTCGTTTATCCTGGTCTGACCAGTTTTTGTGTTTCAGCTTTTCCTGAAGCAGCATCCGCAAAGGGAGGGAGCAGAAAGGCAAAGGGGGGGCGGGGGGGGGGTGAGCATTACAGATTTCAAGATCAAAAGCAATCACAGCTTCCAAACAGCCTAGTCCTCTCCCATACATAATTTGGAGAAGCCAGAGTCCACCACTTTCTTGATGCGGTGTTCAATGTTTAGTTGCCCTCTCTACTGGGAATTCTGCCTTATATCAAGGCTTTTGAGTCATGTCTTGAAATCTGATATTTTTCCTCAGCATTGTTTGAAAATTCTAAAATATTGAAAGTATTTTTCTTTCAGTATGTACCTATGTATAGTCATCTAGATGCCTCTTGACCTTCTCTTTGATAGGAATAAATCAAGCTGAATTTCACATTGTAAGACTTCCTTTCTTACTCCTGGGATTCTTTTTTCATTGCTTTGTGGTCTCAAATGTTTTCGCATCATTCTTGAAGACACCAGCTGGACTATTCTGATAAAGTCATGTGTACACAGGGAAGAGTGTTTTGTTTCCACTGTATCATTTTTGTAAGTCCAGAGATTGCCTTTCTTCACTTGATCGCAGTGAGAGCTAATGTTGTGGCAGTATATCCTTTTTGAATTCTTGCTTTCCAAGAATGTATCTTATCTTGAAAACAGAGCCCAAATTTTTGATACTTTGCATTTACCTGTATTGAAAACTTTTTTTGTCCTGGGCGTTTAATGATGCAGTCCGGATCACTCTGACAATCACTTCTTCTCTGCTATGGCAGCGTTCTTAAGCCACAGTGTATGATCTGCTGTGGTTGCCATCATCAGTTATGTTGGGATCTTGACAAGATGCTTGACAGGATCGACCTCACATTAACCACACCTATGAGATTTCCTATTCCATCTTCTAAATAAAGCATTCTGTTAATTTACTTAGGATTGGAGTCAGGCTGATAGTTTATAATTCTTGTGTTATTCCTGGCAGTCCTTCCAGGGTCTGGAATTTCCCGAGTTTCCAGAATTTCTTAAATACTGACATTTGTTACTGAGATAGTGCCTTAGCTGATTTATCTAAAGTTCTTCAGTGTAAAGCATTCTGGCTTCTGGATTTGAAAATGCTTTATTTTAACAGGCACTGCCTCATGCTCTCCGTAGAGGTGACAAGTTTTCTATTCCACCCACATTGTTCTAGTAGATGATGACAGTGCCCTTCTCTGTTCCAAATTCAGCACCAAAGTACCTGCTGGACATTTCTGTCTTTCCTACGTTACAGTTCACAGTTCACATTTCCTCACCCACCTCACTGCTGGTCTTATACTTGAGCCACGTCTAACTTGTAGGCAATCTCTTCTTGCAATGGCAATGCTGTAGGAACTATGAAGAATACATGTTGAAACAGTAGTTGGTGTATACTACGGATTGTAAATGCTCTTGAAGGAGTAAGATGCTTCAAGAGAAATCACAAATCTTGACTCTCAGCAAGTGAACAAAATGTATTTTGCCCTATGTAACCTGTGGAGATTCACCTCAGTTAAAATAAGAGAGGTTTCTACTACAGGTTTATTAGCTTGTTTGTTTTTAACTGTCCTTGGGCAAATGTTTGCAAAGATCATAGAATCATTGAATGGTTTGGGTTGAAAGGGACCTTAAAGATCATCTAGTTCCAACCCCTCTGTCATGGTCAGGGACACCTTCCACTAGACCAGATTGCTCAAAGCCCCATCCAACCTGGCCTTGAACACTTCCAGAGATGGGGCATCCACAACTCCTCTGGGCAACCTGTTCCAGTGCCTCACCACCCTCATAGTGGAGAATTTCTTCCTAATATCTAATCTAAATCTACCCTCTTTCAGTTTAAAGCTATTAACCCTTGTCCTATCACTATGTGCCCTTGTAAAAAGTCCTTCTCCAGCTTTCTCGTTGGCACCCTTTCAGGTACTGGAAGGCTGCTGTACGATCTTTATGCCAGTGGTGTCCTGAAGATCAAATGCAGCACATGCTCTTGGTTTGTTGTGGCATTTCCTTTCGGATTGTGTGCCTGGAGTTCAGCTGCCTGTAACTCTTCCAGTGAAGTAACTCGTGACTTGTGCTAAGATTACAGAGAAGGGTAATTCAAACCCTCGTGATACATCTGCTAGAAACACGCTTTGTAAGAATGAGGACTAAAAATGTGATGCAAATCATCTAGTCAGAACAGAAGTGCTGTGATCGCTATTTTACTGCTTGCTTTTCCATGCAAGCTTGGTCTGATCACGACACGGGGCAGGGAGATGCCCCTCGCACCTGCGGGTCGTGCCAGGCTCCTGCAGCCAGCAGGCACAGACAGGCCGGAGTCTGCTGGCTGGGGGCCGAATACCGTCACTTTGGCAATAATGCAAACGCTTTTAACAGTGAGGGTGATTTATTGTTAAACAGCTGAAGAATATGGTGGGCTCCCCTCCATGAGGTAGCCCTCAGCGCTGGGCAGACGTGCATCTGAGCAGGACCAATGCGGTGCAGTGAAGACACTCTGATAAAGCCACCTTCCTTGAGGGAAGGGTTTGGGACCAGCAAGTGAACGGGACGGGATGGTCACAGCGAGTGCCCGATGCCAGTCTCTGGACCTCGTGCTGCCGTTGGCCGCGGGTGCCGGAGGCGAGCGCTGCTGTGCCTCCCTGGAGAGCACGGGGCGAGCGCGAGCAGTGCCAGGATGTGTCGGGGCAGAGGTCTGCAGCCCCTGGCTGGGAGCAGACCACGTCAGTACTGAGTCCTCTCGTGTCATGGGTGGTTGTTTCAGTGCAAGCTGGCGGGTCCAGGGGTGTCTGTCCAGCTGGCTGCACCCTCAGGGCTGGAGAGACCTGAAATGGGGTGGTGGGGGCAGCCCGGTGGGGCTGGAGGGGCCGCGGCGAGCTGTGCTCTGCGGGAGGCTGCTGTGGCCGTGTGTGCTGAGCAGACCTGGGTTCCTGCCACGGTGCCTGAGCTCCACCATCACCTCCTGAGTGTGCAAGGGGTGCCAGGCACAGAGCAGGTCCCCGGTCACCACCTGCCTGCAGGCAGCCCACCCCCAAGCCCTTCACTGCCATGGCCATCCCTCCCTGCAGAGCCTGCTGGTGAGACCCAGGTGAGACATGCCCTGACTGGGGAGGGGGACAGGCCCGGGAGCTTGGGGTAGGTGCATGGCTGGCAGAGCTGCCCCACAGGCTGCCCACGGAGGCTGCCGGGTGGGCTGGAGCTGGGCACTGCCGCGTCCTGGCTCCCCGGCGTGCCCCGGCCTCCTCCCTGCTGGTCATGGGTGCCCTGGCCAGGTGGGGGGCTCCTGCCAAAGGTCATGACCTGCTCAGGGTGTAGGTACCCCTGGAGTTCAAATAATAATGGGTCTTTGTTTTGTGATTTGAATTTAATCCAGTTAGTACAACATTTAATATGCTGACATCAGTATGGGGGTTTGAAAGTAGCTTCTTGGCCCATCTTCTGTAGGAGATGCTGAGGAAGAGAAGATTCATTCCAGAAGAATGATTATAGCTGGTTCTGGCACTTCACGTAAAGGCCAAGTAGGGTTTCGCTAGGGTGAGGGAAAATTCAATCACCAAATGGGAAACTGGATGTTTCAGATGGAGAAGTCATTTAATAATGGGTCCCACTGGTGTTCTGGAAGAGCCGTTTTCATCCTTATGAAATTAAATATCTTGCTTTCTCCAGTGGGTTTTATAGATCTTGTGGCAAGAGAGGTTTGAACCGCAGATCTTGGAGGCAGCTGACTTGGGGAATCATGGAATCATTTACACTGGAAAAGACCCTTAAGATCATCAGGTCCAACTGTAAACCTAACACTGCCGAGTCCACCACTAAACCATGTCCCTGAGTGCCACATCTACATGTCCTTTAAATACCTCCAGGGATGGGGACGCAATCACTTCCCTGGGCAGCCTGTTCCAATGCTTGACAACCCTTTTGGTGAAGAAATTTCTCCCAATATCCAACCTAAACCTCCCCTGGCGCAGCTTGAGCCCATTCCCTCTCGTCCCATCGCTGTTCCTTGGGAGCAGAGCCCGACCCCCCTCCCTGCCCCCTCCTGCCAGGAGCTGCAGAGCGATCAGGTCTCCCCTCAGCCTCCTCTTCTCCAGGCTGAACACCCCCAGCTCCTTCAGCCGCTCCCCACCAGCCCTGTGCTCCAGACCCCTCCCCAGCTCCGCTGCCCTTCTCTGGACACGCTCCAGCACCCCAATGTCCTCCTTGTGCTGAGGGGCCCAAAATTGGACACAGCATTTGAGGTGCAGCCCCACCAGTGCCGAGTACAAACGAGGTGCTGCTGCTTTCCTAGCACTACGTGAGTGTTGAACTGCTGAAATGACCCCAGTGGCGGACAAAGCTTCATGTTACAGACAAAGGCAGACAAAATAAGTGTGTGACAGTAACCTGCAGTGCTTCGCAGTCTAAAGAAAACTGTTCCGGTTGCATATTAATCGGGTTAGCTCTAGGCACGACTGAGATGCACCAACCAACTGCTTGTTGGGGTCATTTTTCAAAACTGCTGTGAGCAGCAGCGTGCACAGCTGACAGCACTTCCCTGGGAAGGGCGCTTTGGAGAGAGGCACAAAACACGGCTGAGTGCAAACCGTAGGTAGAGGTAATGGCAGAGAGCAGCAGGAGCCGTGGTGTGTCATATTGGTACAACATAAGCATGGTTTGAGCAAGTAAAATCAACAGTCTTAAAACTTCCTCTCCACCCATCTTTCCATCTCCAGGACTGCACTTGTCATACGTTCCCGTCTATAAATAATGAGTTCAGTCTGTCAGTAGCGGGCCTGAATGCTGATTATTCCCCAGTATAATTATCAGCTTCAGCTTCATAACTGATGCTCTGGGGGAAAAAAGCCTTTACTTTGCCCTGCAGTCCCTTCTGCCATGCTTGCGAAGGGCGTCTTTGAATGGCATTATTAAGGCGTGCAGAAGATGTCTGTCTCCACTGCTTTCTGGCCAGACACAAGTTACCTCCAGCTGTCGTTTGTGTGGCATGGAGCCCGAGCAGGACCTTCTCAGTTTGCTAGCGCTGGTGCAGCCACTCGCCCTGCTGCTGAGCACGGGATCTCAGCATCCTCGGACAAGGAATCGCCTCAGCCCAGAGAAGAGTGTGCGGAGCTACCTGTATGTTAGCTGCGTGTACCTGCATGTATGAATGCTAACAGTCATGTGCACAGCAGGAATAACATACTAACAAATCACAATAGGTTTTCTAATTATTTTGCGTGGGTATAAATTACTACTCGAGCTGCAGGGCAGAAGAGAATCAAACCATAAATCTGACCCTCTTCCTCCGTACGCTGACTGCAGCACTGGCTTCAAAGCAGTCGAGGGTGCTGGTACGCTGCTGCTGCTTGTGAATGTTTTGTGAGGGCGATTTTTCTTGTAATGTTTGTTTTGTTAAGAATGCTAACTAACTTTCAGGCTGGTGATTACTTGGATCACTTACCTTTTTTAAAAAAAATAGTATTCTGTTTGCTTTCCTTAAGTTTCTGTTACATTTATGTTCTTCTCTATCTTTTCAGGAATAGTTGTCAGGGTTGCTCTACGTGTTCCCATGGTGCAAGTATTAATTATCAAAGTATTTTCATTCCTATTACTGTCTTGCCGGTTTTCATGATGTGGTCTTCATATACAAATACTTTTTCATTTCCTCATTGTTTAAACTGAAGTGGACTAATAAATACATAGCATAAGAAGTCAAGAAGCCAAAAGCATTGCATCGCTAATAAATGTCATCTTTTTTCTACGTCACCATCCCCTGGTGTTAAGAGAAGCCTCTGGCCTGTTGCTCCTGTGCTATGAGTTCGGACTCGTTAAGAGTTTGAATGACAGTAAGATGAAACTTGGAGTCACCAAGGCCAAGGTGCTGGTTGGTGTCTGCAGAGCTGCTGGTGCAATCTGTATCGTGGTGTCTGCTGCCTCGGTAGGTGATCTGATAGACTTTAATATTTCTTTAGACAGCTGCAGAAATGCAAGGTTTTGGATTCATATGTTCTTCTGCTTCCTTGGGTAGCAACCATGCCTGAAAGCTATTTTCCACATTTGGCTTTTCAGCAGTTGATTACTTTCTCCCATACAGTCCTTACCACAACATTACATGCCTATGTCATGGTCATATTGGTCTTTTCATTTTCTGAAGACTGCTTGTAAGCTTAGTGCTGTGACAAACAGCTTACTTAAGCAGCAAGGAAAGCTGGGCTAAGCACATTATGTATGCGCTGCATTGATTTCCAGTTCAGACCATCAGTGGTGAGCAGGCTCTCTAAAGAATCAGCATGTACTCCTCCACGGTAAAACTCAGCTGCGGGTTTTGGCTGACAGGCCTGGGGATGCGTTGGTGGAGCGTGGGGCCCCAGTGCCCCGAGAGCCAGCCCTTGGCTGGGGAAACGACCCCGGTGCTTTGCAGATGGGCTCTGTTTTGCTGCAGTCGCGTTCCTGTTCAGACACGTCTAGGATGGTCCTTCATAGCATTGCGTGTTGTTTCTAGGTGCTTTTTTATGGGTGGGAGAACACTTGGGGCGCTGGACAACCAGCTTGTATTATTATCAGTACAAAATTAAAAGGAATAAATAGGTTTCTGGAACAGGTTCCTGAAAGAGAGGTTGGGGTTCTGTCAGCAGTCCATTTTATGTGTACGTGACAGTAAGTAAGGGAGGACGGCAAAGAAAGGGGAAGTGATTGATTATTAACTAAGATCCAGTAGCGTACGGAAAAGTGGCTCATGCCAGGCAGTGACAGACCCTAGATTCACATCTACGTCGCTCTGTTTGTAAGTTTGAGAGGTTACTTTCCACATCTAGCTGGACTCGGAGCAAAGGAGCACTCGTGTTGAATATTAGCAGCATTAGGGTTGTGCAAACAGAATTTTGCTGACGCCGCTTCTGGTTGTGTCAGTGGAGTAGATGTCTTTGTCACTAAAGCCAGTGGAAGTAGCTGATAAACACAGGAGGCGGCTTAGTGAATTAATTGTTTTTCACATGATGTCTTTGCTGGTTGGAAACCCACTATAAGCACTGAATGTTAAATTATCAGCATAGAAGGTATAAAGAAGAGGTTTTGTTTCTGGGTGTTCACGTTCTAAGCAGAGATGACAAAATACATTGTGAGAGCCAGGGTGTGTTAACTTAAAGTTATCCTTAATTACGGTAAAAAGTTAATGATAATTATTACAGAGGAAATGTGTCAGAGCCAAGGGAAACAGCCGTTGTATTAAAATGAGAATTGTGCAAATTACTGGATATCGTGAGTACGACATGGAAATGTGAGTCCAGGAAGAAAATATAGTGATGGAAGCTGCTGCGTGGGGATCACCCAGGAGGATATTCCACCTGGCCTCTTCCTATCACAGAACACTGCAGCGTGGTTTTGCAAGATAAGTTATTTTCACCTGATGAGTACATTTGTGAAATGATCTTTGCATGATGCTGCCCCTTAAAATGAGCCAGGAAGCTGAGCTAGGTCTGTGTGAGCTGTCAGCAGTCTCTCTCAGCCAAGCCGGTGTGAGAGGTGAAGATTTAGTCAGGGCTCTGCGTGCAGCCCTGGCTGGAGCGATGCACGGTCACGCTGCTCCTTGTAGAGGGACCATCACGGGTCAGAGACGTTGCAGCTCCTACCTGGTTTGATTCATGAGAAAGCAGTTCAGCTAGACAACTGAAGACATAAAACCAAAAAACATCATTCAGGTTTTTTCTCATTCTGAAGGTGCTAAGTCATTTATTAAAGAGACAGGAGCTGTCAGTTAAGACCATGAAGGATGTGTTGATCAGTAGTGACTGCACTGGTTATACTGAGTCTGGAGCAGCTGCAGTCGCAGTGTACGCCTCATCTGGACATGCCTACATGCTAAGGGTATTTCTTGGTGCAGACATCATGGAAAGGATCAGTGTATGCATGTGTGCAGTGGGGGGAAAAGCCTTTCCTCAGAGCTAGCAGCTGATGATGATGGTGGGAGTGCTGTCCAGGGACACGCTCTGATGATTAGAACTGAGACATGGGCATTTTATATTCTGACACATACAAAGCTGCTTCAAGGTGGGCACAGCCATTCATGGCATCACCAGGAAATTATAAAGGTCCCCTGTGACTCATCTGATGAACCAGCCGATGACAAGAGTCTGCTGGCACTAGAAGTCATCCCTGTGGGTTGCCAGAACAGCAAGGGAGCAGCTGCAGCGTAAGATGCTGCATAGATGACATCTGTCTTCTTGGAGAAATTAAATAATTGCTATTGAGCTCTTAGAGAATTAGGACTAAATTGGTCAAATCTCAAGTTGCAGCAGTACACCTGGTAAAATAAAATAATTTCTAAACCAGCAAGGATAAAGTGATGCCTCACTGAGTACCTCCTTCCACTGATGAAGAGTGCTGAAATCAGTTCCAATACACGACCCTCAAGCAAGTTGCTGCATCAGTTGATGAGGTTTGGGTGCGCACTCATGGTCCTCAGAACAAGGCCCTCTGAGGTCCTGTGCTTATGCACTGATATTTCAGCAAGAGTGGGAAACTTGAGTACCCAGCAGCTGTGTGAAACCCAGGCGCTCCTTCCACAGGCTGCGAGGTGTTGAACTGCTCAGCAAATTGGACCCCAGTGCACAGTTTCAGCAAAAACATTTTCTCATTGCATTCGCTGTTCCATTTAGGGGACACGAGCTTCTTTTCTTACTGTTTTGAATATCCTGTGAATCCAAGATCTTTCAGAAGACAGTAAGAGAGTTGGTCTCAGTGATTTTGTGACCTACCTTTGAGCTTCATGAGGATGATGTCAGAACGTATTGCAGCTGTCACAAAGAACTGCATTTACCTTTAATGCAAACCAGTGCCACTTGAAGAAATGGTGCGCGTATCTTGGGCCACATAGCCATCAGCAGCAGTAAATAACTCAAAGAGAAAGGCTGGAGACTTTCTGCAGAGTGCAGCAGCTTCCAGTATTACAGGACCGAATCACTGCCCGAGGATGATCAGCTCATTAGACAAGCGTGTGTCAAGAAAACCTGACATGTGGTGACCCTGGATGAGTTGCTGCCCTCCAGCACTGAGTATTTCTTCAAAGTGAGCGTGACCAACTCCACAGGTGGAGCTGGTCGGCATAACCAGTACCACAGCCTGTCACAGGTGCCAGCGTCACCACCATGAGGACGGGACTCCCAGATACCAGGTGAGCCCTGGCATGCACATTTTGTAAGAGAAGTACGAAGGGTGGTATGATTAAAATATCGATGGAAATGTCTGTATGAGAAGGCACCAAGAGAGGCAGTAGGTCAGGGATCAAAGGCATGGCCTGTACTGATAACCCCAAACACGATCAGCACTAAAACCGGTCGGCACTGAAGGCTGTGCTGCTGACCTGGGCTGCCCACAGTGAAGATGCTGGGTTAGATAGAAGTCCTGTGTGCCGATAACGTCACCGCACAGATGACTCGTCGGCAGACCACCTGCACTCTGATAACAGGAGGATGGCAACAACGTCACCGCACGCTGCCTGTACCATTTCTCATCCTTTCAATCCAGCAGGAAGACAGACTGTAGCCACTACGTACCCCAAATGAGGAAAGAAACGGTAGTTGTCAGCAGCCTTGCTAGGATTGAAAAGGATGAGGCAAGAAAGATGCAGGACAAGGATTATGTCATAATAACTGTTGACTCCTACAGGGTCTAAAAGATCTGTCCAAAGTACAGTTTGGTTTTGACAAATGAGGAAACCAGGAGACACAGTGAGAACTTAACAGCCACTGTCCCTTGTACTGTCATACAAGTGACCTCCATCGGAGTATTTGGTACCTCACACTTTGGCAGTTCTGAGTACGTGGTTATGGGAATGTGAGTGGACAGAGTCAACTTACCAGAAGTTAAATACAGTCCAAATCACCTTCTTCAGGAAGGTCTTGCGCTGAGTTTCCTGATTTAATTCTCACAATGACGATGCAGCAATGACCAAAATGGACAAAAGCCGGTGGCTGAGGACAGGCTGTCAGTGAAGGACTGTGCTCTAACCTTTCTTCAGCTACTGAGGCGCAGGCCTCCTATGAGGTACGATTAAATGCTTGGCTCTTTTTGAGCTTTTGTTTTATGAGTGAAGATTTTTTCTGGTGTTGCAGGTTAGGGTCTGAACAGAGCTACCAATGGGAATCACTTCAGACGTCCTGGGTGCCAAAGCACGAAGCAGGGCAGCCGGTCTGGATGGTCCTGACGGGCCGAGGACAGCCAGCCTTCAGTGCTGTTTGGGGTTGATTCAGAAACTGCTCGTTCCTGCATTCATTGTCAAAGCAACCAGAGAGTGCAGTGAGTAACTCCGGCTGTACGAGGAGTTCAGATGTGTCTGCTGCGCAGCCTGCTGCTCCTGTGGTTTCTTCCAGCAAGCTTTCAGAAGTGTGTGGTGGTTTGACTCCTTAGAGCCACATTGCTTTTCAAACACTTAAGTGGGTTTTCTAGAAGAAAAGACTTTGAGCAGCGTGATGTGTACATGCTGCAGCTGTGTCTCTTTTCAGCTCAGGCATGTGGTTTGTGAGCTGAGAAGGGCTTTTGCCAAGCTTTGTAAGAGTGGTCGTACTGGCTTAGGCAAGAAGTCCACCTCTCCTTTCCTGGGCAGAGACCAGTCGTGGGTGACCAGGGAAGGATATGGAAGCAGGGCACACATACGGTAGTGCTTCCCCAGAATGCTCTGTCTGAGCCCAACAGCTTGTGGGTTGGAGATTCTCCATCTAAAGTGTGTCCTGTATGCAGTAATACTTAAGGGGTTGCTCTTCCAGGAGCTTGTCCAGTTGCTCCTTGGTTCCATGTAAATTTTTAGCACAATATCCTGTGGCAAGAAGACACTTCATCCCATGTCATGTGAAACTGCAGTTTATTTGAAACATTATCTTCTAGGTTCATTTGATGTGGCCTAGTCCTTGTGCTGGAGGAGGCAATAGGCAGGCCACCACCATTAGTCCCTCCATAGCACTCAGGATTTAGTAGAACCATTTCCCCTGGGTTGTGTTTCTTCCAGGTTAAGTGGTACTAAGCAGCACCATTCCTTGTACAGAAAATCTTTCCATACTTTGGACAGTCCATGTCACCTTTCTTTTTTTCCAGCTTTGTTGTGTTCTTTTCCAAAATGGGAGGATCAGAGTTACTGCAAGCATTTAAGATGTTGGGGTACTTTGGCTGTGCCAGTGGTATAATGTTCCTCTGTCTAACTCACTTTTCTTTGCTCATCATTCCTGGCCATTGTAGGACATTAAGCTGACACTCTCATGAACTGCCTGTCATATCCCCGAGTTCTTAATCCTGGTAGTAATGGTCAGCTCAGAGTCTGTGATTTTATGTATGAGGAGAGAATTATTTTTTCCCATGTGCATCAGTTTTTCTTCACCTTTGATTTCATCTTACATTTTAAGATCTTTCTACAGTTCCTCACAGTTTTCCTCCTCTTTATTATCCTGAATAATTTACCATTATCAGCAAACCTTGTTACCTCTCTTTCATTCCTTTCTCATAAATAACCTAGGGCTATGTTGAGCAGCATTAAGTCCTGGCACCGATCCCCATGAGACTCCGCTGCTGACCTTTCTTCTGATGTGAAATGCAATCATTTACTTTTATTTTAACCCTTTTAATAAATTTCACATGTAAAAACCTTCCTTTTTATCCCATGGCTTCTTAGCTTCCTCAAGAGATTTTAATGAGAGATCTTGTCAAATGCTTTAGGAAATCTAGGTAGACTTTAGTTAAGTTTTTGTTGTCAACTAACTCAGGTCTCCGCTCTGCTTTTTTTTGCCATCGGTCATTCCCTCTGGCTGTGTCCTGGTTCACACCTTGCTCTGTTCTGGTGTTGGCCCATTGCATCTCTGGATCAAAACCTGGTTGTGGTTCTGGGGATATTTCATTCTAGTGAGCACTTGCTAAAGGTGCTACTGAAGAGGCTGTTGAGTTTGGCTGTCTCCTCCCTGCAAGATCCTCCAGTATAATCCCAGCAGGACCTGTACCCTCAAACACCATTGCCATGCTCATGTAGTGCTCCCCTGTAGCACCATGTTGTGAAACACTGCTTCATCAGGTGCTGCACAGTCCTCAGGTTGTTTGAGCATTTTGAAACAAAAACACATTAAAGCAAAGGTGGTGTGTTCATTCACATGGGACCCCCGAGGCAGTGCTGTGCAGCGTGGGCGCAGGTGCTGCACTCTAAGGGAGAGTGCCCGAGCGATGTTGACACAAGCCCTTCTGCACTGGTTGGTTTTGGGGACTGAGAGTGCTTCCTGACATGACTAATGGTAGCATTGTAGGTTGGGGTTTTCCCCACTGTCTACAGAATCCCAGAATTGCTGGAGGTGGGAGCACATACCTGCATCCATATGTGCTTTATCATGGAATCACAGGATGGTTTGGGTTGGAGGGGACCTTTAAAGGTCATCTAGTCCAACCCCCCTGCCATGGGCAGGGACATGTTTCACTAGATCAGGCTGCTGAAAGCCCCATCCAACCTGGCCTTGAACATTTCCAGGGATGGGGCATCCACAACTTCACTGGGCAACCTGTTCCAGTGCCTCACCAGCCTCAGCATAAAACATTTCTTCCTTATGTCCAGTCTAAACCTACCCTCTTTCAGTTTAAAACTGTCACCCACCCTCCTGTCGCTACAGGCCTTGGTAAAAAGTCTTTCTCTGTCTTTCTTATAAGCCTCCTTTAAGTATTGAAAGGCCACAATAAAGGCTCCCTGGAGCCTTCTCCAGGCTGAACAACCCCAACTCTCTGGGCCTTTCTTTGTGGGAGAGGTGCTCCAGCCCTCAGATCATTTTTGTGGGCCCTCCTGGACCCAGTCTATCAGATCCATGTCTTTCCTGTGCTGAGGACCCCAGAGCTGGATGCAGTACTCCAGGTGGGGTGTCACAAGAGCAGGGTAGAGGGGCAGAATCACCTCCATCGACCTGCTGGCCACATTTGACACAGCCCAGGATATGATTGGCTTTCTGGGCTCCAAGCGCACATTGCTGGCTTATGTCCAATTTTTCATCCAACGGTATCCCCAAGTCCTTCTCCACCGGGCTGCTCTCAATCCATTCACCCCTTCATCTGTATCGATACTGGGAATTGCCCCAGCTCAGGTGCAGGACCTTGCACTTGGCCTTGTTGAACTCCATGAGGTTTGCACAGGCCCACTCCTCAAGGCTGCCAAGGTCCCTCTGGATGGCATCCCTTCCCTCTAGTGAATCAACTGCACCACTCAGCTTGGTGTCATCTGCAAGCTTGCTGCAGGTCCACTCAATCCCACTGTGTCGTTAATGAAGGTAATAAATAGTATTGGTCCCAGTACAGACGCTTGAGGGACACCACTCATTATTGGAGTTTATGAGGCAAGACATTCACTTAAAATGCCGTGTTAGCTTTCCCAAGTGTCATATTTATCCATGTGTTGGCTGGCTCTCTGCTTGTTCCAGTTGCTAGAGCCTTGCCCAGGGAGGCGTTGGGATGATGGACCTGCAGCACCTTCCTTCTCTGCTGGCAGCCCTGAAAAAACAGGCACCACGTGCCCGCTGTCCTGGCCCCAGATGCCACGGTGCTGCTCACCACAGCCTACGCACCATGAGTGGCACAGCTCTGTCACCCACAAGGTATTCTAGACACTCGGCTGCCTGGTCTTGGTGGCTTGTGCCTCTCCTTTTTGTTCTATAACCTCCTGTAGAGATGCTTCCATTTTGGATCTGTCTGCCTACAAGTCTCTGCGCTTCTGAAGGGGAAACCTCCCAACAACAGGGAAGCAAAAATTGTATTTAGTTTCTCTGTTAGAGCCTTACATTCTCTGGGTGCTGCTTTGACACCACGGTCGTCTGACCTCAAAGATGCTCTGGTAGGCTTCCTGCTCCATATGCACTTGAAAACTGATTTAGTATTGGTTTTGAAGTCTTTTGCAAATTGTTCCACAGATTCATATTTGGCCTGTCATACTGTATTTTTACATTTCACCTGCAAGAGATCACGATCCTTTCCATGTTCCTCATTTGGATGTGGTTTCAGCTTTATGAAGGATGTTTTCTTGGTTTTAATAACCTCCATTCCCCTGCTGTTTAGCCATGCCAGCTTCTTTCTGTTCTTTCTCAATCTGTGGCATGTATTTGTACTGTGTCTCCAGCACAGTGCCCTTAAATGGTTTCCATCTGTCTCCTTTGCTGAGGACGGAATAAATCCACATTGTAGAATTTGGATTTTCTAGGACTTGTTTTTATTATTTATAGAAATATGCATTGTTCTTTCCCGAATGCGTGTTGGGCAAGGGGCAGACATAGTGTTCTTTAATCTCCTTTCATTCAAGCAAAGGGAGATTTCAGGTGTCATCTGTCCTTTCCCAGTACACGTGACAACTGAAGGCGGCAGTGGTGGGACTAACTCCTGTAACATCCCTCTGTTTGTGACCATTTTTCCCTTTAAATATATGCAGTATGAATTTCGTGAGCTAGTGAGACATGCTAAGATTTGAGATACTGTTGCGTGTTACCTTATCTGTCTCTCTGTGCATCTGCGCAGCCAAATGGCTCCGACGTCAGCTTTGAACAATGCTGTTTCTGCGGAGCAGAATTCCCACCGGTGACATCGGTAATCTGGCAGCACTAAGCATGGATCAGAGGCTGCCTTTGCCTCCTTTTTTAGTAGACACCATTTTGCACCATTTGCTGGAGAAGTGGTAATGGGAGCCTGTGAATGATGGACCTGAACTCCTCTACCTGCAGACTGAGACCACATTCGCTCATCCGTGGTCCGCTGTCACTGTCGGTGTCAGGTTTAGCCTGTCTGGTGGAGAGCATATCCAGGGAGAAGGAGCTGGATAGCATCACCTCTTCAGCTGCAATGCCTCTTCTGGCAAGTGAGGATAAAAATCCAGGACAAACAGCTTCCTTCTGCCAGTATAAACCTGGTTATTCCAGGGGCTTACCTTTTGTGTGCCTCTGCGATGGCATCTTTTCCTCAACTTTCTCAGTATCACTGCTAGTTTGGAGTCCAGGCAAAACATGTCTTGGACTTTTCTTAGTCTTCTTGTTCCCTTAATGAGCTGTCTTATTCTAATGTTTTGGTTAATGCCCTAGAAGTTACCAGTTCGTTGTGTTTAAATGAAATTAATGTAGTACTGGAAATTTGCTGTGAAAACTGTCCGTGTTTGAATGGGGAAGATGCTGCTTTTCGGCACCTTTCACTAATGGTCTTCCTCACTTTCTGCAGTATCTGATCTTCAGAATTTCTCTGGTACTCACAGCCCACATTGCATCTGGGACTGAGCAGTGCTGGCTTTGGGCTTTTAACTGGTTTCTGAAAGGTGTTTGACCAGTGCTGGAGCGCATGTGATCTCAAACAGCACATCCTTCCTGGAGGCTTGCTGCGCTTTCAAATCGCGCGTGTGTGTGGCTGGGAGATGGTTTCTTCTGGAGTTAGAGTTGCTTTTCATCTGTCAGTTTGCTTTTGACGTAATTCATAATCAGCACCTTGATGAGCTGCCTCCTGACTGTATTAAACAGAAAATCTTACTGATGATAATCAGTGCTTCAGGACCAGTTAGGAGCATAAATAGGCTCCTTTCTAGCCCCCTCTCCTTTTCCTGCTGTCCTTTGCTTTCGATACAGAAGCGCCACTGTTTCCTGCATTCCCAGAGATTCCCTCGTCTACAGTGGAGATTTAAGTGGTTTATTTTCCCATTTGGGATAGGGCTTTTCCGAGTTTCACTTCTGAGGTTGTCGCTGAGGTCCCCTGGCTGCCAGTCTCTGGGCTGGGAGCTCTTCAGGGACAGCAGTCATGCACTGCAGACCTGCTCCTCTCCTCTTCTCCTGGCTGCCGCTGTCAGTAAGTGCTCGGGACAGGACACCTGATCTGACCCGCTGCAGTCACTCTTTTTCTCTCGTATTCAAATAGAGCCAAGAAATACAGCTGTGTTGCGCTTTGGCTGGCATCTGCCTGCAGAAGGGCAGGAGCGTGTGACAGCAGCCTCTGCAGAGTGCTCAGGGCTGGGTGGGTCTCTCCAGGCTCCGTTGCTGCCAGGGATGCTCAGCAAACCCTTCAACAGCGATGTGCCCAGCTGATCCCAGACCTCTGGGACACGCCTGTTCCCTATTGATTTCTGCTAGAAGCTTAACTCTTTGGTGTATAAATCCAAGGGTGACCTGTGATCTCTCTCCCTAAAGCTTCGTCTGCTCTGTGAAGTGACATAGGGGTAGGAAGGAGACATGCGTGCCGTCTCGTCATCATCCATGCTGTTTCATTGCTGGCTTGCTCCATGGGATAAATTTGACCTGGGCCAACTAGCACTCTCCTGGACAAGCCCAGCCATAGCGCAAGGCCAGCTCTAGCCAGAGGCAATTTCCAGAATGCGGTGTGGAAAGAGCTACCCTGTGTTATGGCTTTGGTTTTTTGGGGGAGAGAAGAAAGTTTGTCCATAAAGACCCAGGCTGTACCACATGCTCTTGGGGCCGGAGCATGGTCTGTGCCCCACTTACTTACTTAATATATATAAATCATCCTTCTGTTGTGGGAGATGTTTTCTGCACGAGGTAGCTGAGCAGTATTAAACTCCTCGCACTGTCTGGCTGCATGTGTGGAACACCACAGTATGTGAGTGAGGTTTCTGCTGGGAGAGGCCTGAAACAGTCCATCCCTCCACCAACATCAGCTTCAGCTGAACTTAAATTTTTCTTGAGATTTATCCAAAAGTTCCCAGCAAGCGGCCTTCCATCACCACCGCGTTCCCGTGCTTCAGCAAGATTGCTACTGAGAAATTGTGTGACACCTTTTAAGCATTTTCTCATGGGAATAATCAAGCCAATCAATCAAACCAGGTCTTTCCTGCTGGGCCTTTTATCTTCCAGGTGTCCTCCTCGGGACTCTCTCCTCTTGACCCACAGCCTTCTGGAAGTGTGGTGCTAAGAACCGGGCAACTGGAGTGTTATCTAACTTTAGTAATGTGATTCACGTCACTTCGTTGTAGGTGTCTACCATGTAGGTGTCTGAGCTCATTGCCCTGGCTCACCCTGGGAGTCGATACAGATGTGTGCAGTCAGTGGAGCCAGGGGTGCCATTCATTTGACAAAATGTAGGCGGTCATTTCAGCATGGGATGAATCACAGCTCCATTGACTTTCCTGAATAGCTCTCCATTGAGTCTAAAAGGAGCCCAGAGCGACTTGCTCACTGTAGGTGCTTGTTTTATATATGCCCACGTTTAACTAGATGACTCCCAAGGCTACTGCAGCATGGGGTAGGGCAGAAGGATTATTTCAGGTCTTAGACAGGACTCCTGTTTATATAATCTCCAGTCAGTCTGTCATCCTTTTTTCACAAAAGTGTGACACTGCTGCTGATGCTTATGAGTCCAGGATGGTATTCATGGCCTCTCCTGCCAGCTGGCTGCCCAGCCAGTCCTCCTCCATCTTCTGTTTTTCTTTTCATAGTTCGTGACTGTAGTACCTTGCACTTTTCCTTTTTCCTCTGGTTCAGACCATTTCTCCAGTGATAGTAGCATATGAATCCAAGTCCGCTCTTCCAATATGCTGCTGCCCTCTCAGATGGGATCTTCTGCAAATGTATTGTTTACTCTCTGTTACATCCTAGTCATTGCTGAAAACATTGAGCTTGTCCCAAGACAGATCGCTCTGAAATCCCACTCGATACATCCTTCCAGTTCAACAGTGAAAAACGTGTCAAACCACCTATTTACTCACCTTGCAGTAGTTTATGTTCCTGTTGTTTTTTATGAGAATGCCTTGTGAGAGCATTCAGAACGCTTAACTGACATCAGGATACATATCACAGAACTGCCTTTCCCATGTTCATGAGACCTATTATGTTCAAACAGAAATTAGGTTCATTTAGCACAATCAGTTCTTTCAAATCCATGCCACCTGGTATTCATCACTTTCTTTTCTTCTAGATGTTTTATTAAACTGTTGTGTTGTTTGTTAGAGGATTTTCCTGGGAATTAAAGATGAGTTGCTTCATTTTATACTTCCTTTGATCTTCCTACTGCCTGTTTTTAAAGATGAGCATCATCCCTTTTTCAGATCTTCTGGAGTGTCGTGCATCCCATGCAAGCTCTCAGAGACAACCCATTGTAGATGTCAAATACTTTCCGCTGGCTGCCAGGGCACTTTTCAGTGAATTTCACCAGGCCCAGACAATTGAAAAAAAAAACCTCGATAGTTCTAACTGCTGGTTTTTCACTTTAGGGTCAGAGCTAATCTTTGCTGTTATGATGTTACCAGGAGTTAACTGTAGCTATTTACTACAGCCATAACCATGCTAATTTTTTAATCGTTCCTTTGATAGATCTATTAGGTTTGTCCCTCTAAAGAATCACAAAATTACTAAAATAATTTGCCCTAGTCAAGCACCATGTACATTAACTGTCTTTATTTTAGTTTCAACAAAAGACAAACCAGCAGAAGGCTGACACTCAACCCTGCAGAAATGAGATGGTCTGGTAGACCTCATGTCATCTTGAGGAGCAGCTCTGAAGAGCCGTGCTCCTGTATCGTTACATTAGCTTGTCTGTTTATTTGTTTACCAGTTATATGTAGGGCACAGTAAACTGGCAGTGAACTTGAGGTGCTGTTTTCCCTTGGGTATCATAACTTTATTTAAACATTTATGTCACGAGAGTATTAAATCATTCTTTTGCTTAATCTTTCTGTGATACCTTAAAATAACACCCTACTATGTCTTATTTTTTGAAAGTTCCTATTTTTGTTTAGACAAAAATAAAAAAATGAGTAATTCAGGTTATTTTTTCAGTATGACACTATCACAGGTCTTTGATTACACTGCTTCATCTCCTTCCCCAGACTGTTTTTTATCGCTTTTTCCAGCCCTCGGAGCTCCAGCAGTGCTCATCAGTGGCATCTTGGGTGTCTCTCTACTCCCCCACAATTCTAGTTCACAAAAATGTAGGGACTTTTTATTTCACTTTTTATATACATCTATCTATAGGACTAATTAGTGTGGTTATATCCAAACGTGAAGGTGTCCAGTGGATCTTACTGTAGTTAGTTATGAACCTGAGGATTTTTAGGTGCCTGTAGAGCTAGAATGGCAGTAGGCAAAGGGTTTGCAGGTTCTGGAGGGACTCAAACTGGGAGTGCTCTTGCAAGATCCCTCTTGCAAGTCCAACTTCATAAATCCCTCTGCGGACACAGTGGAAGAGAGTGAGCTAAAACAAATAAATGACCGACGTTTCTAAAAATCCCACAGGTAGCTCTGCATATGTATTTTTGGAGTGTTCAGGGACAGAAAATAGTGTGTTGGGGAGTTTTCCTATTGTTTCTGACAAGTTTAGGTTTTTGAATTAAGGTACTTCTTGCCAGTTTATTTGTAGGAGGAGGAATAATTCAGAGGTGGCAGAATCAAATATTCTTTGTGCAGAATAACTTTGGGTACAAGCAGCAGTAGGTTGAACTTACTTAAAGCCTTACATTATTGCAGGAAATCTTGGCAGATGAGGATTAGTGGGGGAGGATAGGTGAAATTGTACTTATACAGAGTACAAGCAGTTTTGTCAAGAGTTCCTTCAGTTTATCATGTGGATGAAACAACCACAGAGGTCCTACGGGAAGAATTAGAGGTACAAAATTTTCTTTCATCATGAATTCCTCACTTTCTCATTGACAAAGCAATCACAGCAGGACTAATTGGGCATTTCGGCCCACCACCAGATAAATAGAAATCATGATTTTATACATAAACATTTGTTTCCCTTTCCTTGTCTCTCTTTCTCTTACATATACACATGCACACATACATTCTTGCAGAGGTGGCAGAATTTCCTCTTGGTATGGGGTTAAGATCTGGTGCAGGTCATCTGCAAGGGATTGACGTGTCATATGGAAAAGGGGGGGATATTCCTGTGGATGCGAAATGTGTTAGGTCTAGCTCTCCTCCTAAACGGTAGGTCACAATTCAAATAGAAGATAAGGCTTATCGCAGAATCGCAGGATGGTTTGAATTGGGAGGGACCTTTAAAGATCATCCAGTCCAACCCCCCTGCCATGGACAGGGACATCTTTCACTAGGCCAGGTTGCTCAAAGCCCCGTCCAACCTGACCTTGACCATGTCCAGTGATGGGGCATCCACAACTACTTTGATACAGGAATCACAGTTCCAGGTTGTCTGGCTCTTGGTTCATGGACAGGAGGATTATGTTGCTGTAATGACCTCTTCTGGGCATGGTAGTTATGAATCTGTTTCCAGTAGGACGCTCTACACTTGGAAGAGAGGATTTCGTTGTAGAGGGGAGAATTTTATGCATACTGAGGAGCATATGCATAACCAGTTCTGCTTTTGAAAGACAGGCAATGTGTTGAAAATGTGACATAAAGGGATGACTGTATGACAGCAGCCGCCTCCTTTGAAGCAGTTCACATAGTTTTGTTGAAGTTTATGCATGTCTAGGTACTCTGTTGCATGAAGTCACTAATTTTATAGATATCCTATTTTTTCGTGGATAGTGCCTAAGCATTTCCAAAATTATAGCACAAAGTGAACTACCGGAGAGGTCCAAGGAATTCAGACTTGTGTCTTGTGTTAGTTTCTGTGGACAATGTCTGTTGTACGTCTTCTGGAGTGCCTCAGTACCTGCAGCTGTTGCACATATTGACTTTTGTGATCACCTTGCCTTGGTGTGGAAAATAATATTTCTATCCGTCTTGCTGGGAGCTAGATACTGTTGTGGTGTTAATGGAAGAATCACAGAACTACCTACCCAAAAAGGGATTGTGATGCCTATAAATGCAGCCCTGGCAGATGAGGCTACAGATGGACAGGATGCAGAGAGGTGTGTCCTGTCCCGGTGCTTGTCGGTCGCAGTCCACGGCTGCTAGAGAGTACACACAAAAATGTGGGTTGCCAGCCCAGTCCACGGCAGCACTGCGAGCCCATCGCCTTCCATCCAGAAACACCCCCCTCTCCCCGACCCCGCTCTGCTCAGCAGGGTCCCAGCGGGGTGATACGGGATGATGCGGGGTACAGCCGGGGTACAGCCGGAGCCCCGGCACGCGACCCCTCCCCTGCAGCAAGAGGCGGGAGGCGGCAGGCTCGGTGCAGCGTGGCGCGGGACGCGTGTGCTGGTGGGGCGTGTGCCTGCCTGCAGCGGCGGTACCGCGCATGTTGGGGCACTTCATACCGCAGTGTGCGAGCCCAGCCTGCTCTGTGCCAGCGCCCGTCTACGGCCGTCTCCTCCCTCCCGCGAGCGCGCCTGCCTGCGCGCCCGCCGCCGTACCTGCTCCTTGGCAGCGTGTTTCTGTGCAGTGCGGTGGTGCGCGGGTCTTTGTTCCCCGCTGCTGCGCGCTGGGCAGACCCCGTCGCTGGCTGCATGTGCCCGGGTCTGGGGGCCGGCCCATGCCATCACTCCCTCTCTGCCTCTCTCGGTTTTGGCTTGGTGTGCAAAGCTTCTTCCCCGCGCTGCTGAGAAGGACCGAGGTCCTTGATTAATTCCACTCTGATGTCAGACATGCGGCTCTGCTGGGAGGGATTTGCAGGGCTGCATTTAAGCTCCTGTTTGCTGAGAGAATCCCTCTCCCATCTCCCCTCCCCGCGCGCCCCCCGCCCCTCCCGGCGCGCGTAGAGGTGGTTTGTTGGAAGGGTCGCTGGCGGCCGGGGTCCGCACGGAGCTGCGCATCCGTTCCTCTCTCTCCACCGCTGGATTTTCCCCGTTCTTCTCATCTGGCCGCGGCGGAGGGCAGGGAGAGCAGCTTTGTTAAACTAGGACAATGCAATGCATCCCCCCTCTGCTAATGACAGACTGTTACTTAGCAACGCAGGGGGGGATTTTGAGAGAAGATCAGAGCGCCAGGATGAGGATATAAACTCTGCTGTTCTCCCTCCCAGGGAACTTACCAAAGAGGCACCTCTCCTTTTGTCAAGCATCTAATTTTTTCATACGAGAGGCAACCGGAAAGTCTCAGAGAGCTGCTTCCCTGATGGATGGATGGCTGCCTCCCCCCGCACCTCCTCTGCTCAGGCGCTCCACTCTTCAGTTATATGCTAAGGGCATCATTTAAAGGGAAGCCCAAAGTGGGATCAGTAAGCTCCCTGCATGCGTATGCAGGTGACTGAGAAGGGGACCGGTGGGCAGAAGGGTGATCCAGGCAGCCGGGGCTTTCCTCCACCTACACGTTGAGGGAGAGTAGCTTTCGTCTTTTTGTTCTGACTTTGGGCAAGGGAGGGAGGGAAGCAGATTGTGCCCAACTCCTTGCTGAGATGAAACGGTCGATGAGAAGAGGTCTCCTTGTCACAGGCACAAAGGCCACCTCCGCCTGGCAGCATGGTGCTGAAATCTAACCCTAGCATCATTCTCTTGTGCTCTTTCCTGCCCAGTGACTACATCATTGAGGAGAAGACGGCCGTGCTGCAGAAGAGGGAGCATGAGGGATTCGGGTTTGTGTTGCGAGGGGCCAAAGGTAAGGGCTGCTTCTTTTGCTCGGTCCTGGGGCTGGGAGGGAAAGCTCCTTCTCCTCACTTTGGCTGGTGCTCAGGACCCCGTTCCCTGGCTGCACCGGGCAGCCCGCGAGCCCCTGTGCATCGGGTGCTCTTCGGGGACTCTCTTCTCCTGCTCCGACGGCTAGGCAGTGTGAGTGCAGCTTACCTCTGGTTACATGCATTGTACAGAAAATGCCATTCGTGGCAAACGTGCCTCTCTCGCACGTTCTGGGGTGTTTCTCTGGTACAGATGCTGGTATTCGTAGCTTTGCATTTGTAGGAGTTTTCACTTCTGCCTATTTACTGGGCATATAAAGTGCATGTGCTCTGTTCCAGGTGCGGATGTAAGCCCCGTGGGGCAGGGCCTGTGTCCTCCATGGCTTTTGCTTTTTTTTTTTTTTTTTTTTTTTTTTTTAATGCTTGAAGTATTTCACTGTACTTTGGCTGTGTAGAGTTGGGGGTCCTTCTCCTGGGAGCCCTGGCTGTGCTGGGGTTCAGCCCCAGCATGAGGGCAAACCAGTAGATGCCTGTCCTGCAGCTGCCACCATACCTTCGACCCTGTGCTGCCAGGCAGCCTCTGCTCGTGCCTGGGGCACGCGTCCCCTGCACAGCCCGGGAGCACCTGTGCTTGTGCAGCCGGTACCTTGGACCGGGGTGTTACTGTGGCTCCTCTTGCCAGAAACTGATCCTTTTGCTACAAAAAAAAGAGAGTCTCTTGGGGACTGGTAACGAAGGTGCTCATATTCACATAGGAAACAGGCTTCATCCACCTTCGGCTGGAGGGTCTTCTCTCCAGCAGTTGCAGACTGAAGGCTGGGGAGAGGCGAAGGGGTCTCACATGCAGCAGCTGAAAGCAGAGGCACAACAGTGCATGCTTCCATCCCTTCCTTGCATGTAGGGTGCAGGATGCAGGAGGGAAAGCTTAAAGTAGTGGCTGCCAGCTCATTTGGTAGTGCTGCTCCTTTCCTGGACCTCAGTGTGGCTGAAGATCATTGTGATTTGGGCTTTAATCTTGGGTGTGATTTTCTGTGGGGATTCCTGAATTGTCTTTGTTCTGTCCATATCACGAAAGGGCTCTGTGTGCTGGTGGGTGTGTTTGCGTTCCTGTCGGAATATGGTTGCTGTCTCTTCCTCCCCTCTCTCCCCCTTTCCCTATATATGTGACATACGTGTCTGTCCGTGTGCTGCTCACATCAGCCTGCGCAATGTGAAGTGAAACTTCAGGGCTTAAAATGGCATCCATTTTTTTGCCAGATCAGACTCACGGCTATTATGTTAGGAAAATGGGATAAATTTTGTCCTGTTTCCTCTTTTCTTTCTTCTTTGTTGTTTGCCCTCCTAACATTTGTAGGCTCTATTTTCCTTTGTCTGCTGAGGCTGAAATAGAGGACTTGGAGTGGATTAAACAGTGGGCGTGAGGCTGTGTGGGACTTGGGTCTGGCTTACGGATTCGCAGCCTGGCATCGCTGCAGGGGGCACCGAGCAGCGCGTGGCTGCAGAGGGCTGTGGCTTGGAAGCCCTCGCAGGGTGGGCACGGTCTGTCGTGCTGCCGCCTGGGACAGGGGTGCTGGGGAGCCTGCTGATGCCCCTTGGGGAGCAGCATCCCCTTGACTGAGAGGTGAATGTGGTGGCTCTGAGTCACCCCTGTATTTCCCAGCCGCTCAGCCTGGTGCTTCGTGCTGCCGTGGGGTTTAAGCTGGAAAGAGCGCTGAGACTCTCTGTCTTAGCCCTGTCAGTGTCACCACCGCTCACGCTTCATTCAGATACTCTGTGCGAAACACCTCAGGTCTCGTGGGGTGAACCGGAGAAGGGGTCTGAAAACGGGAGGGACCAGAGCATCAGCAAAGTCCCTGCAGAGGGAGGGAGCTGGTTATGAAGTGAGGCTCAGCTGGATGATCTTCAAAGGGAACTGCACTTCGTGCTGCAGAGGATGGTGAAAATTTTGCATGGCTTCTGCCAGTCTTGTTGAGGGTTGATTCCTTCCCAAGCCCAAATTTGCCCGTCTGTGTGAGCTGCCCCATCAGCTGCACCCCAGGCAGAGAATGCTGTCCACCACCCTGGAGAGCCAGTCCTTCCCAGTCCATCCCATCTCCTCCTCAGGCCCAGTACCGGGAGGAGGTGATGTCCCAGTCAAACCAACTGAGCATTTGGACAAAGGTTATTTTATCCTGGTCCCTGCAGGAGATGAGCTGCAGCTTTTGGACATGGGACTTGCCTGCAGCCATTGCTTAGAGAATCCTTTGGAGCAGATGGGAAGGGGTGTAGCAGCCCCTGCACTCAGCACTGTGGTGGAAAGTGATGAGCAGGTGGATTCATTTCTTCATTTCTTGGCCCAGAGAGACCATCTCTGCCTTTCACATACACAAATGATAGACCGGTGCTCAAGATGATAGTTCTTGGCTCGCAATATCCTGAATTCAACCAGTCTTCTGTGCCTGGACTAGAGCAACCTGCCTCTTCCTGGCCAACCTGACCACAGATCAGGCACTATCTGTTTAGTAATATGATTCATAAAATATTCATACATCCTTCCCTGGGGCCATCCCTGTAAACAGTGGTTGTTACAGCTGTAACTGCACCTCACATGGTCTCAGCAAATCCCTGCTACCAGTTCCCTGGGCAGAGGAATATTGTACCTGGGCCAGTTAATGTTCATTGGCATCTGGTTATGGTGGGTTCTGTGGAAGTGGTAGAGGGGCATGCAGTCCCTGACTTGGGAATTTACTCTCTAAGAAAGGAGTAGATAATATGAATAGCAGGGATATTGCCAATAATACAAATGATGTGTTTTAAAAAGAAAAGGAGATGGCTCTAAGTCCTTGCTCCAGGGTGCGAACTTTCTTTTGTCCACTTGGTCTGGGGAGAAGCCGCCGGGCGGGGCAGGTTATTCACGAAGTTACTCGAGATGACTGCTTCCCCTGATCTATGTATCTCCCGAAGCAGCTGATCCCGTACACTGTTGGGATGACAATGCTGCGCTGATCCACTGTGGGGCTCAGTTTGCTCCTGCTTCTTTCCAAAATGTTGTCAATTTTTTATTCCACCCGCCCACCCCCAGTTCTCCAGCCAAGCAAGCACTTCACCTGCTTCACCATGTGCACCTGCCTTGCTGCAGAAGCTTTACCTGCCTTGATGCAGAACGCAGACCTGCTTTTCAGGTTTCTGCCTAGCTCGCCACACCTCCCATCTCTCGCTGCTCCCTGGAGCAAGTGCCCTTGTCACTGCCTGCCTCGGTGCCATGGCCTCCCCACAGCCTCAGGACCTCCTGGTGTTCATCTGCCTGCCATGACCTCCCTGGGCCCTCCTGCTCTCCTCTGCCCACCGTGGCCTCTCCTGCAGCCCCAGGCCCTCCTGCTCTCCTCTGCCCACCGTGGCCTCTCCTGCAGCCCCAGGCCCTCCTGCTCTCCTCTGCCCACCGTGGCCTCTCCCGCAGCCCCAGGCCCTCCTGCTCTCCTCTGCCCACCGTGGCCTCTCCTGCAGCCCCAGGCCCTCCTGCTCTCCTCTGCCCACCGTGGCCTCTCCTGCAGCCCCAGGCCCTCCTGCTCTCCTCTGCCCACCGTGGCCTCTCCTGCAGCCCCAGGCCCTCCTGCTCTCCTCTGCCCACCATGGCCTCTCCTGCAGCCCCAGGCCCTCCTGCTCTCCTCTGCCCACCGTGGCCTCTCCCCCAGCCCCGGGCCCTCCTGCTCTCCTCTGCCCACCGTGGCCTCTCCCCAGGCCCTGGGCCCTCCTGTGTCCAGCGTCAGTCCTTGCATTTGAGCCAGGCTGTCGAGGAGCGCTTGTAAAACCAGCAGGTTTTGACCGTAGTGCCAATCCGTGGGACTCGCCAACGGGGAGGGTTGGTCTGTACCCCAGCTCCGTCCCTCCCGGCTGTGCTGCAGCAGGGCCCCAAGGGAGCCATTGCTGTCCCCAGCCCCGCAGTCACTCTGGAGCACTCCCGAGAAGCGTCTTGTTGCGTTCAGCATTGCAGGATACTTGGGCACTGTGACCGCGCAGCTTCCAGTCCTGCGCCTGGAAGCCCGTGCAGCCATCGCCAACGCCCCCGTGCCTGCGCCCGGCCACGGGGCGAGCTCGTGCACGGCAGGCCAGGTTCCATCTCCGGCGGTGCGCGCGCGCCATTTGCCAGCGACGCGGTCCCACAGTCGAGACCGAATTCTGGCCGCACGGGCTCTGCGGGGGAAAGCGCAGAGAGCTCAGGGCTCGGGTTAGGGAGGAACTCTGCGTGGATGTCATCTGCTCACTTCACAAACTCCCACTCAGTTTTTGCTGCATTTTCTCCACAGGAAGGTTAAAGTTTGATGTTCAGCATTAGATGTTTCTGTTTGCATCTCTGTGTAAAGACCAGCCAGAACAACTGGTATTGCAGCTAGTGGGACAAATCTTGGGTGAATTCAGTGGTCCAACCACCCAAGTGCAGAACTTGCCTGGATCTGTAGCAATCAGTGGATCATCTGAGGGCATTTTAGTTTTGTTTCTTGTCCAGCACTTGGTGTGAAGACCTCAGGCCTTCACGTGAAGGCATCAAGCACTTGGTGTGAAGACCTCAGCCTCTGCAACATGAGTTTTGGTGCTGTGACGTGCCTGGTGCTGGGTCTCGTTGACCTGACGGGGGTCTCTGACAGCCGCAGCTCCTGCCCTGCACAGCCCCGGGGGCATGAGGGCTGCGGTGAGGGAAGCACAGTCAAAGCTTGAGGTCTGTAGCAGAGGGGAGGTTGCCCTAAAGCCCTGCAACAAGTTTTGGAATGCAATGCTGGTATCATAAAGTCTCATGGAAATGGAAGAGCTCGCTGATGGTTTTCAGGACTCGGCTCTTGTGCAGAGGAGTGCTGTGACACTTTGTGACCCTGATGATAGACAGAAATTGGCACTGGAGATGTTCAGACAGAGCACATTAAACACCAAGTCTGTCATCTGTGTTGTTAAGGGTGGTGTCTTCATTATGGAGATCTAATGGAAAACTAGAAACAAGGCCCAGTAGAGTCTAAGATATGGCAAATGCTACTTATGACACACCTTTTATAGTAGCCTGAGCAATTTTAAAACTCAAAAGTTGATCTTAAATAACTGCTATAGCACCCATTCTCTCCCTGCCCCAAGTATATGTACTCCATTAGTGCTTGTTGCCTGTAGACCACCCAGATGCAACAGGTACCTCTTGCTCCAGTGCTCTGTTTGGGTGTCAAAACACTGGTGTGCAGCTTCCTGCCCTAGCCTTTAGACTGAGCCATGCCTTCAGGACTTTAGGTGAGAAGTAGCAAGGCAGCTACGGTATTCTGCAGTAGATAGAATGTAGAATCCCATTTTATTATTCACTCTGTAAATGTGTTTCCAGTGAAGTAACTGGGATCTTAATAACTTGCTCTGCTTGAATTAACTTGTAATATTTTTCACTGCTAAGCTTGGCTGGTAATAAAAGTAACTTGTCCAAGAAAAGCAGCATTTGCAGAGTCCCAGGAAGCCTGCATGTTGAAATGCTATCAACTCTGATGCTGCAAGAGTCGAAACTGGGGCTGGGGTTTACCATATCAGGTCCTGGGGAGCAGTTCCTCACAAAGATGGGCAGCCCAGGGGAAGAGACAGCACAGATGGGCAAGAGAAGAGAGAGCTCTCAGGTCTGGGCACGATTCTGGCCATGGCAGGTACCACTGAACCAGCTTTGTGGCATGGGTGTCCCTTTAGGATGCTGCTGTGTGCCGGCAGCGGTGGCACGGCAGAGGCAGAGCCAACCCTTCTTGGGGACCGTCCCCTTGGCTTCTGGGGGCTCTCAGCACCCCTGTACCAAAGGGCAGGATTGGGGTGCTGCAGGGCCTTCGCCCTCAGACCTGTGGTGCCAAGGGGGTAGTCAAAGCCACCCTGGGGCTTCCTGGTGACCTGGCTCTTCCAGGGCTTCTCCTGACTGCCAGGCGCAGCTGAAGCTGGCATCCCTGATGTGAGACAGCCCGGACAGTGGATTTTTAAGACCAGGAAATGGCTGCAGTGATCAAATCACACAACCAAAGCTGTAGTGTTGATGTGATAGTTCCTTGAAAGGTACGCCCATCTACAGGAAGGTCCGGAAGGAGGATCTGGGGAACTACAGGCCTGTCAGCCTGAGTGCCAGGGAAGATTATGGAGTGGTTCATATTGAGTGAACTCAACAGGCAAGTGCAGGCCCAGTCAGCATGGGTTTACGGAAGGCAGGTCCTGCTTGACCAACCTGATCTCCTTTTATGACCAGGTGACCCGCCTGGTAGATGAAGGAAAGGCTGTGGACATCATCTACCTGGACTTTAGTAAAGCCTTTGACACCATCTCCCACAGCATTCTCCTAAGGAAGCTGGTGGCTCATGGCTTAGGCAGGTGTACTCTTCGCCGAGTAAAAAACTGGTTGGGTGGCTGAGCCCAGAGAGTTGTGGTGAATGGAGTTAAGTCCAATTAGTGGCCGGTCACAAGTGGTGTTCCCCAGGGCTCAGTATTGGGGTCACTTCTGTTTAATAACTTTGCCAATGATCTGGATGAGGAGATCAAACACAACCTTAGTAAGTCTGAAGATGACACCAAATTGGGTGGGAGTGTCAATCTGCTCGAGGGTAGGAAGGCTCTGCAGAGGGATCTGTGCCTGAGTCCTTGGCTGTATACTCAGCCAGAGTTTGAAAGTGCTTGTGGGCAGTGCATCTGCATCAGAACTGGTGTGGCCAGCGGGAGCAGGGCAGGGATCGTCCCCCTGTGCTTGGCACTGGTGGGGCCGCACCTGGAATGCTGTGTCCAGTTTTGGGCCCTTCAGCACAAGAAGGACATTGGGGTGCTGGAGCGTGTCCAGGGAAGGGCAACGGAGCTGGGGCAGGGTCTGGAGCACAGGGCTGGTGGGGAGCGGCTGAGGGAGCTGGGGGTGTTCAGCCTGGAGAAGAGGAGGCTGAGGGGAGACCTGATCGCTCTGCAGCTCCTGGCAGGAGGGGGCAGGGAGGGGGGTCGGGCTCTTCTCCCAAGGAACAGCGACGGGACAAGAGGGAATGGGCTCAAGCTGCGCCAGGGGAGGTTTAGGTTGGAAATTGGGAGAAATTTATTCATGGCAAGAGTGGTCAAGCACTGGACCAGGCTGCCCAGAGAGGTGGGGGAGTCCCCAGCCCTGGAGGGGTTCAAAACACGGGCAGAGGTGGCACTGGGGGCCATGGTTTAGTGGGCATGGGGGTGTTGGGGTGACGGCTGGGCTGATGATCTTAGAGATCCTTCCCAACCTCAGTGATTCCCAGTTTTACTGTCATTATAAATAATCCAGCCACCAAGCCAGGAAACATGAAATTAATTATGACTCTCCCCTGAATTGGTTTAGTGGTGGCCTTGGCAGTGTTAGGTTAATGGTTGGACTGGATTATCTTAAAGGTTTTTTCCAACCTAAACGATTCTATGATTCTATGAATGTCATGAGCTTTTGCACTGAACAGTAGACCTCCCTGTTAGAAAATTTTACCTCATTACCAGTGAGAATTTCTGTAATTTAATTCCAAACCTTTTGATTTAGTTCTGCCTTTGCCAGTTGGATAAGAGAGCCTCCTTAGATTTTATTTCCTTCCTGGGTAGGCACTTACAGATGAATTGTCACCAAATTACATACTTCTGACCTAAAGCTTTCCCACAGGCTCTGATCTGGAAACGGTATTTTTGGAGGGTCTGGTCCCAAGTTGGCTTTTGTGGTGGCTGTTCTGCTGTGCTCAGCCTTCGCTCAGGCCTCCGTGAGAGGCAGAGGTCAGGATTTCCAGGTTGTGTAAGGAGTATCGGAGTCCTCCTCCTCCTCCATCGCCAGGGCTACAACCAGCTCTGAACGCTGTGGGTTGTTCTGGTTAATATTTCTTATTTCATTGGTGTTGGGGCTGTAGGCAAATGGTTGGGCTGCTGAGGTTAAGCTAACTGAACAGGAGGCAGAGAACGACTGGATGTGTCGTGAGAGGTTGGACGTGACAGCCAGCAGCGAGGGAGCTGGCCGAAGTCACAGGCGGCACTTTGGCAGAATGGCTGGATTTCATCAGTGTGTGAGGGGGAGCAACACTGGGAGGGGCCAAACTTCACAGATAACACAAGGAATCCTGGAGACCTCGAGGGGGTAATGTCTCAGTGATACCAGGTAAGGCCAAGATTACCTAGGTAATGGTGTTGCAAATACCAGATTTGAGTGCGGATGTAGCAGAGCTGGGGTGAGTTAGGTAAAAGTAGCTAGAGCAGATTGTCCATTTGGGAGGAAACTGGGGCAGCAAAAAGGAGTGTCAGGAACCAGGGAAAAGGCTACAAAGGTGCATGAACGGTGTGACTGGGGCTGTTTGGCAGCGTTTCTGCTGGGCAGCTCTGTGCTTGATCACCACGGCCCGGATCAGGGCAATAAACCAGATCTGTTCTGATCACCCCGTGTGTTCAAACGTCTCCTTGGTCTCCGGCTGTCAGCAGAACAGCCCTACAGATGGGTCTGAGCATCTCAGTGCCGGGTTGGTGCCTGCTCCAGTCCTGTCAGCACTGGCATCTCTCCACCACCTCCGAATGGCTGGCTTTTAGGGAATGGCTGGCTTTTAGGGAAGAGCAGGCGGGGAGTGCTCCTGAGGTTTGCTCTGAGCTATCGCTTCCCCGTGGCCAGTACTGACTCCAGGGTGTTTTAAAGGGCGTGCTGGCTGCAGCCAGCGCATGGATGTCTGCATACGGCCGTGCTCGGGCAGGTGTGCAGCAGCGCGTCCCATGCAGGGCTCCATCTCCCGTGACCCAGAGGGGTGTGGGTTTTCCGCATCAGGCTTATGGGCTGGACAGACTGCCGTGGGGACAGAAGGGTGGCATGGCAGTCAGGGCTCCTTCCGTAGCAGTGGGTTTTCTGTTCACCCCTTGCCTTTGCCAGAGCAGTATTCTCCAGAAGTGCTTCTGCCCCTTTCAGCAGACTCGGGTGGTTTGGAAGGAGATATCCCCACGCCAAGGTCTCCTGCACACGGCGTGGTTTGGAGATGCCTCCGCAGGGTTGCTGTCAAGGTGCATTTCATTTAGTTCTGTTCTGCTACGAGAAAACGATGTGCCCAGTACCCATCAGCTTAACGAGTAAGGCAGGGCTGGGCTTTCAGGTGGTAGGCTGGTTTTACAACTTTTCTGGCACTTACCCAGGAAGTTTTAATTGCTGTGTACTGCAGGAGAATTTTCTCCCTTTGCGGGTCCTTTGCAGTAAAGTACAGAGCAGTCTCCGTATGGACCAGGTATAAGCAGAGCACTGATGTATTTCACTGAATAATAACTAAAAGCAGCTGTAAGGGAAAGGTCTGAAACAAGGAAGCACAGTTGCAGCCTCCAGTAAACAGTAGGTTTCCCCCGTATTGCCCGAGTCTCCGAGTTAATTGGGGCAGCTGGGAAATCCAGTGCTGGATTGCACCTACACCTGGAGGTCACAACTCCATCCAGCCTGATGGGGCCACTGGACACACCTGGAGCAGCTAGCCTTGCAGTCCTCATTCCCTGCACGGAGAAGGGGTGCTTTAGTTTATGCTCACTTGTCCATTACTAGAGCTTCTTTCTTGTTCCCTGTGACCAAGTGCTGCACTTGGGCAGTAGCAGCGGAGGGCTGGTTGCTTCCTCTGTCTACATTTTTCCCCCTCCTGTATTAAATTATGCTTCTAGTATTTGTTTCATAAGGATACGGTTCTGACTTCAGGATGCATTTTCTTGTTTACTGAATCTTTAAGGCACTAGTGACACTTTACAAATCGTGTATCACGGCAGGCAGTTACTGTAGATATATGGCTTCCAGCCCACGGAAAATGGTGTGCCTGGAGTCCTCATGTAACACATCAATAACGCAGATGACAAAATTGGCTATAAGGGTGGGTTTCCTAGGTTAATTTTATCTGTGTTCCCTATCAGTTTATGTCTTTGATTACCAATAAGAAAAAAGCATCTTTGAACTATCCCTCAGATGAGTCTTCTCTGAGCTGTAATTTCGGATTTCTCCGCCATCTGCGGTCTGTTGTCAGCCCCGTGGTGGGGAAGCACAGGGCAGCACTTCTGAATTGTGCAGCTGTGGGATCGCAGTGGGGGTAAGCCTGACGGGACGGGGGTATCTGGAGCCACTGTGATACGTGGTTTGCTCACGTCAGGCTCCTTTTGTGGCTAGGAAACCAATTAAATTGCCATCTGTCCAACTCTGTCCTCCCCGGGGATCAGGACTTCCACTTAACCTTTTCATGACTTATGATGCATGTATGATGAGAGGGCAGTGCTGGTATATCATGCTGATGCTCCCATTTTGTGAAGTACCGTGCTGATATTCTACAGAGAGTTTATGTCTCATTATCATTATATAAATAATGTACTTGACATTCAGAGAGCCTGAGTATCCCCTTTTCTCGTTTTCAGAGGTTCAGGCAATACACAAAGTCTTTCTCACCTTAAACCTGATATCCTTCTGGGCCTGCGCCTAGCATAAGGTAATGGGCACCTAGTTTTGCAGCTACAGTCTGCAGCAAGGTCATGTTTGTGGTTCTTCAAACTTCAGACTGCTGAAAGAACTCGCTGGTCAACACTGATCCGAAGAGTTGAATTTAACACTGGGGAAGTCCTGAAGGATTTGGAGAAATCAAATGTTACATTGGCATTTCTAAAAATAGGTAGGATGACTTGTCAACTGTTTGCCACTTAAGCTAGCGTCCATCAAAGGCAGAAGTCATGGGAAGCTGCTGATAAAAACCATCTAAGGTCATTCATCATATTAACATCTTGTCAGGCAAACTTTGTCTTGGTCTGGTGCTAGCCGATGCCTATCCGAGTTAGCAGAAAATATCTTGCCTAAAAATTGTAAATAAAATAATAAAGAAGTAGTATGGTAAATGATGGAAATATTTTTATCTGTATAAAATCAGTGTCTATACATTTTACACAAATGAAAGAGAATGTAGGTCACATTTACTGGAGTGACCTGACATCAAAGGAGATATATGCACAAGATCATCCACTGACTGTTATTAAATCTACTGCTTCGTTAGGGTTTTGACGCAGCTCTTAAAAAATACATTTTTTTTTGATAATAGAGTGATGGATAACTTATCTAGGCCTGTTGATACAGTACATCTTTATCTATATTGCTATCAAAAATAAACCACGCTTTCTGCATACATCATCTGAGGTGAGAGGTGGACCTACAGGGACCTTTGTTGAAGGCTCCGGCCCTTGTTATGCACGATATCAGACTAGATAATCGTGGTTTTTTTCTGACTTGCTTGCTGCATGTCTCTAAGGCAAACGGTTTGTTAAAGCATCATCAGCCACTAAAGAAGACATTTGGTGTTTGATTTCTTAGAAAGTTAGCCTGGATCCTTCAGTGCATCCTGCTCAGAGCTGTCCCTGCACTAGCAAAGAGTATCCTTTTACCACTGGCTCTTCTGAATGAAGATGAGACAGTGAATCCTGCATGGACTAAAGATTATGTGAGAAAAAGACACCTCCACCAGTCCACTGAAAAGCCCTGAGTGAGAGCCTTCAGTTCACCTGACCCCAGAATTGCCAGCCTGGCCAGGGTTTGGGAAGCATGTCTCTGTTTTGAATTTCTAGGCTCTGCGTATGTTTGAGCCAGCTGTTGCGTGCAACTGTGGCCTCGCTGTTGCGTTTCTTACCAACCAGCTTTAGCTTCTCTCCTACACACGTGAGAATTACTCTGTTCGAGGGGAGGACAGTACGAGCCATCGCAGCCAAGCTCCGAGAGTCTCTTGTGCTGGTCTTGGTGCTGGTTTGCAAGCCCTTCTTCACGCTCCTGTATTAATTACCCTTCAGAGAAAGTAATGCAAAGTCAGTCATTGCAACATCAAATATGCCATCTGCCAGGAATCTGTATGCACCCCAGTCAAGACCACTAGACCTAAACTGACTGCTTGTCTAGAGCAGTGGACTGAGATAATCTGCATCAACGCCATCACTGCCAGAAGCTGTGCATCACTTTTAAACTGACCCTGTGCGAGTGGCGGTGCCATGCCCTTGGCCAGCCACTGGTCAGCAGCCAAAATGTAGATGTTTTGGGCACTAATATCTTTCAGTGCATGACATACGCTGCATCGTTAGGCAAAACAGTGGCTCGTTAGCCCCATTTCCCCTGGTGATTGAAGTATGTTCAAGAGCTACTCAGCAGAATGACGGCTATACTGCTGTTGCGGGAGAGGATGTCTGCCATCCAGCTACGATCTGTTATTTGACAGCTAGCCTTGAGCAAAGCGGCTGTCCCGCGTTGAGGAGAAATAAAACCCGCTCACTGACCCTCCAATGTGTATCACTTTCAGGGGAGTGCAGATCTGCCAGAGCATGTCTGGGGGTTTTCAGCCCCTTATTCCTGTGTCAGTAATTTTCTTTGTCTGTGACAGTCAGGTGATGTGGAACACCGTCTCCTGTTCCTGGAGGCAGGGAAAACAGAGTAGTTGGGACAGGAGGTTTCAAGATTGCACCTTCACCCCCCCGCCCTCCCACTTGCTGAGTACTCCCGTGTCTGGTAGCCCATCTTCAGCTTCATCTTTGAGGCTGCTGCTGGCTGAGAACAGCCCCAGACCAGTGCAGCGCAGTTCACTGGAGGTGGCACAGTCCCCTCTCTAGTCCTGGGACTACGGCTAAGTGGAGGTAGGGTTGGAATGACCCTACAGATGCTGCTCCCTGGAAGGCCGTGCGAACAAGCAGCCAGGTGTCGTAGTGTCGAGAAGCAGCACTTTTCTTGGAAAGGTCGTTTCTCTTTTCCTCATCTGTGGCACATGCTATTAGGAACGGCCGTCTGTCTGGTAACACGTGAAAGCCAGTAATGAGCATTAGCTCTGGTTCCTGCTTTGAAGTCAAGCTGAGCCTTGCATACCTGTTCTTTCTGCACCGATATACAGAGATTTTCCTAGGCTCCTGGACATTCTTGTCCACCTTCTGCTTGCTTTTTGCCACACTGTCTCAATCAATCTCTCTCTTTGTGTTTTGTAGCTGAAACCCCAATTGAGGAGTTCACCCCAACCCCAGCCTTCCCAGCGCTCCAGTACCTGGAATCAGTGGATGTGGAAGGTGTCGCTTGGAGAGCAGGGCTTCGCACGGGAGACTTTCTGATTGAGGTGAGCCTGGACGCGGCAGGGAGAGTGACTGATGGCTGCTGGCAGCGTCTTCCTCTGCAGGACAAGGGCCTGTGTCTTGCATAAAATTATTTTCCTTTATAAGGTGTTTTGAGAGCTGTGTAATAATTGTTACCGAAATGCCTGCTGCCTGGATGTCTTGATGAAAAAAATGTACTTCAGGTGCAATAATTCAAGCAGATACATGATCTCTGTGCTAGATGAGCTGACAGGTTCCCTTCTGCTAACTGAAATTATGGGGAAAATGGAGGTTGGAGAAAAGACTCATTAGATGCCCTCTCTGGAGGCCAATCAGGATTGTTTTGTACTGATATTTATTACAGCTTTGACCAGTGTGGTACAGGTATTGGGGTCTATAGAGAAGAATTCGATTGACCAGGTGTCTGGGACTCTGCTCTTGTATCTCCCCCTTGGCCCTTTCCCTTTCTCGAGAAGGCGATGTTGGAGGCAGTATACTGCCTTCGCTCTGCTCCGAGACCACAGCCGACGATTTTCCTGATTACATTTAAAACAAAGGAGAGCAAGGATTAGAGTCACTGGCAACTTCACATTAAACGAGTGGCTCGAGGGCTCGGCAGCAAGGCACAGCCAGGTGAAACAGAGGTGCAGTCTCCCCGGGGCACAGGCAGGAGACTTAGGAGAAAACCGGGGTAGAGCTCTGAAGCTGGCTGGCAGGTCTGCAGCAGTGACAGCGCTTGCGTGCTCCTGCAGCTTGGCATTATTATTATTATTTTGTTACTGTTTGTATTAGCGTATGCCCAGAACCTCAGCGACAGGTCAGGAAAACATCGTGGTAGGTGCTGTGTGGTGCGCGGCATCTGCGCAGGACGGGTGGTGACGGCTGCGTCCCAGCGCACGGACGACGGGGCTGCTCCCGTGCCGCTGCTCACCGCCTCTGCACAGTGCAGTGACGCTGCAAGGAGCGGTCTTGGCGTGTCGGCTGCTTCATCTTGTAGTGAACGCAGCAAGGGATAGTTTTAAGGAGCAATTTAAAAGAGAGTGATACCATTAATTTGTTAATGTTTTTAGGGACTCTCCTCGCTATAGGAGGAAAGTGTAGGAGACATTACTGTGGTACTTGCAAGTGAAAATTATGTTCAGAATCCATGCCAAATGGGTATGGTATGAATAGGCCAAGTCTGCATTTCTTAGAGCCACAGAAAAGGCTGTTACAATAAGGCAGTTGAGAAATGATTAAAGTGTTTGTGAATCACTCAGTCAAGATGCCTTAATTGTAAAGGGATGCCAGAGAGTGTGTTTCAAATGGAGATGTACACACTGCCAGTGCAGGAAGAGATGTGAGATGAACCCTGCCCCTTCCAAGGGAGCAACGGTGGCAGAAGAGGTGGAGTGAGGCCGAATTGACACCGAGTCTACGAAACGACTGTGCATTAGATAGGATGGGAAGGGAGACTTTGTGTGAAGGTTTGAGGTGGGTGGCACGGTCAGGCTTCGCCGCAAGTCTCCTCGCAGCAAGTGCCGAGCAGCGCGCACCGGACAGGCAGTCAGAACAGTCAGAGGAGAGGCTGGCATCCCGTGGGATTTTGCTTTCTCGCATCTTCCCATGCAAAAATCATAAGGCTTTAAACCCAGTAATGCAGGATATGAAACCCGCCTTGGTCCAACGTGGAGGTGTGGTGGTAGGTTGTGGTTGTGCGTGGTGTAAGGCGAGCAGAGCTGCGCACGTCTGGCAGGGGGACGTGTGAGGTTGTACTGGTTGTGGAAGTGCTCCTGGGACTGGGGAGGCGGGTGGTGAGGCTTTGCTCAGCTCAGCTGCTGCGATTCGCTCTGCAGCCTGAAGCTTACACTGCAAAATGCTCTGTTCTCCAGGGGTGGTCATCACCTCTATCCTGGGCGGTGGGTCGATGCACCCTGGAGCTCCTGTCGGTGCTCTGTGGGATCTTTCTAGCAATACTTTTTCAGAGCAAGTACCTCAGACACAGTGATGGACTTGATGTTGAATGCGTAGTTGATGGAAAGCCTTGTGCCCAAAGCAGGGACCGGCTGTGACGTGTCCGTGCCGAGGTGCTGCGCATGCTGTGCCCTTTGTCCAAGACGGGGAGTCCCATGGTGGTGCTGTGCCCGCACACGCGGTGCTGCTGCAGGGCAGGCAGGAGGACCGACAGCCAACGCACGGGGACACGGAGCTGCACGCTGCCAGGAGCACGGGGAATCCCACGGCTGGTGGACCACAGCGGGAAGGGGAGAGGGGAGCCAGGCTTGAGGAACTCTCAGCAGAGGTGCAGGTCGACGCTTGGCCTTGCTTCCAGCAGGAGGAGCACACCGCTCCTCTGCTCTCCTTTCTGCTGTTGGCGGGGCCCAGATTTGCCCTCCACACTTGCACCAGACCTTCTGGAGAGCAGCTCCCGGTGCAGCCGTTTGCTCCGTGTGTCCTGCGCGTGGGCGCAGTTCCTGCAGCCGGAAAGTCCCCCAAAAGCTGCCAGCGGGAGGGTGCTGGCAAAGGCTGCGTGACCCAAATAGCCTGCTGCCAACAACGTCATGGCGTTGTTGGTGTGTCTTCTGCAGCCTGTAAAGAACGCCAGTGAAGTACCAATTGTCATAAATCTGACAAAATCGTTATAGAGCTGATACTTTTTCTGATATGTAGTATTAGAAACATTACAAAGCAAGGAAGAATTTCAAATGCGTTTAAAGCCACATGGGTGTGAGGAGGAGGTTGGTGCTGCAGTAGAGCAGCCTTGTCCCGGCTGAAGCTCGCAGTCCCTCTCCCCTCCCTCCCAGTTTGGATGTTCAGCTGCAGAATAAATGTATTTAGCTGGTAACCTGCCCTCAGCAGGTTACCATTTCCTTTGGATCAGCTAGCTGAGCTGAATTCCCCTGTGGCTGCGTGACCATTAAATCGATGACAAGTGGAGCAATAAGCATGTGTGGTTTTCCTGGGAAGGGAAGCTGGAGGTGGGTTTAGAATGAGCACAGCAACTTTGCCACAGTGTAAAGCCACATCCCAAGGGCAATATTCAGAAAGGGAGATGTTGTGATATGGCTTGAAGCCTTGTACAGGTCTCTGGGACCGTTTTCATCAACCTGTCCAAGTGTATGGATTAGAGATGTGTTAAATTTAGATGGAAGGTGCATGGACATTTTAAGCGTGAGACTTCATTTCTAGCCTTGTAACTTGTAGCCTGAGACCATCTCTTGCTGAAATTAATCTTTAGTCTTTTAGCTTTAAAGCTTTCTTAGTATTGGAGATCAGTGCTACACAGCCAGATACACGTGAGGCGCTTTCACATTGGAGTTAGCAGATTCAAATAAAGAAATGCAGGTGGGAAGTCAGGAGAGGTGTTTGCAGGTGGAGAAGTGTTTGGTGGCAGCGACAGTCTCCACGTGAGAGCTGACCTTGCCCAGCGGTGCAGAACTCCTCCAGTACCACAAAATGGCTCTTTCATGCGAGGACCAGGTGGCAGGGACACTGCTTACAGCTCCAAGCAAGCCCTCGCCTGCCCTTGTCTTCCTCACACTAATTCAGCAATTAAATCAGCTTCTGAAGCTGGGAGAGGGGTAGCTGGCCATGGATGCTGGAGGCAGTCCGGTGGATGCTCCAGCAGTTCCCAGTCCTCCGCGAGGCTCCCCTTTGCGGGGAGGAGTGTGTTGGGTTTCTGTGGAGCCTTGGCATGAGGCACCGGCAGAGCTGCCTGACGGGTTCTACCCGGGAGCCCAACTGATGGTGGCTTGGAAGAGGCGACAAAGACCATCCGGAGAGGGAGGTGGGCAGAGGGGAATCTGCCCCTGAAGCGGGCGCAGAGCTTCAGGGAAATTCAGCATTTACCATTGAGGCTTTTTGACTGATTAATACCAAGGTACAACAGCTGTAGCACAGGACCTGACTTACTCGTACCATGTTTAAACTGCAATGTCCTGGCCCTCTGGTCAAGCCCGCTGTGCCACGCTGCTTCCCCAGCCTTTTTAGCCTTTCATTTCTCGCCAGCACCTTCCGTACGAATGGAGGGCCATTGGCCTGGACCAAGGCGACAGGCTGCAGCCTGTTTGGTCGGCAAGTGTGGGTGCGTTGGTCCTGGCTTCATCAGTGAGATCCACGGGATGGCTGGATGGAGTTCAGGATGCTCATTTGACGAGCCTTCGTGTCCTCACCTGATACTTTTTTCAGCAAGGCTGGTCTTTGTTTGCGTTTAACTAGGAAACCTCTGCCTAATTTTGTGAAGGTGGAAAATTTCACCAGAACCCTCCAGGAGGAGCAGACAACCTTGAAAGAAGGGAAGTGAGAGCTCCCTGGTAACTGTCGGGAGCTTTACATCTAGTCACCCAGTAGATGCAGGGATGCTGCAGCTCCGCATTCCCTGGTTCGGTCAGTAGCCAGGCTGAGTGTGCATTCCCGATGGGGACATATACACACATATATGCACAATATACACGTAGGCACACAGCCCGCCACAGGGATCAGAAAACACACAGCATCGTGCAAACACAGACAGCACAAGTGGCCTGACCCTGTTCCTCCTCGACTGATCAGAATGGAAGCCTGTCAGAAGAGAATACATACATGTATGCATATGTATATACAATACAGATCCCTCTAGTAGCTGGCCTTGGACCTCCAGTCTGCCCAGTAGCTGGCCCCTAGCTCCCCCAGTCTCCCCAGTTGCTGGCACCTGAGTGTGTGAACACCTGAGACCCACTTGCTGGTGCTCGGATCTCTTGCCACACATGCACACACACGTGCACACACATGTGCACACACATGTGCACTGGATTCCCCAGACCTTAGACACTTGGTCTGTCCAGCAGCTGGTCTCCAGTCCCCTGGTGTCCCCAGCTGCCTGATGCACAGGCACGCACGAACGCAAACCAGTCTCCCTGGAGAGCTCCAGACACAGGCCCTTACCAGTAGCTGACTCTCAAACCCACTGGTCAGTCTGGTCCCTCCAGTAGCAAATTCCCAGCCCCCCAGTCTCGCCAGTATCTGCCCCAGGTCTGTGGCCTCTCTGATCCCTGGCTCCAAGCCTCTTATCCTAGTCACTAGCCAATCCAGCTTGACGAGTCCTAGCAAATTAAATGCACCTAGACATGCATCAGCATACAATATGCATGCAGTCCGGACTCTGGAGTTGCTGGCACCCCAGCACCTATGGGCCCTACCGCCCATGGCGCCTTCCCCAGTTGCTGGCAGCTGTACCTTCATGCACACACGCACAGAGGTACACAATATGGAGCGCACCCTCACCCAGAAAAAAGGTTAGAAGTAGTGCAGTGACAAGACGCGGCAGACTGCGGTGCGCAGGCACAGGGCATGGCCAGACAAGCGTAGTGACCGGCAACCTGGTACGCTCAGCTGGCCTCTTCCAAACCCTTCTCTCTTTGTTCTCCCATGCTTGTTCTTGTCTGATCCACCATCATCCCTCCCTTTTCCTTCCTTTGGTCCTTTCACTGAGCATCTCGGTAGGTCTCACAATCCCAGAATGCTCTTCCTGGCATCCCGTAATGAGTCCCATACCCCGCACAGGCACTGGTTCCCCTCGGTCCGCAGGGTGACCTGGAGAGAGCCTCTCCCATCAACTCATCCCATGGGTCTTGGGCACAGACCGGGGACTGAGCCTTCCCCTGAGGTGGCCCTGGGGGTAGCTGAGTTGGGGTGCTCCACTGGCACCGACCAGGTTGTTGGGGTTCCTCCAGCTGTCGTTGTTCCTCTGCTCCGTTACGACTGTGGTGATTAGCCTTTGATCACGTAATCCAACAGTAACAACCCATCATCCCATCTGCAGCCTGTACATAGTCATGCACGCTGCCTGCTCGCCCTTCTCCAGTGGAATTCATCTCCGACTGATCCCAGTTTTAACAGAAGTGTCTGCTGCGAGGCTGCGCAGCTCCCTTGCGCTTCTCCACCGCAGATTGTCTTCTGGCTCTGAGCTGTGGCAGAGGGAGCCTGGAGCTGTGGAGAGACGTAACCTCAATCCTGCAATGCCACCTATCAACAGAAATTCAAGCATCAGAAGAAGCATGTTTAAAATTTTGCCCTCACAGCTTATGCCGAGGCCCTTACACCAGCCTCGTCCCCAGTCTTCCAAGCATTTGCAGCTCTAAAGTGCTGTAACAGACTGGAATATCTGGCCCTTGCTCTCCTTCCATAGAGAGATACTGTCTCTTTTTTCCTCGCCTTCTGGGCTTGTTGCTTTTTTCTGCTCTCCTTTGTCATGCTTCAAATCCTCTCTCTCAGGATGTCTAGACACTTAAGCCTTCTCTTCATATTGGAGTGAACAGGTTCAGTTTTTAATCCCAGCAAGCCGTGTTTACAGCTGGACTCAATCTTAAAGATCGTTTCCAACCTAAATGATTCTATGATTCCTAAATGATTCTGTGTGGAGTGGTCACTAGTGCTAAATCTCCTGCTTTTTGTCTTGACTCAGCCCCTGCTTGCTGCAATGTATTTTGGGTGGGAATCTGATCCCAATTTTATTACTACTTAAGATTTTACCCACTGTCTAGATTGTAAGCTTGTAGGGGAACGGTCAGATGCCTGAACTTGATTGTCCTGACCCGTCTCACAAGGAGGAAATTCTGCTTTGAGGAGAATAAACCTGCAAGACAGGGGTGATGCACAGATCATTTTGCATGTAACACAAGCAGGGCAGAGAGATGCATCATGCGCTGCCTTCCTCTGCGTGCCTGTCTCCGTTAGGAGCCTGGACAGCGGCTTGCTGCCTAACTGCTGTGCCTCGGGCTGGCTGAAGGCAGAAAATGGGCAGAACATTGGCAGCCCCTCCGGTCTGCCAGGGGTTCCAGCCAAGTCGCTTACATTTGCCTTGCAATCCTTCAGCATTTTCCCATGAGCTGCTGCTCACTCTTGGCCTTAGTTTTTCATTTATGTCGTAACCCCTTCGTTTACTTCATAAGCCCTGTCTCTTCATTTCCTTTCCTTGACCCCTCCATGGCTACTCTGTCAGGCTCAAACTGCACATCTGGTTGAGCTTTCAGATGGGCATGCTCGCTGCTTCGTTCATTTACCTAGCAAACGCCCAGAGACCTCCAAAATGTGCATCTGCCCCAGTTTCAAGAAAAGCAGTCCAGGTGAAACTCCAGCAGTAACTGCTCAGCATCTTTGTTATCTGCTGATCCAGCAACCAAAGGATCCTATTTTGCAGATTCTAAAACAAATACATGAACCAAGCTAAGTTATTTTGTATCGTCAGGTCTTCTAAAGAAAGACTGTCGGTTCACCACCAGTAAGAAGGCCGCCCTTTCTTCCTAGTGACTAACCTGCCCCATCTGTGATGAGTGTCATTCAGATCAGCCACGGGCAGACCAGCCTGTTGTGTTGGTTCACATGGGCTGCACCAGGAATGAGAAGGGACAGAAAATTCCCAGGGCTTCTGCTTGCTTGGGGCAGATGGATCAGAGGCATCAAGCTCTGCCCTTGATCTTCCAGTGCTGAGATCACCACCCTGCACCCTCTCTCCCACAGTATTTCTATGTATAGAAACAGCTAGATAAGTAACCTTGGTGTTTACTCAGCATCTCTTTTAGCTGCAATTCCATCCTATGCTGTCCAAGCAGAGTGATTGGAGGACAGCTCTAACATGAAGCCAAGTGGCTGCTTCTCTCTGGTTGGTTTGGCTAATACCGGCTTGTCGGTGTTCTTGTTCACATTTCAACATCCAGGTGCCAGCTATCCATGGGGCACTCTTAATTTCCTAAATACCGCTGTGGTCCTGCAACCCACAGGGCTGCTGCGACAACACAGACACAGATTGTCTCAGTACATGGCCTTTGGTAGAGATCTATGGTGGGATTCATCTCACCTCACTTCAGGCTTCAGTCACCTGGGTGCCTGCACCCGCCTGCCTCTTCTACTTTGCCAGTTCTGCCTGTGGAGACCAAATAAATGTGGAGATGGAATTCGGGGAGTAATTAACTCAATGGACCTAGCCTGGAGTCTGCCTTTTCAGCCCCTTGAACAGAGCTGCTACTTGGGCAGTCTCTACTGAGCCTGGACCAATGTGTTGGGTTGGTCCGCCCCCGGTGCACACCTTTCTTCTTCCCATTGTTGAACTTCATGAGGTTTCTGTTAGCCTGGTCCTCAAATTTCCCAGGCCCCCTCTGGTATGAAGCTCTGCATTTCACTATGTCAGACACTCCCCCTAGTTTAATATCATCTGTACTTTTACCAAGGGTGTCCTCTGTGTCATCTGTGGTGGTGATGAGGGCGTTGAACAAGGTGGGCCCCTGGACTGGCCCCTAGAGCACTCTGTTCGTTGCCAGCTGCCTAGTCATTAATCACTACCTTTTCACGCAGCGGTCCACTCAATTCTCAGCCCACCTAGCTGTCTGTGCGTCTGGTCCATAACTCCTCAGTTTCCAAATGAGAATACTGTGGGAGTCAGTGTCAGAAGCCTTGCTGGAGTCATGGTATGTCACATCCACCACTCCCCACTTGCCCACAGAAAACAGTCGTTTTATATTGGTTAAGCACAGTTTGCTGTGGGGAAATCCATATTGACTGTTCCTATTTGCCGCCTTGTCATTCAAATGTTTGTGCATGAAGAGGACATGCTCCATGGCCTCAACAAGGCTGAGGAAGGGCTGACTCCCCTTCTCAAAGGTGAGTGTCGCATTCGGGACCAGTTGGCAGGGACCTTCCAAACCACCATGATTTCTCCTAGGAAATAGCAGCCTCGCGATCGCTTCAGCAGCTCCCTCAGCCGCCTCTGCTGAGTCCCACTGGGCCTGTGGTCCTGGGTGCAGCAGCTCTTCTAAGAAGTCCCTAGCCTGTTGCTGCCTGGCTTATATTGTCCGCTACACTCCAAGGTCTGGCAGTGTGCTTTGGTCATGAACACTGAGACATAAAACAAAGTTAAGCACTTTGGTAATGTCTGTACTGTCTATGGCTGATTTCTCATCAGCAGACTCGCATTTTCCCCAAACGCCCTTTTGGTGCCAGTGTACCACTACAAGATGTCCTTGTTCTGCTTAATGTCTTTTGATTGTCTTTGCTCCAGCTGGGCTTTGGCCTTCTTGATACTGTCCCTAGTGCTTAAGCATTGTTTTTATTGTTTTGGTGCCTGTCACTGTTTTTCCTTCTTGTGTGTGCTCTTTGCATTTTAGTTCATTAAGAAGCTTGCTACCTTATCAAGCAAGTCTTCTGCAAAAATATCCAGTCTTCCTAAACAACAGGGTTGGTGGGTTGTTCCTGAGATCTCAGAATTTGTTCTTTGAAAACCAGCACCCCCTTCCCTTTGGCCTGCTTCGCTGGAAGATGAAGTCTGTCCTGAACCTCAGGATCCTAGCTCTGCTACTCACCTTCCAAGCCTTCCTCCAGATGCTCAACGCAGCCATCTCGCAGTTGCTGCAGCCCGAGCTGCCCTATGACCACATTCACCTCCAATTTTTCCCTGTTGGTGAGCAGCAAGTCAAGCAGAAGGTCACCTCTAGCAGCGCTCTCCTGTGTTTGTGTTAGGAAATTATCGCCCATGGTCTGGGAGCCTCCTGGATTCCCTGGCCCAAGTGATCCATTGCCTTCCCAGCAGTTGTCTGGGCAGTCGAAATCGCAGAGAGGATGAGAGCTTGCAAGACATCCACTAGTTGTTTATGGACAGCCTCACCCACCACCTCCTCTCGGGCAGTGGTAACAGACCCGGCGTCCTTCCTGCTCCTAGCCTAGATCCAGAGACTTTCACAAAGCATGTCTGTGCTTCCATGCTGCAGCTCTGTGCAGTTGGGAGCTCCATCACGTGGAGACACCTCCCTTCCCTGCCTGTCCTTCCTGAACAGCCTGTAGGCAGCTGTGGCCACATCCTCATCAGCGCATGCTGTCCCAGGTCTCTGAGTCTGAGCACATCATAGCCCTGTGACCGCAGCAAGACATGCAGTTCTTCGTGTTTGCTGTCCAGGCTCTGTGAACCAGAGGAAAGCCTCCAAATGCCCAGTCCTGTGGACGAGAAAATGAATGTCCCCCTGTGGACCTTCACTGGCATACCTCCTCCATAACTTCCTCTCTTATCTCTGGGCTTAGGTCCCCGTTCCCTGATGACCCTCGTTTAAAACCCTTCTCTCCACAGCAGCAAGCGTGGTCGCAAAGGTGTTCTTCCCTCTTGGAGTTACGCAGGGGCTTTCTCTTCCTGGTAGTCTTCCATCACCTTCCAGTGAGGCACCAGGATCAAGGAAGCTGACTTGTAGCTGGCAGCATCAGCTGCACAGCCAGGCATCAGTCTGGCAGATGTGTGCGCTCCACACCACTCTGCGCTTCCCTTCAGCCAGAAGAATTTTTGGGGACAGACTGTTGAGAATATAGCTGGAACAGACGCTTGCTGTGTCTCCATCACCCTTAACCCCAAAGCCCTGCAGTTGCCTTTGAGCTGCTCAGGGGTTTTCCTGGATGTATCGCTGTTACCCACCTGGATGAGCAACAGGGGGTAGTAATCAGAAGGGCAGAGGAGTCCCAAAATCTTTGCACAACACCGCCAATCCAGGCCCTGGGGCAGGCAGCAAACCTTCCAGGGCAGTAATTCTGGCTAGCACATGGTCTTTGTCCCATGCCTGGTGGAAGCCTTCCCTGTGACAATAACATGGCTAAGGTAGAGAGCAAAAAGCCCTAAATACGGTTCCTCATTTTTTTCCAGCACAAAATCACCTGGCAGAACCACTGAAGGTTTTTAGCCAAGGTGGCCTCTGAATTGTGTCTGGTTTCTTTCCTGAGTTTTGTTCTTCCAAGGCAGAGCTCTCTCTCCATTTTAAATGCATTTTGTTCTTCTTTATCCATTTGACAAGATCTGTTAGGAAGACCCCTGCATCTCTTGCATCTGCAGCAGAGGTGTCTGAGAAGGCAGTATCCAAGTGCAGAGGCTGTCTGACTGGAGAGCAGCGCAGGGCAAGACGTTGGTAGCTGAGGTGGAGCTGCCAGCAGCTCTCCAGGCATATTTCAGTAAGGCTCGGTGTCCTTCAGGTTGCCTTTGGGGAGTGTCTCCATTCTTGAGTTCAGTGCGTACCACACTTAACGTCATTGCCAGTGCTGCAACCTTCAGGTGAGGCACAGGGTTGGGGAGAGCACTTCTGTCACCTCCCCAGGTAGGAACTCAGTCTGCTGTTGTCACCACTTTGGTGTTGCTGTGTGGCATGAACCATTGAGTGAGGACACACATGGCTAAGTGAATTGAAGGAGAAAAGGTAACTGCTTGCATGTTCCTAGGAATTCAGCATCCAGCGCCCAGTCACAGTGTCTTCTGGGCTCTTTCACTCAGAACTGAAAGGTTTGGCAGGACAACAGGAGTAGGTGGGCTTTACCCTTTCGTAATACACTCAGCCAGCCTGGGTCAACAAATCCTACAGGTGCTAAGGCCAAGAGTGTCTGTGCATGAGTCCATGTATGCTCATGTGTGTATATACACCCATGCACGTGTACTCAGCCAGAGACTGACAGTGCTTGTGGGCAGTGCATCTGGAAGATGCTCTGCGTACTGGTAGGTAATCTTTAGAAGGCAGGGGAAGTGGACGTGACTGTTACAGTGCCATGTAGCTGGATGAAATGCAGTAGCACAAAGATGTGTTTTTTCTTGAGGGAAGGTTTCAGTCTGCAAAGATCAGGCAGTCACGCAGAGTTCAGCAATGGACTTTATTGAGATACCTTTGAACGAAGTGGGATTTAAATCTGGTAGCTGCTGCAGAGGGTACTCGGGTGACTGCCTCTCCATGCCCAGCACCAGAACAAAATAGATGCAGACAATTACACCGTTACGCAATTAGCTCTCACCCAGCTTGCCGGAGTCAGCGGTACAGTGCTGGGCTGTGAAAGCGCCACAGTTTAGGACTAGATTGGGCCTATGGGAGCGTGGGATTTTGAAAATCCTGCTTTAACTGACCAGGGTTCAAGAGCACGGTCTGTAGTGTCTAGCCTTGGGTCTTCCTCTGAGCCTGGCAGGGTTTAGATCCTTGATTTTTTTCCTTGAGGAGCCCATAACTAGTGATGTAGACAGGAGCCTTTGTGCGTACTCTTCCATTTTGTACATCCATGGTGCATGTGTGCGTATACACACAGGACTTACGGACAGTAAATACAAGTGTGGATATAAATTTGTGGATATTTTCATTATTTAGGTCTGTATGATATAGTTGTACAAAAGCATTGTTAGAAGAAAATTGCAATTAACAATCGACCTGGGATCTCACTGCCAAAACAGAGGGGTGTGTAGGGCAGAGAGAAGGTTTCTGGGGCAGAGTCTGTGTTGGTACTGAAGAGACCCCGCCGTCACCTTCCCGTGTGGGTAAGGAGAAAACCTGCTATGGCAGGGCTTAGTTCAACGGGGGAACATGTTCTGCATGTCTCGTCTGCCTCTAGTGAAATATTGTTGCTGTGAGATAATGTAATCTAGTATTAATTTCATTTGACAGACTGAAAAAGAAAAAAAAAAAAGAATTGATGGCTCCAAGAAAAATGTGCAGGTGTAGCAGCAGATCTGGTGGTCGGGTTCTGGCTGTGCTTATCGTGTGCAGAGCATGTCAGCAACCCATGAGTGTCTCCTGGGGAGGAAAGAGCACCATTTTTCTGAACCACAGAGTTTTTGATATTTGGGAACATAAATTTTACATAATTAACAAAATCTAAGGGTTATTTGAGGACACGCTGCTAAATGCAGTCCAAAAATCAGGGGGAAAAAATCTGCTGGGCAAGACATCACCCACTTCAGTGAGATAATGAAGGAGCAGTTAAATATTACTTACAGACACACGTTTCCCCTTCTTACTGGAAAGGTTAGCAAGTAAAGGAAAAGGAAATGTGGTTAATTTGAGCGAAAGTGTGTAGGAGGTTGATAAAGGGAGCCAAAGGAAATATCAAAGGCCAATATGTAAAGATAATAAGAAATTTTAGAGCATTAGAAGAAAAAAAAACAAGTCTGGTTGAGATCCATTTCTATATGTAAATGATAAAATTGTATATTCTGGTGCAAAAAAAAAAAGGGGGGGCAGAAATGTTCTGTTCTGAGTTTGGAACAAATCAGGAGGATGTATCTATCCATATGATGTGCTTGGAACAGAAAGTTTCCCAGCTGTAACCAAGGAGAAAGTGAGATAGTATTTGCTAAAAATAAACATACTCAAATTAACAGGCTTGAATAACATATACCCAAGTGTCTAAAAGAGCCTAGCTGAGGAGTTGTCTGAACCGCTGATGTTAATACCTCAAAATCTTGCTAATCTATGAAATTTCAAAGACTTGGTAGAGGGCTGTTGCTATTCTAATAATCTCAGGGTATAAAATAGGTGGTTCAGGAAACTATAGCTTGTTTAGCTCGGCATCAATGCTGGGTAAAATAATGAAGCAATTAATTTGGAGCACAATCAACAAAGAAGTAGAGAATGAAAATACAATTAATATCATAGAGTGTGGTTCCATGGAAGGTGGAAACAAACCTGCCGTCTTTTCTTGACAGCATCATAGGAGTGGCTAAAGTGAGGACTGTGCGTAGTATGTTTTGACTTCCTTAATAACCATGTGACTTGTGTATAAATAACCTTACAATAAATGGAATTAACAGAACGAATGTGGCTTAGAAGCATGCGAAGTCATGCAGGGGCACATTTCAGAAGGCAGCTGCTAAGGGGAAGGTACCAGCATGTGGGGCCATCACCAGCAAAGTTTCTTTACCATTTTTGATCCCTGCAGCTCAACACGTCTCTTGGTGTTTCAAAATGGTGACAGAAACCTGTGTGTGTAAGGATTGCAGGTATCACAGACAGTGGGGGAATAGCTAACAGTAAAGTAGCTGCTGCAGAACGATCTGGCTCTCCTGCTGAAGCAGCCATGTTCCAGCAAACTGTGCGAGGTGACGTGTCTGCAAGCAAAGAATGTAGGTTACAGGATATGAAATGGCTCTGGGAAAACGTAATTCAGCAAAGGACATGGGTTTCTCTAAGATAATGGTGTTAATGTTAGTTGATTGCGTAGGATGTGGCAGAGGGCTTTTGTATACGTAAAGGACAAACTTCCAGAGTTATGTGAACTCGCGTGTTCTGGTTGCAGCTTTGGAAGATCCCTGAAACATCACCTTGTGCAAGTCAGACATTCACACTGCGGGATGAATCTGGCGTTACTGAGTGGAATTCTAAAAGGGCCTCAGAATGATTCATGAGCTGAAAAAAGGTTTGAGGCTTAAGGAGTCCATCTTCTCAGCATATTGAAACAGGGCTGATGAGGGCAGTAGCTCTGGTGTGGGGGTACTCCATCGCCCAGCTTGGAGGGAGACAGCTCATTGCAGATCTCAGTGCATGTACAGAAGATCTCCTGGATAATCATAGTCATGGATTTTAGTGAAATCCCATTTCAGACATTTCTGCACCAGTGTGTCCTACACCCAGAGAATGAGATCGCCTAGGAGAGGTGGGAAGCCTAGGAGAGATGGGAGTTTAGAGCTCAAGTTCTCCGGAGGAGCATCTTAGCATCTGGACAATCTTGCAGCCTTTCTCCAGTTTGAGTGCTTTGAGATGCTGAAAGGGTGAAGTTGGCAATCAGAAAGAACTCCACACTCTGGAGTGACGTACGGGTTTGTTCCTGTTGGTGAAGATTTACCCCCAAAGCCCCCTGAGTTTTGCCTAGCGGTCTGTGCTTATCCTGGTTGATGGACCCGTTGTTCTCCTGGTAGATGTCCATAATGGAGCTCTGGAGCAGAACAAACTTATTTCAGGCTTCAGAGCTTACATTCCTCTAAGTAACTTCGTATTCCTGGGAACGTGCATGATTCAGGTGATTCATTGTCAGGTCAGGCTTCTTATGTACAGATACCGCATAATGAAGGTACAGACAGATACCACATAGCGCATGGTTCTTTCGGTCCTTCCTCAGATCTCAGCCCTTCTAATTTTCTGGTAATAATGTGCATTTTTCAAAACTGCTTCTCACTGGTTAACATCATTTGGGTAATGAAGTGTCCAGAATGGACCACAGCACGCTTGCTGAAGCTGCAGGGATAGTACTTTTGTCCTCCTTCAACAAGCAAACACTGCATTGGCGTAGCTTTGGATACAGGTCGCCGTTAAAGGATTCCTTCCTTGCGCAGGGACAGCGTTTTCTGTTCTCTTTTTCCCATGGCCTACCTTTAGCTGGGAACATTTTGTTTGTCCAGCACTGCTGGCACCATGCTAGGGACTGCATGAATGTGCCATTGATCTCCACATAGGTGGCATCTCCGTGGAGGAAGTTTTCTCATGCTTTAGAATAGCCAGATGCGCTGAACCCAGGTCACAGTCCAATACTCTGACCAGCTGCTTTTAGATACTCCACCCATGGCGGGTTCGGTGTTTTATACCAAATTTACTTATTTGAAGTTACTTGATTTTACATGGGATTTTGATTTAGCAGAGTGGCACAGTGATGTACTTAAATGCGAATATAAATACACTTAGCAGAGTATAGCAGATGCAATATGCAGCTGAATCACCATACAGGTGTGATTCTTGTTACCAGTCTCCATAATCTGCTCAGCAGCTCAACACTGGCTGTCCCCAGTCACCTCAAAGGCGTAAGTGGGTTGACACCAGCTCAAGCCCATTGCTGTCTGAGTTCTTTCTGTTTGTTGTTCAGTTTTTATATTCTCTGGGCTAATACACTTGCACAGTCCTTCTCCCCGTTCTGGTCTTGCTAACTCAGGAGGATTTTTGCGCTCTTGTCATTAATTCAAGGATATCGTTACAGAGCTGGTTGATCCACTCAGCTGGTGCAGCCACTTGATCCACTCACCTGACACAGCTGGATGATCCACTCAGCTGCTGTAGCCAGTGGATCAGAGTTTATCTCTGGCCCCGTTGCTGTTGAGATTGGTTCAGCTTTCATTGCAACAGCTCTGGTCAGTCACTCCCTCCATTTTTCCCTGAGCTTCAAGAGCACATAGCCCTTGCGTGTCTTTTCAGAGCTTTCTTCTGCTGTTCATCAGTCAGTCACAAGGGGGGAAGTGTTAGTGCTATTACTCAAGTCATGTAAGAGCTCATCTGGAGTAATATCCACCACCCTAGAAATCTGTGTTAAAGAAAGCTGAATTCAGGCTTGAACAGGAGCTTAGAAGAGCTACTGAGATGAGCAGGAGAATGGGGACATTATCTCCTGTGACAACTACTAAAGCTTCATATCCTTACCAGCTTGCTGGGAGGCACCAGACAGTGTATGGAATGTCCCACTGGGCCAGACTGATGGTCCATTAGCCCAGTTTCCTGTCCTTGACAGTGTCATTACAAGACGCTGTTAATTAAGAAGAGCACATGTGCTTGGCCATTTTGGGTGGTCCATTCCCCTTGTGCCTTCCAGCATCCAATGTCGTCATACTGGGGACGTTAGCAGGAATGACCCTGTTCAGTCCCATTACAATCTGTGCAAGGACAATCTCTCTCTGAATCTGCCGGTACTGTCCACCTCCTTGGCCTCCCATGGCAGCCAGCTCCAGATGACCATTGCCTGCTGCATAAAGAAGTCTTGCTTTTGTCTGGTTTTGTCTGATCTGCCACTAGTCTCGTTGAGAGCCCTCTCCTTCTAATGCTGCAGGATTTGGAGAACAGCAGCTCTGCCTTCACTGTGTCTGCTGCCTTGGGGAATTTTGTAAGCCTTGGCCATGCATCTCCCTGAGCCTTCTCTTCCCCAAACTGGAGAGTCCCAGCCTTCTCAGTCTGTCTTTGTAGGGTAGTTGCTCCATCCCCTTGACCATTTTAGTTGCCCTTCTCAGGCCCTTCTCTAGCTCCACCACTTCCTCCTTGAGATGCTGAACTGGACCTGCACAGAGCACTGAAGGCGTGCGTGTGCAGGATCAGCAGAGCCCTGAATGACTTTGCCCATCTTGGTTTCCATCTCTTCCTTGATATATTTTGTTGGCTTTTTTGGCCGCTGTTGTGCACAGAGCCCGTGATTTTTGAGAGCTGTCAGTATCAGCTCCAAGACTTTTCTGGAGCTGTACCCACCAGGTCCATGTTCAGCATTGTGTAGCATGTTGAGATGGCTTTTCCCTAGAAGCATTACTTTGCATGTATCCACTTTCTTTTATGTTTTGTAGACGCTTTCTACATGATTTGACTCTTGATCTATTGTCTTCTTCCAGGCCAAAAGCATGTCTCCAAGAGCAGGGCATCCTCATCAGGCAGTCGTGTCCAAGAAACTGGAAGTGTTTCTTTATTGCTTGATCAAAACCAGTCACGTTTCCACCACTGCCTGTCTGATCTTTCTCATTCCAACACCTCCACGTTTGAGGGCCAGCACTCCTTTGGAGTGTTTAATTCAATGGGCAGGACTCCCAGCTGCCGGTCTTCTTGAAGATTCAACTCTGCACTTCATAGACTGGGACCAAAAACTGATTTTTGTGTGTGTGTCTCAGGCAATTCCCCTGTGTTGCTCTAACGTCAGACAGCCACAGGCTGTCTGTGCGACAGGGATCCTCCGTGCATGGGTCTGCTCAGAGAGATGAAACAGTTTGCTTTGTTCATCTTGCTGCCTCCTCTTTTTATGTCTGAGTGCTTTTCTTCCTCCTGTGGGAGATGGTATTGTGCTCCTGAGAGCGCAGTTCTGACGTTTCGTTACTGCTGAAGGTGGGGGGTGGCTTGGCTGAGATCCTCTCCCAGTTCGGCCGATCAGCATCATCATCGAACCGCAGCCCCATTCCCTCCCGGGCACCTTACGCCCGGGGTCTCTGGCTGTTGCAGCTTCACCTGGCAGGCTGTCGGAGGGCTGCAAGGGCTGGTGTCGGGTCTCCTTCCCACTGTGGAACAGCACCTCGAACCGCTGGCTTGCTCACTGTTGATGAGAGCTCGCTTCCCTGTGGGTTATAAACCCAGCCTCGGTGCCAGGCTCTGATCTCAGTACACGCGGTTTATCATGCCGTATTGACTCAGCACAACTCTGAAGCTGAAAAAACTGAAAATCTTCACTCCGTCTTCTCAGTGAGCTAACCTGATTGTCAGATGTGTTCTTCTCTTTCTATTTTGAATTTCGCAAGAGCAACTGTTAGAGAAACTTTGCTCGGATGAGTGTTTAGCCAAAGCTGTTTGCAGTTGCAAAGTTCTGTAGTTCATCTTCTTGGGTATCACCAGGAACCAGGCGTGAATCAGGATTTCGTATTTTTCAGAAATTGTTTTTTTTCCCAGACATCCTTGCATAGTACAAGCAACTGTCTGTCCAGTCTCCCTTGTGGTCAGCTTTACTGCATAACATCCATTCCTGACCTCCTGTGCTATTTTAGCCTCCTGACTGCTTTTCTTGCCTGCTTTCTGCACGATGCCATTCCTGCTGGTCGGGTTGAGCTGCAGTTTCCCGGGTTTTGAGGACCTGCTTGGTTGTACTCCATCTTTCACAGAAGAGGCCTGGTAACGTGGGACCGATACTTTGAGCTGGTCACTGAAAGACCTTTAACGTGCTCTTCCATCTATTTTAAACAGCAGCAGAGATGTTATTTTTTCCCATAGGCCAAATTACTCACATTCACACGCCAGCGACCAAGCTTTCCTTTGCAGACTTTGTAACCTAACCCAGCTCTGGCACGTTTCTGGCTGGTTTGGTTGTGGCTTTGGGTTGACGTCCTTCTGGCCAAGGGTGTTTCAGAGAGTCACAGGGTGAAGTTGGCGGTCCCGGGCAAGCGTGGCACTGAGACTCTCTGCGCTTACTGGCCAGCGTCATGTTTTTCTTGTCTTTCACGGTTAGCCCTCAGCGTGCTTTGTAAAGCCGGTGTTGCTCTCAGCACTGCTGCTTTTTCGTGCTCCAGACAGTCAAGGAGTGCCCAGCAGTGGATGAAGCTGCACAGTACAGGCTAAGGTGATGTCTTAGGGCTTTTGTAGGAGTTGTCCATCTATGGGCACATTTGAAACACGTTGGGCAAAAAGCTGTCTGACCACATTGGTACCTTTTCCTCATCCCTGATCTCAGCAAGTTATAAACAACTGAAAATCAACATTTTCCATCTGTTACTTGACTGTCAGCAAAAGCGCCAACAGTCTGCCAGAACACCAACAGGATATGGTGCTCGGGTCATGCTTCTGCCAGGCAATGCCATGGCAGTCGGTGCTCTATCTCCTGGACACGCGTACCCTGGCTCGTGCCACCAGCGCTGCGCCAGGGTGGAGCAGAGGGAGCAGGTCCCGCCTTCCCAGCCCGCCAGATCAAAACCTCCCACTCCTGCTTCTCTGCATTCAAGTAACCTAAAAAATCTGAACTGCTGCCCATTTGGGTGGACAAGTTTGGGTGATGAAAAATGAAAGAGAAAGCACAGGCGTGTTCTGTCGTTATTGCTGTTCTTTATCTGGAAGGGAGCAGGGTGATGGTCATGTGTCACATGCAGATGATGAAATGCTTTCCAAGCCATTAATAACTGAAGCTGTGAGCATCTTCCAGGTGGTAATTCTTCAGTATTTGCATTTTGTAATTGTATGATGCTGGGGCAGTGCCAAGAGACTGGCAGAGTGCTGGCATTTGGAAGGGGCAAGGGGGTGATCCAGTTAATTATAAACCCGTGAGTCTGATATCAGGTGCTGGCAAAAAATAAACAATCAGATACTGTAGGCAGTTGATAAAGAGTTAAAGAGTAGAATAAAATTACCAGCTGAAAACCTCGCAAAACAAATTTCATTTCATTCTTTGAGGTGTCAGATTTATTTGATGAAGGTAACTGTTAAGATGTAATAGATTTTGTTTACCGCTGTGTAACAGCCCTGTTACAAAAGCTGCGGTGTACAAAACCAGCGGAGCGCCTGGCAAGTGGCTCACAAATTTGCCAGGTGACGGGTCTTGGCGAGTACCTGTCGGCGAGGAACTGCCGCTGGCCCGGGTTTCTAGTGGGTCTCTCCAGGACTTAGCTCAAGACCTGATGCTGCTCGGTGATTCATACACGTTCCAGAAATGAACCTGAAGTCACGGCTAGTAAATAATAGACGTGGATGGGACCCAGGGGCTCGGTGCTGGGGATACGCCGCGCAGCCCCGGGCGCTGCTGTGCGACGGTGCTTTGGGAAACTAAAGGGCTTGCAAAGACAAGCTGCGTAAGTGGTTTAGGATCAGGAGAAAATGCAGGATAACCGTGCTCCAGGATTCAATCCATGCCGTCCAGTTCATCCAAAAAAAAGATTAAGAGGTGATTTAACTAGAGTAGGCTGGTAATTTCATCGAAATCAAATTTTCTGAGGAAAACGTGTGTTTTCATGCAAATTGCACAATTATTGAATCAATTATAATCAAAATTGAAACAATTGAATATTTGAAATAAAATTATTATTTCAAAAGCTTTGCATCTTAGAAAATGTTGATGTTCCATTTCAGAATTTAGTTCCACCCCCTTTTTCATTTTTATATTTTTTGCGGTTTTTCATAGGAAATAGCACTATGGCTCACGTATTGCAAATGTTATAAACTATGTACTTTTAATTATTTAAACAACAGTTCGGTCTGCCCTAAAGACAAAACATCTCCAGCTGGAGTTGAAACACGTAAACCCCAAACGTTCTGGAAGTGCCAAGGTTCCCAGCATACAGGACAGTGCTGCGTTTCAGTCTGTGCACGCGTGATCCCATGCGCTGCGGCACAGGGACGATGCCGGTGCTGAGGGAGGTGGGACTGTGCGTGAGGAAGGATGGCACAAGAGCGTGTGACTGAAAACAGATTTCTTGATGGTAATATAGGAGCGGGTTGGGTTTTTTTAAGCGGTGGAAATTACTAAACATTTGGAGCAAACCTGCAGAGGAAAGGCTGAATTCTCCATCTCCTGGTGTCTTTGAGACCTGAAGCCAGTGGCACGCAACAGCTTAGCTGTAATGCTTCTGGTCTGGAACTAACGAAATTAATGTTGCACGTACAACCTAAATCCTGTCATTACCTGTCTTTTGAGTGCTCCACTTCTGGAAACATAAATACTAACGTAAATATTAACGTAAGTGCTTCTGTAGTTACTGCCCATAGACGATCCCTTGTCTCTCATTTGCTGTCAGTCTTCGTGCCTGGAGCAGCAGCAGTCCTGGAGTACGCAGCACATTTCAAAAGTGACTGCCACAGTGTGCAAACACGTCCGGGTCTTTTACAAAGCGGGTAACTAAGCCGCAAAAGTTGAAACCGTTTTTTCCAGCAGTGAAGCACCTGAACTGTGGCATCCTCATCCCCATTGCACCTCAACCTCACTTACCCAAAGGGAGGGTCCATCTCCTAATGCCCCTCGGAGACCCTTGCGTTTGTTGCTGCTTGGTGGATACCCAAGTTCTGAGGTTGTATTTTCCAGTTTTCTTGGGTTTGTGTCGTAGAGGTTGCCTAGCCTGCCACCGCAGCCCAGTGCTGGTTGTCCAAGAAATTAATAGCTTACGCTAGCGCTAAAAACGGCGACAGGAGTGTGTGTCAGCATGTGTCCTGTAGACCCTTGGAAGGAGTCGGTCAGCGTGTCGATAGCTGGGGGAGCAGATAAGTGTCTTCATCTGCACAACACAGGTTGCTGCTGGCGGGGACAGGTTTGGGGCGATCCCTCTGCACGCCGCTCTGCACGGGTGCCTGTGCTCTTCCAGCGCCTCTTGCAGAGCCGCGGCTCAGCTCGAGATTTGCAGGTCCAGGAGCCTCCCCTGTGGTTGCCAGACACCTAGGCAGAACTAGGAAATGCCCGATTTTTAGTGATCTGCCTCGACGGCCCAGCAGGAAGGGGGAGGTCCAGCTCTTGCCACCTGGCTGCAGCACTGGTGCACGCTGGTTTGTGCTGGCCCGTTGCAGGTTCCTCAGCTTCTCCAGAAAGCTGAGGTCACCGGTAGGTGCCATGTCACAGGGACAGCTTGGATACAAAAATGTGCTAGGCTGTAAAAAAGGATGCAGAGATGCAAAAATGATCTGGTTTTGTGGCTTGACATCCGTCGGCCTTGCCCTCTGCCCGCTCTCTTTGTGACAGCCAGCCTTTACACTGCTCTTTCTGTTTGTGCCCTAGGTGAATGGTGTCAACGTGGTGAAGGTGGGGCACAAGCAGGTGGTCTCCTTGATCCGGCAAGGGGGCAACCACCTGGTGATGAAGGTTGTTTCCGTCAGCCGCAAGCCAGAATCGGAAGAAGTTGTTCGGAAGAAGGGTAGGTGTGGAGTCTCGTGGTTCTCTGACCAGGGGGTTGTGTCACCTAATTGTGAGCAGGCGCGGCAGAAGCCCGTGGCTCTGCCGGGAGGAGCCCGGCATGGGTGGACAGCCGTGAGGCTGCCAAGCTGCAGCTGGCGAGGAAGGAGGGCACCGCAAGGAAAAGACCTGCCCGTCCCGGCGCAGAAACCTCCGCGCATGCAGTGCTGCAGCACCGGGATGCGCCGGCGGCCGCGGGTGGGAGCGGCACAGCGGGGCCGGGGCCGGTGGTCAGGTGGAGGGGCTGCGTGCGGCAGGGCAGTGACTCTGGTGCCGGGGAAGCCAGGCACAGCCGGCGGCTGCCGGCCAAGTCTGCTGCGGGTCCCATCCGCGGCCAGGCTGCAGGACAGCAGCAGCTGCGCTCTCACACCGGAGCTGCGTGTGCTCGGCGAAGGTTGGAGCCGGCTCCTCCTCCGAACAGAGCTGCTTCTGGCGCTGCAGCCCCTGGTGCCAGCGGGAGGCTGTGCGGAGAGCAGAGGCGCCCGCTGCCCTAAGGGGGTCATGGTGGGGCACTGCCCCTGCTTCAGGGGGCATTGGGGCTGTTGTGGTAGGGATCTGGCCCCACTGTGGGAGGGGGTCGCGATAGAGAGCTGCCCCTGCTAAGCGTGGGGCTGTCAGGGTGGAGAACCGTCCCTGTGGCGATGCAAGGGGCGTCGGGGTGGAGGACAGCCCCCAGGGAGGTGGGGGGGCCAGGGTGGAGCCTGTCCTCTTTCGGGAATGCCGTGACTGGGTACTGCCCCATGGGCTGGGAGCTCCTGGGGGCACGGCCAGTCCTGGGGCTGCTGGCCATGTGGGGGACTCGCCCTCGATCAGGGGAGGGCAGGCAGCCATGGGGCCCCCAGAAAGCTCTGGACCTTCGCCCCATCATCCCTGGGCCCCGAGACCCTCTGAGCCGAGACCCTCAGTGACCCTCAGCTAGAGGTGGGGCCTGAGGCGGAGTGTGGCGGTGGGCTCATGCGCTCATGGCATCATGAGCTGCAGGGCAGCCTCGGGGTGGGGGGCATCCAGCTGAGGAGGGCAGGGGCACATCTGGAGGACAGCTGGATGGGAGGCAGCCAGCTGTGTACAGGGGGAACACATCCTGGCATACAGCTGTGGAGGGCAGGGGCACATCAGAGCTCAGCCAGCTAGGGAGGCTGGAGGCACATCTGGCAGCAGCTGGCTGCGGAGTGTAGGACCTCGCTGAGGGGCAGCCAGAGGCAGAGGGCAGGGGCACATCTGGCAGCAGCTGTCTGTGGAGTGTAGGACCTCATCCACAGACAACCGGCTGCAGAAGGCAGGGGCACATCTGGCAGCAGCCAGCAGCACAGGGCAGGGGCACATCTGGGAGCAGTCAGTAGTGGAGGGCAGGGGCACATCTGGCAGCAGCTGTCTGTGGAGGATAGGAACTCATCCACAGGCAGCCAGCTGCAGAAGGCAGGGGCACATCTGGCAGCAGCCAGCAGCACAGGGCAGGCTGTCCCTGTCTGCCCCAGATCTGGGCCGTGTGTGGGGAGGCAGGCTGCGGGGCAGGAGCGTTTTCCGGGGGACCGCGGCTGGGAGCCCAGCACGGGGGGACCAGAGGCGCAGGGGGACGGGAGCGCAGCACACAGGGCGTGGGGGAGGGAGGCAGCTCTGCGTGCTGACACTAAGAGCTGTAATTATATTGTCACGGCACAAAAGCTCAAGTCGTGGGAAAGGCTGAGGCTCGGGAATCGGTGCTGGGACCACTGCCAGTGCCGCTCACCGCTTCTCCTGGTGCTTCCAGCCCTGCAGCCGGTGAGCAGCTGCCCGCTGGTGAGCAGCTGCCCGTCGCTGCCCGTCGCTGCCCGCTGCCCGTGCCCTGAGCCCACGGAGCTGGGCGGCCGCTCTTCCAGCACGGGGTGCGGGGACCGGAGCCGAGTCCCCTCTGCGGGACCCTGGCTGCAGCACGGCTGGGGGCGGGGGGCAGACCCCCGGCCCCCCGGGCTGGGGCTTGCCTCTTCCTGGGGGTGATGGAGGCCTGTGTGGGACTGGCATTTTCTGGCTGAATCCGCCCCTGTTGGGGTCTCTGATGCAGGCAGCGCCAGCAAAGCCTGAAGCTCCGGTTGCCATGGCAATGCCTGAGCGTTGAATCCAGCATTGTCAGCGAGCGAGTGTGAGGAGGAGGAGGCGCCCCAAGTGAAGAGGAAGAGCCTTCAACTCGTCCCCGCTCTGGTGGGCTCATGGCATGCAGCGCCTCTGGGGCAGCCCCGCGGGCCGGCCCGGCTAGGCAGCCCCTCGGGGCAGCCCCACGCCCCGGCACAGCACCGCGCCGCCCCGTGCCAGCCATGTGCCTCCGCTGCCCGGTGCAGAGCCGGCCGCCTCCAGCGCTTCGCTAGGGCCGCGGGAGCCTCACCCCGTCCTGGATACGGCCAAGCCGGCAGAGGAGGGTGGGTGGGCTGTGTTTTGCTGGGGGATGCGCCGCGCCGAGGCGGGAATGAGAGACTGAGATCAGGCCTGCTGGACTTGTTTCTCCCTCCTACCCTCCACCCATGGCGTGTGCGGAGGGGAAGCAGCCATCAAAGCTGTTTGCTGAGTCCCACAGGCAGGCAGCCAGCTGCCTGAGACAGATCTAATTCGTGAGAGGCTTTCATAGCCATAGCATCTCTGGTAGCTGCAGGGGGGCAGGCGCAGCCCGGGGACATGACTTGGACTCTCCTCCGCTGAGGGCTGTGGGAGCCTGGGCAGCGTGCACGTGCCTGTGGGAGCCACCAGCCCCTCCGTGCCGGGGCCTGCCCCGTGCCCCGGGACTGCGCTACCGAGACCATGAAGAAGTTTGCTTCCACACGCAGCCTCAATAAGATCCTGCAGCAGTGCGACTCCTCATCCCGCGAGTACGAGGAGATCCAGGCTGTGGAGAAGAAGTGGCATCTGCATCTGGCCACTCCTCGTAAGTTCCTGGACAAGAAATGCAAAATGCCGTCTCTCTTCCTTTCAGCTCCGCCGCCTCCCAAGAGAGCGCCCAGCACCACCCTGACGCTGCGTTCCAAGTCCATGACGGCCGAGCTGGAAGAGCTGGGTAAGCGGCGGCAGGGGCTCGCGCGTGCATGCAGGGGGTGCATGAGGAGCATGCGGGGCCGTGGCCGGAGCAGGCAGCACGCTTGCCCAACGCCCATTTTCCAGAGGGCTGCATGAGCACGAGCGTGAGGCGACGCGCGCGCCTCCTGCGCTGATGTTTCCGTCGTGCTGAGCAGCGTGTGGGGTGCGGGGGGCTGAGAGCCTGCTGCCGCGGGGGCGCGGGACCCCCCGGTAGAGCCAGTGCACCCCGTCAGCGCTGCCTCCCCGGAGAGGCCGGGGCAAGGACGCCGGGTGCCTCCGTGTGCTTGCGGAGAGGCTCGCCGCCCCCGTGCCCTGTCCGTCAGGCACCCCGCTCCTCCCGCATTCCAAACAGCCCCTTGTTTTTATTTTCCCCTACCTCCAGGCAGATACCACATGCTGCCAGATTAGCTGGCATCCCCATGGGCTGCCCTCCCCCCTTACACACACACATACATATGCACACACGCTCACACGTTCTGCTGTCACTACAGAGCCTACCCACGTTTCCAGATGCTTTGGTATCCCAGCTTGCATCTACATATTTTCCTGTATTCTCTTAAAGCCTCTCCACCCCCACCCCGTCCTCGCTTCCAGGTACCCTGTGCTGAAGCCCATCTATTCGGGCGACCTCGTTAAGGCCGCACCTTCCCGGTGCACGGGGCTCCCCCCGGTAGCATCCTACCAGCTGAGGGCCGGCGGGGTGCCAGTGTTTGCACACCCTCCGAAGGGCAGTCCCTTCCCTCTGCGCGGGGTGATTTGCCCATTTGGCCGCGTGTTGTCCCCGGCGCGCGGCAGAGGCCGCAGGGCAGCTGAGCAGGGCGCTCCGGTGGGGGAGGCGGGCTGGCAGAACGGCGGCCGTGCGGCTCTCGCGGCCTGCCCGGCACAGGAGGTCCGGAGGGACCCCTCTTTCCAGGGGAGCCTTTGGGGCAGCCACGCTCCGACACGCAGCTCTGGTGCGCACGGGGTCGGCTCTGCCGAGACAGGCTGTTCAGGGCTGACACAGGGCGGGAGTCGGATGTGCTGCGAGCCCCCACCAAGAGCATCGGCAGAGCGAGAGGGAGCCGCTCTCCACACTGCCTACTGCCCTGGCTCACGCTTCTGCTGGTTTTTTTATTTTTATTTATATTTTTGCTGTGCGAAAATGTGGCGATGTGTACAGATGTGCCATGGTGCAGAGTCTGCGTGTGGCACAGCCCTGTCCTGCCTGGGAGGAGACCCACCTGAGAGGCAGAACCTAGGCAGAGATTCCACCACCCCCTCTCTTTTTCAGGGTGCTGAAGGAAGGTCCATGACCTTTCTTGCTCTGCTCTGCTCCCTGTCCTACATGCATGTCCAGGCTTTACAACCCTGCAGGGTTCTCCTGAAAGAAAGAGACCTTGGGGGTTTGGGCTCCCACTCAAACATAGGTTTGAAGGGCCAAATCTCATCATTTAAGGATTTGCATCAGCTGGTTGATGGCCACTGTGATTTATTTCATGCTGAGCCCAGTGCCTTGGTTTTCACCCTAGCCTCTTCCCCGCTTCTCCAGACCTTTATTGCTAAACCTGAAGGCGCTGCGTTTGCTAGTGGCCATTAGGAGAAAATTCAGAATAGCCCATTTCTTCCACTTTTTGCTCTTCCCTTTGCACAGATACTGCACAGACCCCAGGGTTCATATTTTTACACTCGGTTGCCAGTCCTGAAAGCGGTTCCTAGCCAGTGTGATGGGTGCCCGCTTGCACGCACAGGCAGCATGTTGCCTCTGTGAGAACGTTCCCCAGCTGCATGTGCCCCTCTTTGGTGAGCATCAGGCCCAAGTCGAAGCCTGGCGCGCGTCGTGCGGGCGCTTTTGCAGAGGGACAGGTGCCCCAACCACGGCACTTGGCCTCGCAAGTGCCCAGCGGGGTGTGGGACGGCATCGCTAGATCACCTGCACCTGCACCGTGGAAACCCGCAGCGGGGTGAGGGAAGGGGGCCCCATTTGCCTGTGTTTTGACAGGCAGAGCTGCTGGGCTCGAGGTGGGGGAGCAAGCTCGTGGAAAGGGAAGTCACGAAAAGCAGAGAAATAGCTCTGCCAGAGAATATATTAAAGATGAGTCCTCTAGGTCTCCCTGAGGATTTTGCATCTAGATGCTGCCTCTCTTCTACCTGGAGAGGGACTAGGAGCAGCAGCTGCCCGTGTCTCCCGGGAGAGGGATTTGTAGCCGGTGACTGGTCTTAGTCCACATGTTTTCCAGGAAACTGTAGTGGTCAGGGAGTATGCTGTAGCCAGTCCCACCACACATCCCCAGGGAGCATGGCACAGGGAAAATGGGGGATTGTTCCTCCCCCTGCACTTTGTCTTCTGGTGGCCGATCCTCAGGCTTTTACTGCGAAAGGGGAGTTTTAGTGAAGGTCAGCATCTCCATGCCTCAGCGGTGCGCAAGTTTAGAGCCCAGTCTCCTTTTCTGATGGGATGGTGGTGGTAGCGAAAGGGACACTTCTACCTGCAGCTTCTCAAAGGGAGCCTTGTCAGATGTCCCTGTCCCTTTTCCCTTGAAGCCTGTCCCTATCCTGCAGAACATTCCACATGCCCATAGCCATACCTTAATGTTTTCTTGCTGCATGTTGTGCCAGTCCCCGTGGAAAAGCAGATTCCCAGCAAGCTGCTAACAAAGCACTCCTGTCCTGCAGTCCTGGCATTTCCTGGATGCAGAGGAAACTGTCTTTGGGAGACATGCAGACTGCTGTGTCTTCTCAGTGAGCAGGGAGGGGTTAAAAGCTTTTAAAAGAGTTTCTCCATGGCCTGGGCATTAAATGCCATCCAGACCTCCTCCTGATCTTACTTCCTTCTGACATCGCACCTTCCCTCTGCTTTCCTGGTCTGAGTGAAGAGGAGGAAGGCTCAGCGGAGGGCTGGTCCCAGCAGTGGAGCTGGCAGAGAGCCCGGCCTGTGTCAGTCCCTGCGCGCCCACGGGGCTGGCACGCGCGCTGGCCTTCCCGCAGAGGAGCATGCACAAGGTGCTGCAGCCCCTGCCCCGCCTGAGCCTTCGTCCTGAGAGCCCCCGGCAAGGCAGGCATACGCTCCGCTGCCAGGGCCTGATCCTGCCAGCATGCTGGGAGCAGGAGAGTGCGCGGGGAAGAGGCACAGCAGGCAGGCAGCGAGGCAGGAGCTGGGAATGAAAGCAGGAACTGTGCATGCCATTCATGTTGTCTTTTGTTTCTTGATTCCAAGCCTCCATGCGGAGAAGAAAAGGGGGTGAGTGAAACCGCACATCCTGGGGCTCCTCCCTTCCCCGTCAGCCTCCCAGCCAGCGCCCAGTCGCGCCACGCAGGCACGCACGGTGCATCCCAAGGGACTGGCCCCGGTCACCGTCCCCTAGTTGTCACGGGAAGGCTCAGCCCAAAGGGAGCCGGAGCTCTGCGGGTCAGCCTCCCGCCCGGCACCGCCGCCACGGGGAGCAGCCGCCACGTACAGCTCTGGCGGGGTAGCAGAAGGGCCGAATTCGGCACGGTCATGTTGGGCTCCTGTTGGGCACAGGCAGGAATGCCCGTTTGCCAGCTGGGCCCTGTGGATATCCAGGTCTGACTTCCCCGAGTGTTGTGCTTGCTTTGTGTTTGCTCCACGGTGAAAATGCCTTCCACGGGAAAGTCCCCCGCATGTGGGGTCCTAAAGTACAGCCTCCTTCAGCCCCCGGGTCAGGCCTCTGGAGCTCAGTCAGATGAAATGGCAGCCACGCTCTCTGCCGTGTCCAGCAGTGCAGGTGCTGCCTCTGCTTGTGCCCCGTGCAGGCTGTCCGGCTGCTCCCGGCAGTCCTGCGCCGAGGAATTGCCTGAGGATGGACCTGTGCTGCAGGCACGGTTTGGCGGCAGCTCCAAGGGCGTACCCGAGTTAGCTGGGGGAGAGCTAGTTTGGTTATTAATTGTCCGAGCTCCAGGTGGAGAGGGCCACCCACCATGAAGGCCATGCTGTCAGTGCCCCAGCTGGCTGGGGTAAAGCTGGTTGCAGCAGGGCTCCATACCTGACGGTTGCCCTGCGCAGTGTCCGTGTGGACATCGCGTGAGGGATGCTACAAAGACAGGAGGTTCTTGTCAGGGCTGAGAGACAGTAATGGACAATCCTGAATGGAGCAAGAAGGCTCGTCCCATGCCAGCGCACGGCTCTGCATTTCTCCAGCACAGGCACAGGGTAGAGGAAGGGAGCCTGGAGACCTGACCCCATAGCCTTTCAGAAGCAAAACTCTCCCTGTCCTGGTAATGTGAAGCTAGAGAACTGTTTCCCAAGGAAACAGTGAGGGACTAAGTCTTCCACCGTAACAGTGATGACATAGGAAAGAAGCTGAGCAGAGCTTACAAGCGGGAGGTCTCTGAGGGACCTCCCCAGACCTCCTCTATACCAAGCAGATCTGTCAGGACCCAGAGGTGGAGGCAACACAGAGGTCCCATGGATCAGAATGATCAGCTGAAGGTCAGCAGGGATGTCCTGACATTGAGCACGGCCGTCTCCAAGTGCATGGTGGAGAGCTCCTGACGCCTGGGACAGCCAGAGCCATCAGGGTGCACCCATTCCCGAGGGGTCCCTCTTTTCAGGGTGGCTCCAGCACCACCTCATCCCCCACCCCAGGAGCCTGGAGATCCACCCCAGGATGCTCTTCCATCTCCTGCAAAGGCATGGCAGATACACAGAGCAGTTAGTGGTGATTTGTCTCCCTGGTCTCTAATGGCAATGCAAGACAGAAAGTGGAGCAAAGCCAGAAGCGGAGGCAGGTGGAGAGGGCCGAGCATCGCTGTTACTGCTCTCGCAGCACTGGGGTCTCCAACTAATGTCAGTACAGGGCTGCCCAGAGCAGCTGCCAGAGACTGATGAGGCAGGTTTGCAGCACGTGGTCTTCTTTAGAATCAGCCTCCCCTCCTGAGGCTTGGCTGTTAGAGGTCCATGCGGTCGCTCAGCGGTGCTTGGCCGCAGGGGATGAGCCAGCTCCCCTCTGAGCAGGCTGAGCCGCCCCGCGCCTCTTGCGGTGAGCGCAGCGTGCGAGTCACACGGCAGTGAGGAGGAGAAACCATGAAGTCCCTCAGAGACAAGGATGGTTGGCTGCTGGATGTCTTGTGCCGAGGAAGTCCAGGAGCTGGCCTGAGCTGTTTCCTTGGGGCAGGTGCAGGTCCTTAGTCCCAGGGCATTGGTGGATATCTGCCACCAAGGGTGCTGGCCTCGGGACACATAAGTCCCCTTGGCAAAGACCACTTGGCATCTGTGTTGGTCTAGGGCTTGCTCCTCCGCAGACTGGGCTTCGGAAGTGTTTGGGACTCAATTTTAGTTTCCGTAACTCAGGAATGCTGGCTCACAAACTGCCACGCAGGCAGCTGCCGTGGCCGCAGTGTGCAAGGTACTGAAGCTGGCCCATGAGTTGTATGAGCCCCAGGCGGGGTTTTGTAGGTTTGTAGGAATGCAGGCCTGATGGTCAGAGCTCTGAGGGCTCTCGGGTCACAAGGATCAGCAGCTCCCACACCACAGCGGTGACATTTTTGCAGTCCCAAGTTCAACAGCCAGGCTGGAAAGAGCCCAGAAGTTTACAAGCTCTACCTGAACGCAGGCAGAGCTTGTCAGCCTTACGGGATGAACGCTGCACGTGTTCTCCCCTCTCCCTGGGCAGCTGACGGGGGCAGTGGATCGGTTGTGCCGTGGAGGTGGAGGCGTCCAGTCTTGATGAACGCCAAGGCAGACCCATCAGCTGCAGCACAGCGTGATGGCCACGCTCCAGTGCCGGCTGGCACCATTTATGACACGGACAAACTGACAGACTGACAGACTCAACCCTGCCCAGCCCAGGGAGCTGTAGGAGCAGGGGGCAGCCACACCTGAGCGGACCCTGCCCGGGCTGAGCACCAGCCCCACAGCCTTCGTTAGCCCGGCTCTGCTGGACCCCGTCTGGCTGCACGCGGAGGGAGCTCAGGAGGGGTCAGTGGTGATGGTGGCCAGCATCTGCCTGCTGCCCTTCCCTGCCTTGCTGTCCTGAGCTTCGGGATGTTTTACGGCCCCAGCCAAGGCCCCAGCGGCAGCCGGGGCTGGCGCTGTGTCCGAGTGGGTTTGCCGTCCCGGCACGGGTGGTGCGAGCGCTGCCGACGGGCCGCAGGCAGGGGCAGCGCAGCGAGGGCTGGCTGCTCCCCGAGGACAGACATGGTCTCACGGCCGGGGTCCTGACAGGCCCCGCTGCCCTGAGCGCCGTGGGCAGGGCAGACCGAGGTCTGACACCTTCAGCCACGAGTCCAGCCCGTCAGGCCGGTCTGTAGCGATGAGGCAGAGCCGAGCGCGAGCCGCGTCGGGGTCTGCCCTGCTGAGGCTCACCGGGGTCGGGTGTAGCCCAGAGATCTGCGGGCAGGCCTGTGGTGGCAAGGCAGGGCCGAGGTCAAGGCTGGGAGCTGGTGCGTGGGTCAGGCCCGCGGTGGCACAGGCACGGCCATGGCGGCTCTGCAGATGGAGCCGCTGCACCACAGCCCGGGCGGCACTGACACCCCCGGTCTGCGCGTACCGGAGCCCCGGGGCCCACGGACATGGGTGTACGTGGGGCCTGGTCACGCCCGTCAGGGCCTTTAGGGCACATGAGTCCACTTGAGGAGGAAACATCCCAATTTGTCCCAAACAGGCACTGGAGTGACACTGGTTGTGCTGGAGCCGGACCGAGTCCCGTGGAGTCCCGTGGAGGTCTGCGTCGCTGGTGGTCCCTGCAGCACCTGGGTTACCCCCACCTGCTGTAGCGCAGCCGCTGCCCACACCCCGCTTCGCCCAGTTAGCATCATAAAATCATAGAATCAGTTAGGTTGGAAAAGACCCTTAAGATCGTCAGGTCCAACTGTAAACCTGGCACTGCCAAGTCCACCACTAAGCCATGTCCCTGAGTGCCACACCTACACATCTTTTAAATACCTCCAGGGATGGTGACTTGACGGGGGGGGCACTCGGTCTCATTCTGAGTATCAAAAATATATCTGGGCAAAAATTTGCTCTTTTAATGTAAGGACTGAGGCTTCCTCAAAGCGCAGCACAGCTAGGAGCGGTCGCCCCGCCTCGGGAGCTGGCAGGTCGGACCCCAGAGGTCAGGCGGGCTGGTCGGGGTGCCCGGGAAGCACGGATGCACTGGGTGCAGCCGGGGTGGGAGAGCGGCATGGCGCGGTGCCGCTGCGCCGGGCTGCCGTCTGTGGGACCCCCAGCTGAGCCGGGTCGGTGCCTGGTTGTGCATCGTGGTGGGTGGGCGGCTCCAGAAGCACCTCCAAAATCTTCGTTAGCCACTGGCTAGGGAGGAGATGATGGAGCAGCCGCTTCCTCGCCTCTGTGCTCGCCCGGCCCACGAGCTGCTCTCCCTATGGGGGCGTTCGCTCCCTGTTTAGCCGCGCTGCAGGGGATGGGCCTGTCGTAGGGGAGCTGCCCCGGTATGGCGGCCCTTGCTAACCTGTTTGCTTTTATGTTTGGATTTTCAGAGAAACTGGATGAGATTTTGGCAGCAGCCGAGCCCGCGCTGAGAGCAGACATTGTCGAAGCGGATTCTAGGGCAGCCACTGTGAAGCAACGACCAACAAGCCGGCGCATCACGCCAGCAGAAATCAGTGTGAGAGAGGAGGGCTCGCGGTGGGAGAGGGAAGGGCGCATCGTGCTGTGACAGACACTGCCTGCCAGCCCTGAGGCTCATGTTGGGGAGTGGGTTTCCCCAGGGGAGTGGAAGGAGAGGGTCTGGGGGAGACGGAGACACAGAGCAGGGGTCCAGGCAGGCGGTGGAGGAGCTGACCCGGGCTGTTTGGCACCCGCGTACCGGTACAGGATTGCCACAGGGAGGACGTAAGAGCAGAGCTGAAGGAGTGTGGAAAGCTGAGCTGGAGAGCTTAGTCTGGCTGCAATTTTCTGGATGTGAAGCTGGAAATTAGGAGGAATCAAAGAAGAGAAAAACGCCGTCTTTGAGGGGAAGCATGGATGGAGTAGGAGTGGGGCTGCCAGCTCCAGGCTGTCTGGATTGTGAAAGTGCTGCAGGCGGTGGGAGGCAGCTTCTGGAGCAGGAGGTAAAATGGGACAGGCTGCTTCTGAGCAGAGACTGGCCTGAGCGAAGCCTTCCCACGGGAGGAAGGCTGCTGCTGGAGTCGGCATCGCTGTGCCACCCCACCCTGGGCACAGAGTGCCGGAGAGCCGGCGGGGGGGAGCAGGCAGGCAAGGGGGAGCAGGCAGGGAGGAGCAGGCAGGGGAGAGAGGGCAGGCAGGGGGAGCAGGCAGGGAGGAGCAGGCAGGGAGGAGCAGGCAGGGAGGAGCAGGCAGGGGGAGCAGGCAGGGGAGAGAGGGCAGGCAGGGGGAGCAGGCAGGGAGGAGCAGGCAGGGAGGAGCAGGCAGGGGGAGCAGGCAGGCAGGCAAGGGAGAGAGGGCAGCCAGGGAGGGGAGAGGGCAAGCAGAGAGGAGCAGGCAGGGAGGAGCAGGCAGGCAGGGGGAGCAGGCAGGGGGAGCAGGCAGGCAAGGGAGAGAGGGCAGGCAGGGAGAAGCAGGCAGGAGCAGGCAGGGGAGAGAGGGCAGGCAGGGGGAGCAGGCAGAGAGGAGGAGGCAGGGGGAGAGGGCAGGCAGGGGAGAGAGGGCAGGCAAGGGAGAGAGGGCAGGCAGGGGGGAGCAGGCGGGGGAGCAGGCAGGCAAGGGAGAGAGGGAAGGCAGGGGGAGAGGGCAGGCAGGGGGAGCAGGCAGGGAGGAGCAGGCAGGGGAGAGAGGGCAGGCAGGGGGAGCAGGCAGGCAGGGAGGAGCAGGCAGGGGGAGCAGGCAGGCAGGGAGGAGCAGGCAGGGGGAGAGAGCAGGCAGGGGGAGAGAGCAGGCAGGGGGAGCAGGCAGGCAGGGAGGAGCAGGCAGGGGGAGCAGGCAGGGAGGAGCAGGCAGGGGAGAGAGGGCAGGCAGGGGGAGCAGGCAGGGAGGAGCAGGCAGGGGAGAGAGGGCAGGCAGGGGGAGCAGGCAGGGAGGAGCAGGCAGGGGAGAGAGGGCAGGCAGGGGGAGCAGGCAGGGAGGAGCAGGCAGGGGAGAGAGGGCAGGCAGGGGGAGCAGGCAGGGAGGAGCAGGCAGGGGAGAGAGGGCAGGCAGGGGGAGCAGGCAGGCAGGCAAGGGAGAGAGGGAAGGCAGGGGGAGAGGGCAGGCAGGGGGAGCAGGCAGGCAGGGAGGAGCAGGCAGGGGGAGCAGGCAGGGGAGAGAGGGCAGGCAGGGGGAGCAGGCAGGCAGGGAGGAGCAGGCAGGGGGAGAGAGCAGGCAGGGGGAGAGAGCAGGCAGGGGGAGCAGGCAGGCAGGGAGGAGCAGGCAGGGGGAGCAGGCAGGGGGAGCAGGCAGGGGAGAGAGGGCAGGCAGGGGGAGCAGGCAGGCAGGGAGGAGCAGGCAGGGGGAGCAGGCAGGCAGGGAGGATCAGGCAAGCTGCAGAGAGGGAGGGAGGGTTAACCCTTCGACGGGCAGTAGCACAGGTTTTGGAGACAGCTGGATGGGCAGCCCGGAAGACGGACTGTTGAGGGTCGAGGTGAGGAAGGGTCCGTCCTCGTCCCCGGGGAAGCCTCCCCTCCTGGGGCTGTGGCGGTCCCGGCTGCAGGTGCGGGGCGGCAGGGACGGGGTCTGGCGTGCGGACTGGTGTGGGGGTAGAGCCGTGGCTTCACCCGCAGCCAGAAGGATCGGGTGGCCTCAGTGGAAGGGCTGTGTCCTTTCAGCTGAGTCTCGCTGATGTCCAGAACGGAAATTTCCTTTTTTCTCTTCCAGTCACTCTTTGAACGCCAGGGTATGGCAGCACACTCGGGGGTCCTTGCGGGAGCTGAGAAGCCCCATGTTTCACTGCGCAAAGGAATTCCACGGACAAAATCTGTAGGTAAGGCAAACTGGGAGGAAATCCCTTCCTAAAGAGGAAAGGTTGTCCCCGTGGAGCATTTGTGCCTGCACGGGAGCCAGGAGGAAAGACTCAGCCCTCTTTACTGGCTTGTAACTAAAGATCTTTGAAGAGGGGGATGTTTAATGTGATTTCTGCTTTGAAGGTTGCATGTGTCCTGAGAAACCTGCTCTGATGCTGACACTGGTCCTGCTCTGAGCAGAAGGTTGGACTGGAGACCTCAGAGGTCCCTTGCTCGCTGTCTCTTTACGGCACTGCCAGGGATAGGGGAGTTTCTCCCACCCTCCGTGCTGGCAAATGAGGGTTGGTGAGTGATTTTCTGTCGGACCACATAGTGGCGGGGCTGGGCGTGCAGTGTGCTGAAGGCGTGGGTGGTTGAGAGTAAAACCGTGAGCTGTAACAAACTGAGACGGTGGAGCAGGTAACTGAATTTTTTTCTAAGGAAAAACAGGACAGGACCTGGAACAGGCCCTTGTCTGTGGGCTATGTCGGGATCTTTAGACCCCGTCCCAAAAGGTTCGCAGTGCAACTAAACCCAAGAATATGCTGGAGAAGGGAGGTGGGAGGACGAGGCAGAGTGAACAAGGGCTGGTGGCACAATGGCAGTATGGGGGTCTCATGTTCTTACCTTGATTTTGTGTATCTGGGTTTCATCCGGGTGGTAACACCAAGCCACGGCGTTGGCAAGGTCTGAGGGCTGTGCAGGTCGGAGCAGGGGAGAGTGCGTTACCACTTAATGTGGAGAAGCTGAGGGGGCAGAGAGAAAAGCAGCACGCTGTGTGGCAAGTGCTAATTTTAAGTAACCCCAGGGCATCATTTGATAGTAATGGTGATACCAAAACACAAAGTAAGTGAATAGAAAGTAAATTCTGCTTCAAGCTACAGCTGAGAGCAGCACAATCCCAGCAAGAATGTAAAAATTAGTTGAAAAATGCAAGGGTTAGTATTCCAAATGTATTTTTTAATGTACATAGCCACAGAATTGCAGTGCATACATGCCTCACATTTGTGTTTGTGTGAGAGCAGCTGGTACCTGTAGGCCCACATGAGATTGGTCTGAGAGTAGTAGATAGCTAATCAAATGTGTGTATGATTAATCTGAAAAACAAACTAGGAGAGATAATCTTTAAAAAAAAAAAAGAGTGGGTATTTAATGGGCTGCCCTGGTGTGTACTTATGCACCATGTTGATCACCCTGCTGTCCTGCCATGTAATCTAGGCAGAAAGCTCCCGTCACTCTGACGAGCTGAACTAGAACCTGGGCCGAGCAGAGGATGAGGTGGAGTGTTGGAAGCAAGTGCAGGCATTAATTAGTTGCTCACATGTTGCAGCGCTGTTAATGTGCATGGTAGAAAGGGAGCAGAGCTGACTGCCTTGGTGCCTGGGATCGCCACAGCAGCGACCCATGGACTTGCTGGAGTAGAAGTAACCAGTTCATTTTCTCATGAAGGTAAAAATGATCGGGAGCACAGACAGGATGGGATCCATCTCATCCAGCCTTACATGTTAACAGTGCAGAAATCTCCATCCAAGTAAGGTGCCCAGGAACCTGCTGTAGTGACCAGAGGGAGAAAGGCACTTTTAAGATGATTTATCTGATGTCTTGATCTTAGAGGTGAGTCCTGCGCAAGTGCACATCGACTGAGGGGTATCTAGTGACTGCTGAGGGGTACGGCTAGCTGGCAGACAAGTATGCAGTGGCCAGTGGTGTCTGAAGTGCAGCTTTATTTTGCAAACTGTATCCTAGACATTTGTTTTATGTGTAAGAATGTGAAAATGCTTCTAAGCAGAAGTTGTTCAAGGTTCAATCAAGCCGCAAACAGCTGGAAATCATGTTAAAGAGGATCTATTGTGTATAATAGCATCTTAACCCAGTAATAGATCGTAAACTGGAAAAGTATTCATTAAATATGAAATACTTGCCTGTGAGGAGCTCCTTTCCGCTTGTGAAAGCAGAGTCAATGACTCAGGAAGTCCCTCTAAAGCTACACCTCGTTGTGTGACACTCATTGCACAGGTACGCTGTCAAGGATCTCGGTATGCAGAGAACTGTGAAGAGAGGGACTCGAAGCTTGTAGGGTTTATACAGCTGTAAGGTTTGTGTGTAGGTTTTATGTGCTCATGAGCATGGAGTGTAATGTCCCATGTACATCTTTTTTGTTCAGCACCTAGAGCATTGAGACCTGATCCTTGCACGGGTTTCCCAGCCTTTGCAGCTACACGCACCATGCAACAAGGGGATTAGAAACGCTAGATTTAATCTGCATCCGGGAAGATTAAAAGCAGACCTGGAGATACCCTGTTTCTGAGCAGGAATGGCTGCAGCTGTCACGAGCACAGCATCCAAGCACAACCTGACAATAAATACAGGGAAAAAATCACACGTAGCTCTTAATTATGCTCGGTCCAAGAATGGCATGCGTCTTGCTGCACCAAAAGGGAACAATTCCTGTTGAGGAGGGGACAGCAATTTCTTGTTTCCAGTTTGCCTGCCACAATACACACCAGGAGCAGTGCCTCTTAGAAACCGGCTAATTTTTGTGGAATTCCAGATAAGCTAAAATAGAAAACAGCCAAACGGTAGAAATTGGGTTGCAATTGGCTTGTTTTAGAAGTCCTTCTTGAGCTGTCATTTCACACCCACAATGACAGGCTCATACGCTGTACAGTCAGTTGACTTCATGATAAAAATCACTACTAAAAGCAAGGAACTAGATGAAAAATAAGCAGGGGTTGGTTGGTTGGATGGTTTGGTTTTTTGGTGAAGAAATGCTCTGAATTATTTGCATATTACACAGCTGGTTTAGACTCCCAGGAACTTGTGACAAAAGATAAAAGCATTTCATCTTTGCACCTAAAAATTTCTTGAGACAAAGGTAGTTAACCCTCGACTGGCTACAAAGAAAGCAGAACAGAAGAAATATTTCAACAAAAAATGTGAAGAAAAGAAATGCATTGCAGTGGGGAGGCTGATAGAAAAGAAAATCTCTGTCAGACTTCCAAGATAGCTACCACGCCATCTGCTCCAGCATCAGAAGTTAAAAACACTTGAAAGTCTGCAGAACCATCATGGTACTCGCTAAGTCTCTCCCCTGAGCAAATTCAAGGTGATGCAGACGGTGGTTCTGCATGGACAGAAGTCGCGTGTGTCATGTCAGTTAGAAGCACGATGGGCTGCAGGCGCTGGGTGTAGGTGGCAGATGCACCTTACTGACTCAGCGTTGCCACCGCTGAGGAAATAAGGGGTGGCTTGGTGTTCAAAAAGACAGTGAGGGTGCCGGGCTGCTCGTGCTCTGCCAGCTCGGGGGTGCGTGTGCATCCGTCCCTGGCTGCGCGGGTCTGGCGGGGTGGGGGCAGCTCTGCCGCCAGAGCTGGCAGCCCTCCCCGATCCCGCTCCAGGACCATCCTTCCCTGTACGGATCCTGGGTGAACTCCCCGTGCTTTCCCCTCTTCTGAACAGCTTCTCAGGTTCACCCTGGCTGCAATTTAAGCTTTGTGCCGTAGCAGCCAGCACAGTACTGTTCTTTCACTGCTCTCTGAAGGGCAGCAGGCTTTCCTCCTCCTCCTGCCAGCTCCATTGTTGCCTGGAGCTGATGCCAGCCCTGTGCACCCGAGGACGGTGATGCTCACCTGCTTTCTGCTTCTGGACATGAGCGAAGCCGCGGCACTTGGCACCTTTCTGCTGTAGCTCAGGGGTGGCTTTGGGAGCTGCTCTGCCATCCCTGCACAGGGAAAGCAAGGTTGGGAATGGTGGGGTGTGCTGTGGAGAGAGCCACCTCATTAGCTAGGCCAAATTAATGCACAGAGTTAGATTCTCACAGGGATTTAGGCTGTTATGGCAACAGGCCCAAAAGCATTACGGAGAGTTTTTGTGTTTTCCTTGGAGATTAATAATGCGTTGAGCGTGCTGTGAATTGCAGAGAGGGGTTGCCATGAGGCTTGTGGCATTGCCAAGCTGCTCTTCGGGCATGCACCCGGGAGTGTGATTCTCATTTCAGACCACTTACTCTGGGTGCTTGGAGACAGGGTTCTTTGCTGGTCCTTGCTGGTCACTGGAGGCTCCGTTTTGACTCATGCTCTTTATTCCTCATGCGCCGACCGCTGTAGTTTGATCCTCGTGATGTCTTGTTGCTCTTTGTAGGAAGCATATGTGCCCCCCTACGATGAAAACACAGTATATGCTGTTTGAAGAGAACTGAGAGACAAAATCTCAGTGGCAGTTAGCAAAGGGACAGTTTTGTTTGTCATTGAAGTTTAATCTTCCAGTTACGCACATGGAAGATGGACCAGGCACAGCGGGAGGTCACGGGCAGCAAACAAAGGGTTGTGTCATTTGCGACAGACAAATGCTCTTTTCTCAGAGGTCAGCCCCACCTCTACCATCCCTCTGGAGAACCTGGAATAGCTCACAAGGTTTCACGTTCATCTGGGAGCCCATCGGTGTGTGGTAGAGGGTTGAGGTCTGGAGGAGCCATGAGCGCTCGGTTGCTGGCCGCAGAGTGTGCCGGGAAGCGGCACAGGCGCCGTGCATGATCCTGCAACACAGGGGAATAGCAAACGGCAAGTCGGTAATCGCTAGGTTGAGATCTGATAGAATGGAAGGACAGTCTAGTTCAGGTGCTACGAATTTCAAGGAACTGCCTTCCCTCGGTGTCACGCTGCGTGTTAGAGTCTGGCTGGGGCTCATCACTGGAGATTTTTCTTGTCGGCTGATGGCCTGTTCTGTGCATGTGCACCTTGGTGGGGAGATGCTCTGCTCTTTCTTGGGTACCTCTGAGCTGCATAGAAGGGCTCCAAATGCTGCAGCAGTTGGTCAGGCTCCTTCTTCTGCAGTCTGCCCATTGCCTGACGCAACATTTAGCAACAGGCAAGTGTTAAGATAAAAGTGAAAAATGAACATATTTACAACAAGTGATTAACTGTTAACATTTCAATCAGTAAGAGTGGAGTTGGATAAAAGAGAGCCATGCTGTCAGCTACCAGTATTTTAGACAAACTCCAATAGCTTCTCTCTCTATTTCAAGTTAAGAACTGCCAGGATGGTTTCACCGGTCTTGTAGCTCGTCCCTCACCTTTTAGGAGGACCCTTGTCCTCGGCACTGCTGTCACCAGGGGGATTTCTGTATGGCTGTATGCTCATTACCTTGCCGGGGTCTGTGCAGGGTCCAGCCTGCTCCACAAGGATTGAATGCAATTCATAAATTCAATACTTAACCAAGACGTCAGGTTTCAAGCCTGCTCCCGGGGGATTACTGGTTGCCTTTGTTCAACTTTGGAGACTTCCTGAGCAGAACTATATCCTACATAGACAGTAAATAAAACTCAGCAATGATTAGTCTCATGCTTAACTATAAACAGACGCTTCTCTGTGTTAAGGAAGAGGTTTCATTTTGCCCGTGTGATCACATTTAAACATCAGTGAGGAGTTTCTTTCTATCATGAAGACCGTATTTTACAAAATTTGCTATCACAGTAGGAATGGGCAGTGAAAGAATTGGATAAGAGAACAATTTTTACCGATGGGTAAAAAACTGGTTGGGTGGCCGAGCCCAGAGAGTAGCTGTAAATGGAGTTAAGTCCAGTTGGTGGCCGGTCACGAGCGGTGTTCCCCATGGGCTCAGTTTTGGGGCCAGCCTTGTTTAACCTCTTTATCGATGATCTGGATGAGGGGATTGAGTGCACCCTCAGTAAGTTTGCAGATGACACCAGGCTGGGTGGGAGTGTCGATCTGCTGGAGGGTGGGATGGCCCTGCAGAGGGACCTGGCCAGGCTGGACCCATGGGCCCAGGCCAACTGTGTGAGGTTCAACAAGGCCAAGTGCCGGGTCCTGCACTTGGGTCACAACAACCCCATGCAGCGCTGCAGGCTGGGGGAAGAGTGGCTGGAAGCTGCCTGGCCGAAAAGGACCTGGGGGTGTTGGTAGACAGTGGCTGAACATGAGCCAGCAGTGTGCCCAGGTGGCCAAGAAGGCCAACAGCATCCTGGCTCGTGTCAGGAATAGTGTGGCCAGCAGGAGCAGGGAGGTGATTGTGCCCCTGTGCTCGGCACTGGTGAGGTCGCACCTGGAATACTGTGTCCAGTTTTGGGCCCCTCAGCACAAGAAGGACATTGAGGTGCTGGAGCGTGTCCAGAGAAGGGCAGCAGAGCTGGGGAAGGGTCTGGAGCACAGGGCTGGTGGGGAGCGGCTGAGGGAGCTGGGGGTGTTCAGCCTGGAGAAGAGGAGGCTGAGGGGAGACCTGATCGCGCTCTACAACTCCCTGAAAAGAGGTGGTAGTGAGGTGGGTGTTGGGCTCTTCTCCCAAGTAGTTAGTGATAGGACGAGAGGAAATGGGCTCAAGCTGTGTCAGGGGAGGTTTAGGTTGGAAATTAGGAAAAATTTCTTCACGGAAAGGGTGGTCAGGCATTGGAACAGGCTGCCCAGAGATGGTGGAGTCACCATCCCTGGAAGTGTTCAGAAAACCATGGTTTAGTCTAGTCTACCCTTGATTGGTTTAGTGTGGACTTGGTAGTGTAGGTTAATGGTTGGACTGGATGATCTTAAAGGGCTTTTCCAACCTAAACGATTCGATTTTATGCTATTCTATTCTATTCTAACGTAATAACACAGCAACACAATTCAAAGAAAGCCTTGTAAAAGGTCTTTACAGACTAGATGGGCATCAAATTAAACTGATAATTGGAGTTTCAAAAGAAAGAAAAGGAGGTAATTCTGCACGTGGTGCTGCTAAGCTGCAGAGCTCGCTGCTGCAGGATATTGGGAGTGCGAGAAATTTGCATGAGTTCAAAGAGCACTGCCAAGTGTCTGGAAGAAGAAAGTCCGCCAAGGGTTAAACACAAAGGCAGTCTGACTCAGCCAGCTCTTGATCAGCAAACTGCTGGAAGCTGACAGAGTATTTGGGAGGGGCGAAGCGGCACTGCGTGCTTGCTGTGCTCTTATATGCTTCCTCAGGCAATTATTATTGGCCACTGCCAGGCAGCACACTGGGCTAGATGTGCCTTTGATCTGCAAGACTGGAGGAGCGATGCAGAAGTGGAGTATCGAGCAGTGTCATCAACAGAATATAGGGAGTGAGCAAGCTGCACGGAGAGGGGGAGAGGCAGATGAGTAAATGGATGTAGTTGTTTATGCAGGACTCGGATGGCAAGCACGCAGATACAGTGAGCTGTGTCAGAATGGTGAGTTGCAGGTAGTGAAGGAAGCGCCTGCCAAGAATTTGCTTTCCTCCCACCTCTCCCATCAGCGATCTCTCCTGAGTGTTGATTTTCTTGCTGAGGAGCAATAGGAGACATTCATTTTCACAGGGAACAGACATTATTCCCACTATTCCAAGGAGCGGGGTTGTACAGACAGTAAGCTTGGGAAGCAGAACTGGAATGAAGCTGGTCGTCTTGCGTCGTAGGATCAAAGGATAATTCAGGTTGGAAGGAGGAGGTCTCTAGTCCAACCTCCAGCTCAAAGCAGGGTCGGCTATGAGATCAGATCATGTTGCTGAAGGTTTTATCCAGTCTGGTCTCAAAAACCTCCAAGGTTGGAGACTGCACACCCCTTCTGGACAGCCTGTTCTGTTCCTTGACTGTCCTCATTGTAAAATTTCTCCCTTTATCCAGCCAGAACCTCTCGTTTCAGTTTTGCCCATTGCCTCTTTTCCTCCCACCACATACCGCTGTGAAAAGTCTGGGTTTATCTTCTTGATAACCTCCCCGTAGGTACCCGAAGGCTGCTGTTAGGTTCCCCCCAAAAGCCATTCCTTCTGAACAAGCTCAGCTCTCTCAGCCTCTCCGGACAGAGCAGGAGCTCCAGCCCTGACCATCTTGGTGGCTCTCCACTGAACTCCCGTCAGTTCATTGATGTATTTCTTGTATTGGGGACCCCAAAACTGGATGCAGTATTGTAGGTGTTGTCTCATGAGTCGGAGCGAGAGGGATAACCTCTTGCTCTGTCTGTTGCCTTTGCCCCTGTTCATGCAGCCCAGGACGCTGTTGGCCGTTGTTGCTGAGGCACAGGGCCAGCCCACGTTCACCTCACTGCATACCAAGCCCCCCAAGTTCTCTTCCACAGAGTTGCTTCCCAGCCAGCCAGTCCTCAGCCTGCCCAGTTGCAAAGGGTTCTTCCTTCTCAGGTGTGGGACTTTGCATCTGTTCATGTTGAAATTCATGGAGTTCCTGCCGGCCCATTCCTCCAGCCTGTCTAGGTCCTTTTGAGATGTCTAGCTGGTCATTGAACTTGGTAGTACTTCAGATATCATTTTCCATAGTGCTCCCCTCCTCACTTAAGAAAGCAAAAATGGAGGAGAGATGCTTATGGAAAAGAAAAATATCAAGTAGGGAACAGAGAGAATAAAATGAGTAATTGTAGAAGCAGGTATGTAAAATAAAACAAAACCTAATACCCACACCATGAATCCATTTAGATTATCTAACTGTCCTCTTCACCCTTCCTTCACTTGGAATACTTTGCTTTTAACATATTAAAAGATCTTCACAGCAGGGACTGTGAGCTCACAGGGGGAACGGGAGCTACCACACCTAGAACTGTTCGCGGCCGACAGCCGAGAATTTGCAGCAGCCAGTGACTGTTGGTAGTCAGTGTCTCCCCTGGCCTGGCAGCCACTTGGCCAGTCTGCTCTTTGCGGATCAGGGAACTGGAGAAGGATGAACCAGCTTTCCAGTTTTATTTCCTGAAATAGCTCTGTACTCGACACAGTAGTACCTATCTACAGGGTGGTCAGCACATCCCTAAGACAAGCTCTAATGGCTCTAGACCGTGTTCTGTAACAGTCTGGGCATGGTAACAAAGCTCAGCGCTGCATAAATTTCCTTGTTTCAACTCTTGGCCGTTCCCAGGTGAGCAGTAGAAATAAGCATAAAGGCATGACTTTTTTTTTGGATCTTCATGCTGTTAAGAACATGACAGTGTCTATACTGAATCAAACCATGGCTCCATCTAGTGCAGGATCCTGTCTTAAGCATTGCTCTTAAGCAGATGCCCAGGGGAGAGTGAAAACAGGGCAAGGATATGATATTTCTCCTGAATACTCACCCAGGCAGCTACTGTCTTCCGTTCAGAGGTTTCTGTGCACATAATAGCCCACAGAAAGGGCATCCTCCATGGCTTTGTCCAGTCTCTCTTTGAACTTGTTTCGTGCTTCCAATTCATTATGCTACCTTGGTATTAAAAATCCCCAAACTGTGTTCAGCAAAAATAGCATGGCTTTGAACACAGTGATAGTCTGATCAATGTGATGAGATGTAAAGTTCAACGCTCACTGGCCAAAATATTCCCTTTTTCCCCCAGCAGACTCTGCATTTGCAGGCATTTGGTGAAATTGATAATGTAATACAAGGCACAGTTGCCAAGGCACTCTGAATGCTGGTGGACATTACAGAAAAAGCAGTAGAGCCAAAAAAGCAGGTGGTCACCGTGCTGCTGTGCCAAGACGTGGCTTTCTGCCATCTTGAGCATGCTCTCAAGAGCAATTTGAAGCCTTGAAAGCAGCTGAACTGTGACTGAAAAGAAGGAGGTATGGCAAGTAAGTGATGAGCGCAGCAAAGCACGACTTGGTGAAGAGGGGCAGGCTCATGCAGAGGGCTGGAGCAAGCTAGGCTGGTTAGCTAGCATCCATGCAAGTACTTGCACCGTACTTGCTATAGTAATGGATTTTTTTCCTCCTGTTACTTTCCTTAGCAAGATTCTCATACTCTTTCACTGAGCATTACAAGTACCTGAAAAAGCTCTTGCTGTGCACCCAGGTAGTAAATTAGTAGTAAGAATGGCAGGATCTGGCTTCCTTGGGTACTTCCAATTCTTGAAATACATAACTTAAGTTTCTGCTAGACCCTGCTTCTGAATTCAGTCTAGCACATTGAAGCATATGTAACCCCTCGGGGGGAAGGGGGGGAGTGTGACACGAGAACAGCGAGCGGGAGAGTGCGAGAACCCCGCACATGGGAGATGGCACTGTTTGCTGTGAGTTGCACAACCTGGTTGCACTCAGCTGTCTCACACATTGGCAGTTGGGTGTCGGGAGGTTTGATCGAGCAAGCGTTCAATTCTGTCACTGTTGCGTTGGTCTGGAGAGTGTTCAGCCTGGTTGGAAAGTGTTGGGCACAACTGTCTGATGGATTTAAAACAATGTAAGACATTGTGAGAGTTTGTGGCTGCCCTTCTGTGCCAAGCGAACATGAGCAGAGGGCCAAACTGCAAACGCTTTCACCAAGCAAATAAAAGATGAAGTGGAAAGTCACCTCAGAAAGCAAGTGGGTGGGGGAAAGAAGGGGGTGTCATATATCCAATTTGCGGCGACTGTCGCACTCTGGGTTCTCTAGAGACATCCTCTCAGACTTCACTGTTCGTCTTGCTTTCCAGGTGAAGACGAGAAACTTGCTGCTTCTTTGCTAGATGGAAAGTTTCCCCGGAGCACATCGATGCAAGACACTGTTAGGGAAGGACATGGGATTCCACCACCACCTCAAACAGCCCCACCCCCACCTCCTTCTCCATATTACTTTGACACAGGCCCCCCTCCATCCTTCTCGCCACCTCCACCCCCAGGAAGAGCTTATGATACCATAAGATCAAGCTTTAAGCCAAGTCTGGAGGCTAAACTCCATGGACTCCCACAGGTCATTAGCGCAGCTGAGATGTATGATCAGGCGAGGACTTCCATTCCTTACCCTGAAAGGCAGAAGAGGGCCCGATCCATGATAATCCTACAGGATTCCTCTCATCTTCCCGTGGAGCCAACAGAGATCCCCCGGCCTGGCCCGTCTGCAACCCCTCCAGAGAAGCTGAAGAGGAAGGGTAGAGTGATTGACAACCCTTATGCCAACATGGGTCAGTTCAATGTCAGCCTGTTTGCTCCCACCAAGCCGCAGAGGAAGAAGAGTCCTCTTGTTAAGCAGTTACAAGTGGAGGATGCGCAGGAGAGAGCAGCACTGTCCATCACCGGAGGCTTTACAAGGGAGCCCTCTCCCACCCGCAGGAGCCATCGCCTGAGTGGAGTGGAATATCAGCACCACGCCGGCATTGCTCAGGTTGAAGCCACAAGCATCCCCTTTGCCACTGCCATCGCTGGAGTCATGAAGGACAGAGACCGTCGTCTGGATGAGAGGCGGAAATCCACTGTCTTCCTCTCGGTTGGGGCCATTGAAGGAAGCCCCCCCAGCAGCGACATGCCATCCTTGCAGCAGTCCAGGTCTATTGATGAGCGGTTGTTAGGAAGCCGAGATGTACTACTGCCTTCCCCTGTCTCAGCTTTAAAGCCATTAATTAGCAGCTCATCCTCAACGTTCATCCACCCCCTAACAGGAAAGCCCTTGGATCCGAACTCACCACTGGCGCTTGCGCTGGCCGCAAGGGAACGGGCCCTCTCAACTCAAGTCCCATCCCGGTCGCCCACCCCGATCCACAGCCCAGACTCAGACAGAGCAGCACCCCTGTTTGTGGACATCCAAACCAAAGAACCAGAGAGGGGGGAGTTGGAGAGCTTAGTGTCCCCTGTGTACTCACCTGGAGGCAAAGGGGCAGTCGGAACAGACTCTGGGACTTTGGCCCCTACTAAGAGCCAGTGGGGGACTCCGTCCACACTGAGAAAAGAAACTGAGGCAAGAGCAGAAACACCTGGGAAGGAGGAGAAGAAACAAGAAGACAAGAAGTCCATGATTATTAGCATAGTGGATACATCACAGCAGAAGACCGCTGGCCTCATCATGGTTCATGCCACAAGTAATGGCCAAGACGAGATAGGACTTGAGATAAAAGAGGAGAAACCAGCTGTCCCTGAAGCATGCACAGAGCCAGCAGAGTCCCCCAAAGCAGAGACCCAGCCCAGTCCCGTGGGAAAGCCTCCAGTCAGTCCAGCCTCTGACAAGACGCTAGGACAAGGGAGTTCGGAGGAAGAAGTGGAGCCCTACACGGTTACCCTCCCACCAGCTCAGTTGTCTTCAAGTGACGAAGAGACCAGGGAGGAGCTGGCCAAGATAGGGCTGGTGCCTCCACCAGATGAGTTTGCAAACGGGGTACTGGTCACCACCCCTGGCACACCAGTCAGCCACCTGGCTACGCCTAGCACGCCATCCATACCAGCGGCAGCAGTAGCACCTTCTACCACTGGCGGAACACCCTCAGGGAAGCCCTCTGATGCCCCCGTAGCCCCAGAGTCTGCTGCAGACTCGGGAGTGGAAGAGGTGGACACCAGAAGTTCAAGTGACCATCACCTGGAGACCACAAGCACCATCTCTACCGTCTCCAGCATGTCTACGTTGTCCTCAGAAAGCGGGGAGCCTACTGACACATACACTTCCTTTGCGGATGGACAAACTTTTATACTCGAGAAGCCACCAGTGCCTCCAAAGCCAAAACTCAAGTCCCAGCTCAGCAAGGGGCCAGTTACTTTCAGGGACCCACTTTTGAAGCAGTCTTCGGACAGCGAGCTCATCTCCCAGCAACATGCGGCCACTCTGGCATCAGCCAGCATTGGCCGGCCACGCTACCTCTTTCAGAGAAGGTCCAAGCTATGGGGGGACCCCATGGAGAGCAGGCCAATCCATGGGGCTGATGATGACAAGCCAACTGTGATCAGTGAGCTAAGTTCCCGACTACAGCAACTGAATAAGGATACACGATCACTGGGGGAGGAACCAGCCGGGTCCACGCTAGATCCCGGGAAGAAGTCACCTGTGGTCGCGGCACGGTAAGATGCTGGTTGCTGGCCGGGGAAGGGGCGGGTGCAGGGGTTAGGCACCCAGGGGACAGGGAGGTGCATAAGCAGAGCGTAACTGTGCCAAGTAACCCAGGGTGTGTTTCGAAGGGCATTTCAGAGATGTCAGGACTTCTCAGCTGCACAGGGAGAGACAATGCTGAGACATGCTTTCCAGAAGTTGGTGTGATTTGTTCATGGCTCCTCTCTACGCACCGCACACGTAGCGAGCTCGCACTGTTGCTTTTCCCTTTAAATTGCCTTCCTGTTGTTTCATGTTCCTCCTCTGTCTCGATGCTATTGTTGAGCTGCTGTATTTAGTCGTGGGTTTCACTTCTAAATGTTTGCTCCTGAACAATTAATAACAATGTGTGTTTCTCTAGCGCTTTTCATTTCAAAGGATCTCCAAATGTTGTCAGACTACGTATTAGAGCTCTGGTCACTCACTGCTGAGCGGGAGCCATCACGAGGGTGGTCTGTGACAGCCCTTAGAAAGGACACAGCAGCACCACCCCGACCTTTGTTCACTGAGGCAGAGCTCGGCGACGTTTCTGGAACGAGCCAGCTCTGGTGACCTGCAGGGAGGTGTTTTGGCAGGGCACAGCTTGGGGGTGTTAGGCATGGCTCTGGGCAGGGGGGTGCAGCCGGGCGTCCCTCCCGTGGGCACTTGCAGCAGCCGCATCCTGCTGAGCGCAGTGCTGGGTCACACACGTCTCCGTGCCGCTGGGCCGGTGGATTGGCAGCTGGCTCAGAGGTATCTACGCAGCGCCTAAGCGTGGTAGATCCTCTCGCCCCTCATTCTCCTCCTGCACGCACAGACCTGTGCAGAGCCCAGCCGGCCCAGGAGATGTGAAAGGTCACAGCAGAGGGACCCCAGGACACGCAGGAGTCTCCTTCTCTTATAAAGTCACGCTCGGGTTCCCTCATCCCTCACGGCACTCAGGAGACACCGGTTCTCTCTTCCACGCTGGAGCTGTGACCATCACGCTCCCCGAGCAGCACGGACCTCTCCGTGTCCCTCGCGCTGCCCTGCGCGGCTCTCCTGCCCGGCGTGTCCTCCGTGCCAGGCCACCCACCGACCTGCTGCCACCCGGCGTTTGTTCTGAGCCTTGGCAGCAGTGGCCCCTTTGCCCCACGCTTTCACCCCAACATACCCACCTAACTGTAAAACTAAACTAAACCAAAAAAACTCTAAATTAGAGCCCGAGATTTGAGAGCGAGCCTTTACAATGCTTTGAAATTTGAAGTTACAGCAGGAAGCGACCCAAAATCTCTGGTCCCACTCTACCCTTCCAGGATGCAGCCACACAACCCCTCCCGCAGTAACAAAGCCGCAGTAAGCAGGTCCCACCGGCGTCACCGTCGGGTGGTTGCTGAGGGTCAGCGAGGTGCCAGTTCAGCAGGCAGCTCTGAGCTAAAGGGAACCCTTCTTTTGGAAAGGTTTTTCTAACCAGATCATCACAGTGACGGGTTACAAGTCCACGTGGTGCTAGCACACCTGGTGATGTTTCAAGCTGTAGCACGGGGGATAAGGTGTCCTGTGCTGACATACCCCCAGGGAGCCTTCGTGTAGCTCCATCCTTCAGCTGGCTCACATCTCCCTGCCAGTGCCCGTGTTGGCAGTGCCAGCCTGGCTGCACGGGGGATCCACCTCTCGGTAGGTACCAAACTCATTATGTCCACAGTGTGGAATAAAATCTCTGGCTCTTGCCCTGCTGCACTGTTCTAGCTCTCTGGATTCAGCCCCAAATGCACCTTAGGGCCGTTCCCTGGGGACCGGTGTCTCACATGCGGTCCCTTCTCCCTGCACTGCTCAGTCAGGAACCACGGGGCCCTGTGCTGAATGCACTCAGTTGAAATGCATTTGGGGACCCTTCTGAAATCAGGCACGCCATGCCTCATATTCCTAAAAAGTGCTGACTGTGCCTATCTTCAGCGACGCTAGAGAACTCGGACGTTACCAGCTTTTCATGGCAACCAGGCATGGCATCTCAAACAGCTTACCCATGCCACGCGTCAGCCCTTTGCTGAGACCTGGTTTTGGGCTGGTCTCCCGGAGCTGGCGCCTGTGACTCCATGTGCTGTCAGAACACAGCCGCCCCGCTGCCTGCCCTCCTTCCTTCCCTGGCCTCCCATGTCCGTCCGGAGCACCGTGTACAGCTGAGCTGCTGTTCCTCATGCAGCCTCCCAGCAGAGATGTGCAAGTACCCCCCATTTTTAGGGGATAGCCCTTGCCCATTCTCTGCTTCTCTTTAACCCCTCCTGTCCTCCACCACTGCTTCCCTTTGATTCCTGTGCTTCCAGTAGGCACTGTGCTTCCCTCACCCCCGTCTCTCCCAGGAGCGGCAGACCCTGCCTAAGCTCCCACCCCGTGACCGATGCTGCTGCATATCACCTTCCGTAGAGAGCCCGTCCTCCCGTAGCGGGGAAGTGCAGTCCGTCCTCCTCTCCTTACCCACCCTGCCACCAAGTGTTTGGCACTTTCAACTGTCCTGCAGGCTTAAATGTCCTCATTCCTTTTTCTGAAAATCATGGCCTTTCATCTCTGAAATTTTTATGCTCCCAGTTGATGTCAAAGACTTGAAATATTTCCCAGGAAGTCAGCTGTAAATAGAATATTTAATGCTGTCGGCCACTCTCCTTCATTGTGAAAATTCCTCTCTTTTATGAAATTGCTGTAAATTCAGAAATTAATGTAAAGAGCAGTTAGGTAAGCTTAGATGACCCATTTCAGGACACGTTTTCCAGTCCCTGGGCCTGTCCTGAGAACAACAGTATTACCTAAACCTCCCACAACAGCCACCCCTAGACACAGCAGTGCTGCTAAGGCATGAGATGGGACCACGCTGGCGACTGCCGCTGCCAGCAGGGACGGCCCCTGAGCACCCCGCAGGGGCTGAAGCTGCTGCATCCCTTCGGCCGGGCTTCGTGAAAGCCCAGGTGATGCTGCGGCCAGAGCCCGTCTGAGCCCCTCCACGCGGCATTTGGAGGGCTAAAGGGCTGTGGCCTGACTTGTGCTGCAGCTTTTTCTGTCATTCCTACATTTAGCTCTGCTCCAGAAAGGGTCGGGAGCCGAAGTGAAGCTCTCGCCTAGAGCCAGAGGTGTCCTGGACTTCCCCAGGACTCGGGGACGATGAGGTGCCCTCTCAGGAGCCATCCCCAAGCTGCCAGTGCCCCTCCAAGGGCTACAGGAGCTGCTGAAGCAGGCGGAGCAGCTTGCCTGCAGTGGCAGGATTCTTAGCACGTTAAATTCTGAATTTACAGTAGTTACATGTAAGAGCAGGTAACTTTTCTTTGCACGTGGTGGCTGTAGCGCAGGCCCTGGTGCGTTTCTCTTGCAGAGGTCTGTGAGGGTCCTGGCTGGGGACCCCAGGAACAGAAGACACAAACTGCTTTCTCCGTAACTTTAACTCGGGCTGTATCTCCTTCCAAGACAGTCTTCCACAGGAGGACGTTTGACAAGAGGGACTGAGAAAGAGGCCAAGAAATACTGAGAATGAGAGCGTAAGGTCAGAGTTAAGGCAATTGAGACGGTATTTATTCCGCCCTCCCCGCTCCTGGGCCCTGTGTGACCGGCCAGGGCTGAGCGTGGCGAGGGAAGCTCTGCTGTGCCCAGGCACTGCGTGCTGTCAGAGGAAGGTTTGCTCCTGAAGCAGTAGCGTGCCCACTGGCTGAGATGCAGCTTCTGCACAGTCCTCACCGAGACGCCGTAGTTCGGCGGTGATAGTGACAGCAGAGCAGAGTGACAACTTGCATTTGTACTGTCCCATGGGAATAAGCGATGACCCTTGAGTTGGGGACACACGAACTTTGCTCCGCGGGGAGCGACCCTGACCGCTACTTTGACGTAGCATGTCTCCGAAGGCTGACATGAGGCCAGCAGCAGCTATCTTCATGTTTAACATGAATGGGATCCTTGAAGATCCGGTGTCCCAACACGCAGTAGCCTTTGCTAAGCTGAGCTGCAGGAGAGCGACCAGACATCTTGGCGTCTCTCTGACTTCCCAGCCACCCCCGGACAGAGCTCATGCAGCAGCAGATGCCGAGCAGTCGTTCCACTGAGCAGGAGCAGTGCGAGGACCCCGCAGCTCAGAGCTGCTGCTGAACGCTGAAATGGATTCATTGTGTGACATCCATTACCACAATAAAGCTGACGCTAACTAATGAGAGGTGTACGTTTCTGATTAGTGATCCAGTGAGTCATAGCTAGCGATGCAAATGCCAGCTGAAGAACTGCATTTTAGCACCAGAGGCTGAACTCATGCGCTTCAGGGTGACTCACGCGTTAAATGTGCAACGTTAAACCCTGTGTTGAGATGGCATTCTTGTGCAGTGTCCCCTTGTCCTGTGACTGGCCATGGCCATCCAGCCTCATCAGGCTTGTGTCATTCCTCATTGCGCATAGTCACACTCAGATCTCAACCTCCCACCTCTGCTGACGGGGTTGGTGTGATGCTGATCGGCCAGCCCGTAAAGCTAAACGTGAGCTCATGTTGACTCAAGCCAGAAGCATCTGAAGTGTCAACACGGTTCCAGTTTGGGGCTCCAGCTAATGCAGCCAAGAACCTGGGTTAGAGGGTGCTTTGCAAAGGGTTTTGTTTGTTTGCTTGTTTGTTTATCTTTAAGCAACAGCCAAACATGCCAAATGTATCATGTGAAGCAGAATTTTAGATGCAAAACTGAGTTTTTCAGGTGCTGTTCTGGAAACCCACAACTGCTTTGTATTTCTACAGATCTGAAAGAGAGAGAGAAGAAAAATAAGCCCTTTAGGCATTTAGCTCCTAGGGTAAAGCTACCTCTTTCTATATAAACTCATCAATTAATTCTGTTTCAGTTAAATGGTGTAACATTTCTGGTGCAAGCTTTCAGCCGCTGCAGATACAACCCCCTGTTTCCTTGTAGGCTTTTTGTCTCTTCATGGTGTCTAAACTCATGCACAAAGCAGAGCTGAGCTTTCTTTCCACAGCCAAGGGAATTGTCCGTGGAGAGCTGATGAAAAGCTGGAGATTGGCATTGATGAGGCCAGCTGAGATCTGCGCTTCTCAGCACCTTCCCTAGAGGGAGTTTGGGGCATACGGGAAGTTATTTGTATTGCATTGAGCTTTGGAGGGGAGGGGGCCTTCCAGCTGAGCAGCAGAGTCCCGGGCAGGGTGCCGGCAGCAGCCCCTGGCCTTGGCGTGCCGGGAGGCTGAAGCCCCTCGGCAGGCGACAGCAGCGTCCTTCGGCGACGTTAAGCAGGGTGTCCCTGCAGCCCTGCCTGGAAGAGCCGGGCTGCTCACGGCCACAGAGCCTGCGGCTTCTGGAGACATGCGTCCCAGCTGGTGCTCACGGCAGCACGCTGCCCTGCAAGCCCCCGAGCTCCCCCAAGCACCCCACCTTTCCTCACGTGGCGGGTGCAGCCACCAAAGAGGAAGGCAAACCTGCAGTCCCGTGACGGAGGTTTGGCAGGTCTCCATCTGCTTTCCTGCGGCAGTTGGACTTCAAGATGCTTAATGCATCTCTGTAGGTAACTGTAAAAATGCATCCTTCGCTCCGTGGACTCCCCTTCCCGTGGGAGGAGGCTTCTGCTCGCGGAGGCGTACTGCAGCGGGGCCACCGGCACTGCGGCGGGGGCTCCCGGGCAGCAGGGGAGCTCGCCACGCGTTCTGCTGGCAGCTCAGAGCGGCGTACCGGAGGATGCTCTTCCCTCCTGGTTGCCATGGCATTTTCCCAACGTTCACCGCGGGATGTCAGGCTGAGGATGGGGCAGTCCTGAGCCCGGTCCACCTCTGCGGCTTTTCCACGTAGACATGGCTCTGCAGACAGCAAGGGAGTGGGAAGGCACAGGCTGTTTAGAGAGAAGCTGGTGGAGGTTGGGTATTTGGAAAACACGGCAAGAGTTTCTAGAGGGTGCTGTGGAAATCTAGTAATTGAGAGAGCACCTACCGCAGGAGAACGCTCCCCTCAATCCGAGGTGACACACTGATCTGGCACCAGCTCAATGCCTCCTGCCACTGGTGGCCGGGGTCCTGGTTTTGACGTTGACGTGCATTGCCTACAAGGAGACAGGGGCATTGTGGGTAGCAAGTCTCAGCATGTGTCCATGTCACAGCAAGCACAGCTGGCTTCACCTCATCCGGTCACTAACATCTACTAATCACAGCTCATCCACTCATCCCTCCAAGTGAGTAGAAGAGCAAACCGTGACTCTGCCTCATGCTTGTCCAGAGCGACTTGGGAAGAGCAGTGAGGGGCTGTCTAGACGTCAGTGAGAAGAGCTCTGGGTCCCACCAAGACTGTGTCAGTGCCGAAGTGGCCCAAAAGAGGGAAGAGTTAAAGCCTGAAGGGTTCATTCGTTGCTGAGTCTAGCTCTGGGAAGGTCTCACGATGCAGTTGTTTTATCATTCAAGCGCAGGAGAAGAGCTGTAAGGGCTGTTCCTTTCAGGGCTTTAGCGGACTAGAAGTAGAAGTCACAGAAAAAGGGGTTTTCCTCTTGTATGGAGAAATACGAAAGGACCCATTCAAATTTCAGTTCTTTTGTCAACAACCAGAAGGCAAAGCAGCCGCATGGAGAGAGGCCTGCCTGCTACGTCGGAGCAGTTCTGCAGGCAGTCTGCCACAGTTGCATACACTCTCCAGTGAGAGCTTAGGAGGAGATTGGCTTGGAGAGTCCCAGGGGCAGCACATGAGGAGACAAAGTCTCTGAAGGATACTAGCCCTAAATTTCCTTTTGCTACAAAGAAGAGATCAGAGGAGGACAAAATAGGGTTGCTGCAATGAGAGATGTAACGTTTAGTTAAGACATAAGCAGCTCTTATGTCTGTAATGCTCTGACCCTGCCAGAACCTCGCTGTTGTAAATGTTTGACACCCGGGTTTGCTCCCGATTCTCCCTGTTCCACGACGGAGCACAGGCAGGTGAGAGCTCATGGCTGAAGGACTCGCAGTCCAGTTACAGCACCAAATTGCCCAAGAAAAACCATAGCTGGAAGCCGAGACCATCTTGTATGGAGAAGCATGAGAGGGAAAGTGTTCAAAGTGTGTTTAGAAGTCCTCTTGCTCTTCTACATCACTCCTCAAGCGTAGCAAGTTGGTCATCGTGATGCAGCCAGGACACTGTCCCTGGAGGTGCCTGGCATTCCCCAGGGGATAACCACGCGTCCCTCTTGGCCAGGGGCTGCCTGAATGTCTCCACTGCGAGCTGTGCAGCACTGGGCTAGGTCCTCTAGCTGAAACAGCGCAGTCTTCACTTGACCCTGCTGTTAGTGACCCACGGCAGCTCCCCAACAGTGCTTTCCACCTGCAGTCCCTGTTTGGCCAAGCAAACGCTGCCGGGAGCAGTACAGCTCCCGACCGAGGCGGCCGTGCTCTCTGCACGGCTCCTGGCCATTTCTTCCCATTCTGTGTGCAGGCACTTGACCTGCAGAAAAGGGATAAAAGTCTGCCTGAAAACGGTGACCATCTGATGTTTGTATCCACCGTGCCAAACCGAACCATTGCTGGCAGCCCCCGCTACAGCACTGCAGATCAGGGAGTCAAGGAGCCTCTGCTTGGAGGAGGGGGCCACGTCATCTAGGTGAGACGAGGCCTCTTGCTTCCTCCCGATAGCCACAGCTGAGGGATTTCGCAATGCACAAGAAGCTTTAGAAAGCTCAGTAGAGCAGCCCAGCGCCCAGGCAGCGAGTGCAAGGTCTCTCTTGCCCCTGCAAGGAGCTGCGACACGTCCCTCCTGCTCACTGGAGAGTGTATGTTGAATTTTCCCCTGCCCACCCAGGGAAAGTCCTTTGGCACAGCACAGACCTCAGCAAGGGATTCAAGCAAACTTCCGTACCAGAGGAACTGTGATTATCCCCTCTGGGAAACACTAACTCACGTGCAAGGCCCTATAATATTCCATTGCCCTTTAGCTGTAGCTGTTATTCTCACAATCATGAAAGCAAAACTCTTAACACAGCTATTGGGTAAAGTCAGAAAAAATGTTGAACTGTGTTTGCCGCTCTTTCTTGTTCTTGCTGTGGGGCATTTTTTTCTCATGCCTATGTTATTTCCTTCCCCTCCCTCTTCTGCCCTTCCCCAATCTCTGCCCTTTCCCTTCCCCGTCTCTCCCCCTCCTCCTCCCTCTCCTCCCAGCTGTTCCAAATAGCACTGTCGAATCCTTCAGGCTTTGGCTGTCGAATTCATGCAATTATGAGTGTCCCATTTCCTGTAGCAAACACACGGACGTACCCTCAGCTGGTGCGGAACGTCCCAACCTTCGCTGGCCCCAAAAGCCCCATGTCGGCCATTTCCTGGGTGCCCTCGCTGCCCTCCCGGCATTGCCCCACCCCAGATGGCGAAGCCTTTCAGCCCGGCGCTCCTGGCGCTGCGGGGCCTGCCCGCTCCCCGGCACGGGGCACCGCTGTGCCGTGCACGCTGCCGCCGGAGCCCGCAGGCCCGCCCGGCGCGGGAAGCCCTGCCGAGGCACCCAGTCCTCGCAGCGCGCCCGGGCTCCTGCGGTGCCGCTCAGCCTCGGCCCTGTTGCCGGCCTCGGGCCACGTGATGAAGTCTGTTCGCTCTTCTCTGTCTTGTTGCTGCCCCGGACCGGAGCTAACATTCTCTCTCATTGCCTCTCTTCCTGCTCTCCATCTGCATGTCCGCGCTGCTCTGTCTAGAACCGCCTCTGGCCTCCGGAGGGTGGGCGAGTTGTGTAAGTGAGCATGTTCTCATCCCATAGCAAACTCACCTCGTCTCCCCGCGCCCGTGCCGGTCCCGCTCCCCGCTCTCCCGCCGCCCTGGCTGGCCGGGAGCGGGCAGCGGCGCTTGCTGTGGCATGTGAGTGTCCCCCTCCTGCCCTGGTGTGCCCCGGTAGCATGTCTGTGTCCCTGTGCTATGATGTCCTGTGCTGCTGCTCGTAGGTGATGACTGAGGAAATTCCCTGGGGCTTCCATGGGATTCGTACCGTGGCCTGGATGAGACCGTGTGCCCCTGTCGCGGCTGCCCCGGGGGACATCCAGCAAGGGCTGTGCCGGGCCAGGGCCCCCTTGGTGCAACTCAGCCCCAAGGGGAGGGACCCCAGCAAGGGAGGGGGCTGAGCCGGCTGCCGCCCAGGAGACAACGTCCCCTTCCTGAGCCCCAGCAGCTCCCCCGGTGCAATTGATGCGGAAGCCTCCCCCTTCCCTGCGGGTCCGTGACTTCCCAGTCGTGGGGTGTCCCTAGGTCACCTTCTGGAGCAAAAATCCCATGAGACAGAGGAGGCAGCACCTTACGCTCTTGCTACCCTGAGATCATACAGCCGTCCCAGCCTGGGGTTCAGCTGACCGGCGCGGAGCGGGGGGCCTGGAAGAGACCATCGGGGCAGTGCTGCCTTCTGGCAGGCACCCCGGAGCCGCAGGAGCTCCAGCCTGGTGACCCACGGCGGGCGACTTACGGTGTCCCCAGGGAAGTCACTGCTGGCACAAACTTAAACGATGGATGAGTGTTTACCTGAGACAGCTGTGGGGAAATCAGGGTACAGAAAACTGACCCCCGCCCCTTCTCCCAAACTGGTTAATGACGGCTGCTGGAGGAGTCCTTGCTGGCAGAGCTCCTTGGCCATGTCCCCAGCAGCTCTCGGTGTCCTTGCTGGCAGAGCTCCTTGGCCATGTCCCCAGCAGCTCTCGGTTGCCACCAGAGCTGCTGGAATCCCTTTGCAAGCCCGTGGCTGATGAGCTGTGTGCATTCAGCAGGCTGGACCAGGCAGTGAGACCCTGAGAGCCCGTTCTGTCTGCGCAGGGTCACTGGGGTGGGTGGTGGGATCCCTCTGCCTCACCAGAAGGTGACCTGCAGGCCTGGGTGGGCACTGGAGGGTTTGAGCTGTGGCGCGTGCCCCTGGGCCGAGTGCCCACCAGGAGAATTTCCCCAGCGTGCATGGCCAGCTGTGTTGTCTCGGTTGTGCTGCTTCTGTGTTTGTCTGTCTGTCCTGTTCTTTTTTTTTTTAACCACTAGCGTGTATGAAACTAGCTACCTACATCTGTGTTGCCTCCACGTGTGAACGCAACCCCAGAGCCTACGCAGAGCTCTGGGCAGTCTCATGGTTGATTTTACTTGTCATTTTCTGCCAAGTGCTGAATTTCTGAGTCTGCATCCCCTTCCCGGTGCCCAGCTGGACAGGGCCAGTCCCGGGAGAGCAGAGCGGCAGCGCTAGGAAACTCCTCTTGCCGGATGCCCTGCAGCACCGCTGGGCTGGCGGTGGCTGCCATACCGCTTCCCAGACAGCCGCGCGGATGCCTTCCCCAGGGATCAGCTCTGCTCCAGTCCCAGGCTGTAGCACACAGCTGGTTTAAGCAGAGGTGTGGGAGACTCAGAAGCCATCTGGCCGACTTCGGTCCTTCTGGTGGAGCAAAAGGTGGTAGAGCCCCTAGGTCTGGCCAGAGACAGAGTGCTGCTCTGGCTAGAGCTGGGCAGAGAGATTTATGCCTCAGGTTCTGCACAGCAAATCTTGCTTCGTTTGCGTGTGGTCAGCAGCAGGAGGGTCCTCATGTCATTGCATACGCCCATGTCTTCATGCATTCAGTCCTGTTGCTGGTGTCGCAGAGCGTCTGAGTGTTCGGGGTTGCACCCAGGGGAGATCTGCCACCCGTGTTAGCACCGTGGGCGCTTGGCTCACCCCTCAGCTTTGTTCTGCCTGGCACAGGACAGGGCGAATTTAGTCTGCTCAGTCTGTCTTCTGTCATCGTTCAGATGCTGCCCAGCAGCCCCAGTGGCAGCACCAGCTGGTCAGAAAGTGTTCAGGGATGATGGCTGGCTGCACTGAATGGGAGCCGGCTCGTCCCCGTTCCGCTGAGCCGGCGTTTCAGACAATGGCAGTGCCTGCTCCCGTCCAGCACCATCTGACTGACCATGATTGTCAGCTGATGTTTCCTCTCTGTTGCACAGCCCTGTTTGTGTGAAAGCTTTGGACATTGTTTTGCCCATGCCCAGCATCCCTGCCTGACTCCGAGCATGAGCTGCAGCCACCCTGTCCGGCCCCGCGAGCCCCGAGCACGGCCCTGATGAGGGGCCTGAGGCTGCAGACGGGCTGTGGCTCCGCTCCAGCGGGGCGAGCGTGAATGCATCAGAGCCTTGGCCGGTGCTTTCCCACGGGCTGCAGCCCCGTGCCCATGCTCAGGGTGCTGCAGCAGGCTGCGTGCCCCCCACGCTCCCCAGCGCTCCCCGCGCCCGCCTGCGCTGCCCTGCGGCAGACGGAGCCCTTGCCAGGAGCTGTGCTCAGCGTGCGAGCGGGCTGCGTGAACACGAGCGGGAGAAGGGAACAACAGGCACCGCCTGTGCCCAGGGCCCGTCGCGAGTGGCATTATTCCCATTTGCTGCCTGAAGAGGTTAGGGTTAGGGTTAGCTGCTGTCTTGGTCCAAAAGGATCAGCGACAAACCTGGATATACAATCCACGCTGGCTTTTACAGCTGCCTGCTTAGCTGAGTACCTTCAGCACTTTCTTAGCACAGGTTTTTGCATTTAATTCCCTGGAAGGGAGGGGTGCTGTAAGCCCAGGGTATTTTTAGGGTGTGCAAGCAAGCAGGCTCAATTCTACAGCAGATCTAAGGCAGCGTCAGTTCAGACGCGCAAGTGCTTGCTGCTGGCTGGAGGCATGGGGTTAGCTCTGTGTACGCAATTAGCTGTCTCCTGACCCTGTAGATTAACCTTCTGTGTCATCACAGTTAAAAAGCTCGTGGGCCAACGTCCCTTCTCATTAGTTGCGCAAAGGGTCAGGCATTCACTGCAGACTGTGGTCGTTTTCCCCTGCAATGAAATTTGTCACCTAAGATGTAAAACTTCAGACCTGCTTTCCTCCGCACGTGGCGGAGCTCAGGCTGCGGGACTCGGGCAGTGCTGCCCTGTACGAGCCACGGCGAGGGGGTGCTCGGCCCCACAGCCAGCCTGGCACTGGCGCTGGGCAGAAAGCGGAGCCTGTAACCCTGGCTCAGGTTTTAGCTGTCGGTGAGATTTACAAGGCGAGCTGGATCTGAAGGAAAGCAATGAAACGGCTCGACTGAACTCTTGGTGTGCCCAGACTGAACTCGGTGTGCCCAGGGTTTCTCAAGCAACACACGCTGCGCTCTTCCTGCCTGTAGCACTCACAGTAAGCACCGTGCAAGCCACATGAAGCTGCGTTCCCCCGCACGCTCCAGTCCAGGGCACGCAGTGCTGTCCCCAGGGCTTCACATGGCTTGTGTGGTGCCCACCGTTGGGGATGACAGGAGAAGGGATGCTCCGTCTTGACTCTCAGAGATCAGTGCTGGAAATTGGGAATGGAAAAACAAACACAAACGTGCCTCCCCCAGCTCATCTGAGACCAGCAAGGAACAAGAAATAGGAAGAGTCCCGAGTTGTTCTTTTCTGGGCACTTTTTGGACTAGGACCTCCCTTCTGAGCCTTTAGGTGCTACCAGGGGCCCATTAAATGACAACTGGGCATCAAATGCCGCAGCTCTACCAGCAGCTTTCACCGTCCCATCATCTTGTGACGGTTGGAGGCCGTCTTGGGCATAGCGATCATGAAATGATAGAGTTCTCGATTCTTGGAGAAGTAATGAGGGCGGTCAGCAGAACGGCCACCTTGGACTTGCGGAGGGCAGGCTTTGGCCTCTTTGGGAGCCTGGTTGAGGGAGTCCCTTGGGGGCAGTCCTGAAGGGCAAAGGAGTCCAGGAAGGCTGGACGTTCTTCTAGAAGGAGATCTTAAAGATGCAGCAGTGGGCTGTCCCCATGTGCCAAAAGACGAGCCACCGGCGGAGAAGACCAGCCTGGCTGAACAGAGAGCTTTGGCTGAAACTCAGGAAGAAAGGGAGAGTTTATGGCCTTTGGAAGAAGGGGCAGGCTACTCAGGAGGACTACAAGATGTCTTGAGATTATGCAGGGAGAAAATTAGAAGGGCCAAAGCCCAACTAGAACTTAATCTGGCTACTGCAGTAAAAGACAATAAAAAATGTTTCTATAAATACATTAGCAACAAAAGGAGGGCTAAGGAGAATCTCCATCCTTTATTGGATGCAGGGGGAAACACTGACAAAGGCTGAGGAAAAGGCTGAGGTCCGTAACACTGCCTTTGCCTCAGTCTTTAATAGTCAGAGCAGTTGTTCTCAGGGTACCCAGCCCCCTGAGCTGGAAGCCAGGGATGGGGAGCAGAATGAAGCCCCTATAATGCAAGGGGAAACGGTTAGCGACCTGCTACACCACTGAGACACACACAAGCCTATGGAGCCGGATGGGATCCACCCAAGGGTGCTGAGAGAGCTGGTAGCAGTGCTCACCGAGCCACTTTCAATCCTTTATCAGCAGTCCTGGCTAACCAGGGAGCTCCCGGCTGACTGGAGGTTAGCAGATGTGACACCCATCCACAAGAAGGGACGGAAGGAGGATCCGGGGAACTACAGACCTGTCAGCCTGACCTCAGAGCCAGGGAAGGTTGTGGAGCAGATCATCTTGAGTGTCATCATGTGGCATGCACAGGGCAACCAGGGCATCAGGCCCAGGCAGCGTGGGTTCATGAAAGGCAGGTCCTGCTTGACTGACCTGATCTCCTTCTGTGACAAGGTGACGCACTTAGCGGATGAGGAAAAGGCTGTGGATGTTGTCTACCCAGACTTTACTAAAGCCTTTGACACCATTCCCCACAGCATTCTCCTGGAGAAGCTGGCTGCTCATGGCTTGGATGGGCGTACTCTGCTGGGTAAAAAACTGGCTGGATGGCCGGGCCCAGAGAGTTGTGGTGAATGGAGTTAAATCCAGCGGTGTTCCCCAGGGCTCAGTGTTGGGGCCAGCCTTGTTTAATATCTTTATCCATGATCTGGATGAGGGGATTGAGTGCACCCTCAGTAAGTTTGCAGATGACACCAGGCTGGGTGGGAGTGTCGATCTGCTGGAGGGTGGGATGGCCCTGCAGAGGGACCTGGCCAGGCTGGACCCATGGGCCCAGGCCAACTGTGTGAGGTTCAACAAGGCCAAGTGCCGGGTCCTGCACTTGGGTCACAACAACCCCATGCAACACTGCAGGCTGGGGGAAGAGTGGCTGGGAGCTGCCTGGCCGAAAAGGACCTGGGGGTGTTGGTTGACAGCGGCTGAACGTGAGCCAGCAGTGTGCCCAGGTGGCCAAGAAGGCCAACAGCATCCTGGCTTGTGTCAGGAATAGTGTGGCCAGCAGGAGCAGGGAGGTGATTGTGCCCCTGTACTCGGCACTGGTGGGGCCGCACCTGGAATGCTGTGCCCAGTTTTGGGCCCCTCAGCACAAGAAGGACATCGGGGTGCTGGAGTGTGTCCAGAGAAGGGCAGCGGAGCTGGGGAAGGGTCTGGAGCACAGGGCTGGTGGGGAGCAGCTGAGGGAGCTGGGGGTGTTCAGCCTGGAGAAGAGGAGGCTGAGGGGAGACCTGATCGCTCTGCAGCTCCTGGCAGGAGGGGGCAGGGAGGGGGGTCGGGCTCTTCTCCCAAGGAACAGCGATGGGACGAGAGGAAATGGGCTCAAGCTGTGTCAGGGGAGGTTTAGGTTGGATATTAGGAAAAATTTCTTTACTGAAAGGGTAGTCAAGCATTGGACCAGGCTGCCCAGGGAAGTGGTTGAGTCCCCATCCCTGGAGGTATTTAAAAGACGTGTAGACGTGGTGCTTAGGGACATGATTTAGTTGTGGACTTGGCAGCGCTAGGTTAATGGTCGGACTTGATGATCTTAAAGGTCTTTTCCAACGTAAAGGATTCCATGATTCTGTGATCTTCTGTGCAGAGGCTGCTGAGCACAGAGGCACTCTGCTCCAGGTCAGACGCATGTGACTGTGAGCCAGGAGCTCAGGAGAAGATAGGACAGGCTGTTCTAACCCCAAAGGCAGGTCCTGCGGAAGTTTGTAGGACAGTGCAGTGAGCTGGGAAGGTCAGTTAGTCTTTTGAGGTGAGGGGAAAATGTTCTAAGAGTGAACAGCAGGAATGACTGCTGTTCTGGCTGCAGAAGCGTGATCAGAGAGAAGAGGGAAATTACGGCGTGAAAGAGAAAACAAAACCCAACAAAAACTGCAACAAAACCCAAAGCCTCAGAGCAGCAGCTTCATCCTTCTGTTATCCAGGCAGCAGCCGGGGTTCCCCGTCTTGTCCCCCCACATGCGCACACTGCGTCCCCACGGCAGCTCAGGGAAAAGTCACAAGTTCTTGGCTCCTTTTCCATCAGTGGCCCACCTGCAGGGGTGGGCCCTGTTCCCACGCAGAAGAATTTATATAGAGTGAAGAAAAGAAAAACTGTTATTTGTTACAAGATGGTAAATGAATAGTAGCAGGAGCAGCGGTTTCGTCAGTGATAGCATCCCATTGCTTGGATCTTCAGCTTTGTCCTCCCGTGTGACAATTGCCACAGCTTTCTGGAGTGGATTTTCGTACTCTGCTTAAAGTGATTAGACAGGAATCCAGAAAATCATTCGTTAAACCTGGCGCAGCTTCCTCCAGGTCAAAGATGCTCCTCAGGTGAGAAGAGCTTCAGGCCCCACTGTCTCTTCAGGCATTTCCCAGACCTACACCCAGACTGCTGAAGGCATCCAGGGCTGGAACAGATGGGTCTTCCCCTGTTGCTTGTCGGGTCCGCATCACCTTCCAGCCCGCCACATGTGCCTTATTTTCCATTCATGTCTGCTTGCCTTTGGCTTCCACAGGTTTGTTCATTTTCCTGTCCCCGCTAGACTGTGCAGTATTTCATAGTTGGTGTTTTCTGTGCGTGATGGTGCTCCCTGGCCACGGGCAAGTCCCTTCCTAATGGTCCTCTGCAATGTGCCAGGCCAGCTGAGCCGGCTGTGCGGGTCAGACCAGGGTTCGACCTGCGCTGCCGGGATCTGCTGTGGTGGGACATGGCTCTCCTGACAGCTGACCGTGATACACGCAGGCTGCTTCCAGCGCCCACCCCAGCCAGAAAGCCTGCCTGGCCCTGCCCGTGCAGTGTAGCCATAGCAGCTCGGCCCAGCATCAGTTTAGGAGTTGCCGCCCCGTGTTATGGCGTGTAGGAAGTCACGGCTTAAGCAACTTCATATGTTATTCTGTTTTTTAAAAGTAATTGTCTACAGCTGTACTGTAAAGCATTCTCCCACTTGTAGTTCCCGTGCTCATGGAGCTTCTGGCCGCATCACTGCCGCTGCTGTCCTGCAGTCCTAAGTGTGATCTACAAACCTTGCTCATCCTATGTGATCTGGCATTAGGGTTTATTAAAAACTTGCATTGTTAAATGAGGGTTGAATTCTTGCTGAACATCCACACAGCAGCATAGAACTGGCCTGATTCAGACTGTTGGTTGCTACGTGTTCGCTACTTGCTGCTTAAGCTGTAGGAATCAGCTTTCCCACCTCTTTGTAATCCCCGGTGTCAAGGAAGATGCTGAGTCTGTGCTACTTCTGGGACTTCTTCCCTTGTCTGCTCTTGAAATAAGCAGAAGGAAGTCAGATCCCGAGCATACTGAGGAAATCTAGAAGAACTTCACTTCTTAGATGTAGAAACTAAAATCCCTCCCCTCCTTTTTCTGCAAAAAGAAGAGGTTTGCGTTGTAGCATGGTGTGACATGGATGCTGGAGACACTGGCTCTAACTAGTCCCCAGCGCAGAGGTGTGTCAGTGGTACACATGCCTTCAGGCAGCGAGGTTTGTCCTCTGTAGACTGTTTCACTGGATCTTCCCCTTCTTCAGTGCTGGCAGGTCTGCACTCATCTGGGGACTGAAGTCTTGGTGTGCTCCTGCATGGTGGCTGAGCACCTCCAGCGACGTGTGAGGGGTGCTTTGGGTTCCTTTGCCAGACAGAAAATTACAAGTGGATTGCTCATGGTTTGTTGTCTTATCAGTCAGTGGTTAGACACCGCGGTGAGACTTGAGCTGAATGCAGCGTGCTCTGACTCTGAAGACGCTTGGCTCGAGGGAGCTGTGTTTGTTCCACACTCGATGCTCCTCAGGAAGGCCACTGCTGGGCAGGCACGTTTGTGCTCTCCTGCCAGCTGCCCTGTCTCTGGAGCAAAGTCAGCAGTCCTTGTTCCAGACTGCGGTTCAGGAGTTGGACAGTGGAGGCATAGGAGAAGGATTAGTAATATTGAGGAATTCTTTCAGAGCAAGAAGTAAGACTTTGGTCTGGACGTGTTTTACAGAGAAAAAATACCAGCAATGAAGAGTAGAAGTAGCCTGTCAGTTTTCATCACGGAAGAAGGTTAATGAGAGTCACGTATTTTGTAGTAGGGTCCTATTTCATTTAAAGTATTTATTAATTGTATGAAAACCACTGTGATTAATGAGAATTCATGATTTGCAGAAAACATGAAGTTTCGGGGGACATTGAACTTGGAGAGGACAGTGAAGAGCTAAAGGGAAACAAGACAAGCTAAATGAGTGACCTGCGTGATAGCAGAGCAAGTTCAGTGTTAATAAACGTAAAGAGATGGGCAGCTGAGGGCAAAAGCTAAATTCTGCAGGCCAAAGAGCACAGTGCCCGTGAATTGTGGCCATCTGATGCTGGCAATATTCCTGATGCCTCCAGTGTTCTCTGCGCCGTAGGTGGCGAGGAGTGAAAGCTGATACTGAAATGGTGGGGGCTAGCAGGGAAGGTGGGGCATTGATGGTTCTGCACGATCATGTTGCTGTTTGCTTGCTGCATGTGCACCAGAGAAGGGTGAGGACGCTGGCTGAAGGGTCTGGAGGAAGGTCCAGAGGAAGGTCTGTCAGCTCAAGCACTCTCTGCTTAAAGCTCTGCCACTGGGCAGCTCCAGCAAAAAGGAATGACCCATCATAATGGGCTTACACAAATTATTGCTTTCTCATCAGGGCATTTGCTGCCGGCTGATCGCAGATCTGTGCTGGTCCCCCACAGTCTGAATTCTCAGACTCACAGAATGGTTGAGGTGGGAGGGGACCTCTGGAGATCATCTGGTCCTCCCCCCTACTCAAGCAGGGCCACCTAGACCAGCGTGCCCAGGACATTGTCCCATCAGGTTGTAATATCTCCAAGGATGGGGACTCCACCACCTCTCTGGGCAAGCCGTTCCAGTGCTCAGTCACCCTCACAGTGAACAAGGGATTTCGTATGTTCAGATGGAATTTCCTGTGTTTCCGTCTGTGCCCGTTGCCTCTTGTCCTGTCATGGACACCACTGAGAAGAGTCTGGCTCCATCTTCTTTACTCCCCCCGTCGGGCATTTATATACGCTGATGAGGTGCCCTTGAACCTTCTCTTCTCCAGAAGGAACAGTCTCAGCTCTCTCAGTCTCTGCTCCTGTGTCAGATGCTTCAATACCTTAATCATCTTTGTGACCCTTCACTGGACGCTCTCCAGTAAGTCCCTGTTTCTCTTGTACTGGGGAGCCCAGTACCGGACACAGTGCTCCACGTGTGCTCCATCAGTGCTGGGCAGAGAGGAAGGATCACCTCCCTCGACCTGCTGGCAACGCTGTCCCTAATGCAGCCCAGGACACCAACAGCCTTTTTACTGCAGGGGCACGTTGCTGGCTCGCATTCAAGTTGGTGTCTGTCAGCACCCCCAGGCCCTTCTCTGCAAAGCTGCTCTCCAGCTGGTCAGCCCCCAGCATATACTGGTGGGTGGGGAGGTTCCCACCTTCTCAGGTGCAGGACTTTGCATTTCCCTTTGTTGAACTTAATGAGGTGGCTCTTGGCCCATTCCTCCGGTCAGTCGGTGATGCTCACACATTTGGTGTATCAGCCACTCCTCCATCTTGTGTCTGCACACTTGCTGAGGATGTCCTCTGCCCCATTGTCCAGGTAATTAATGAAGACATTAAGAGGCATTGGCCTGAATACCAGCCCCAGGGGGTTGTGTACACCACAAGGCACTAGCCTCCAGCTGGACTTCATGCTGCTGACCACAGCCCTTAGAGCCACTTCCCAGTCAACATCACCTTCCACTTGTCCTGTCCAGTTTGTCGGTGAGGATGTTATGGGAGACACTTTCGAAAGCCTTGCTAAGTCAAGATAAACAAAACCTATTGCTCACCCCTCACCCACCAACCTGGTCATTTGGTCGTAGAAGGCTGCCAGGTTGGTCAGGCATGATTTCCCCTTCATAAAGCCGTGCTCTCTACTCCCAATCACTTTTCTGTCTTCAGTATGTTTGGAAATGGTTTCCAGGATGATTTGCTCCATTCTCTTCCCAGGGATTGATGCGAGGCTGGCCAGCCTGTCGTTCCCCGGGTCCTCCTCCTCAAAGACAGGAGTTCCTGTGGTGTTACGGCGACCGCTTTGCTGACCAACCCGGACAGTGGCTGCAAGCCAAGACAGGCATCAAGAGTGGGCTGCCACTTGCCAAATATTAGGCTTAGACTAAGCATGTTGGTTGCCATAACAACTCAATAGGAAGGAAAAGAAGAGGGATCGCCTTCTGGGTGCTGAGCTTCCTCCTCGTTGACGGCCGAGGGAGCTGCGCCCCGGCACAGGCGAGGTGCAGCTGCTTTGCTGGAGAGCCAGCGCGAGGTGAAGCCCCTGCAGATGCCCCGGTGAGCCTCCTTCTGCCCGAGTGCCTCATGGCTTGCCTTACCCACCACGCCGCAGGGTGTCTGGAAGGCTTTCCAGCCTGGTGCCGTTCGGGCTGTTTTCCCAAACACCAAGTTAACAGGTTATCACTTGATGTCTTTCGGCACTCTTGCTGGCCACTTTCCTGAAGGGAACAGACCTGCAGTCTGGTCCAAAGGAGCCATCCTTCTCAGAAAAGGGGTATAGAGGTGCCCTACTTCTGAGTTCTCCCCAGAATGCGTACCTTTCCAATGGAAATGTCATTGGGGCAGAACCTGAGGATTTGAGAAGTTTACCTGGGATTCCGAGGCAGGTGGCACACTAGTCTGAACCGCTGCACTGCCGTTGCAGCGGAGCTGTTTCATGCATGGAGGTACAAGCTGATTGTACTGTGCTTGTGTGGTACATCGGTTGCTTTCGGAAAACATCAGCGTTATTGCTCATGCACAATGCAGTTGCTGTGCCCCTTCATAACGTCTCTGACCCCTGTGAAAGCTCTCTCGGGAAACATTAGACCAGTTGCAATGCACATGTTCAACACTGCTGAACTGTCTGTGCATTGTAAGTCCGACACGTGCCAAGAACACAAGAGCTGTGCCTGAGGTAACCGATCTTTGCAGATCATGATCATTAGGACCAAGCTGCCCAGTTTGTAGGATTTCGTGCATAAGCGCTGCCCATAGGTTCTGCATTTATTTCTGCTCAGGAGACTCCATACAGAAGTGTCGCAGCCCATAGAGTTACAAAATTTAACAGTTCTCTCCTGGTTTGCTCGTTCTTGTGTTCAGATGAAGAGGAACTCTTCCAGTGCTTCTTCAGCATCATCAGACCCTCCAGGTGCTGGTGGAGTTTCTGCATTGCCTTCAGGAGAGACAGGACATTGGGTACAATTAACCCACTCGTCTGCATCAGTTTTGCAGGTGTTCCTTCTCAGCATCCCTTTGTTTGTCTACTGTGAAAGAGAAGAATTCAGAAGTGCCAGATTTATCCTCCCTAATGAAAGTGCTGGCTGTACTAGTGGAGTTGTAAGAAAAATGACAGCAGAAAATTAGATCCCCTTCAGTAAAAACATTGTTCTCAGTAGTTCTTCAGATAAGCCTCACGCGCTGTTGGGCACCCTTTTCCTGTGGGCTTTCTTAATGGGGACAAGTTTATCCTCTCTTTGGATTCTTTTGCTGAGAGTCAGGAAAAAATTTCTTGCTGCAATTCAGTAGTTAAGGAAGAGCAGTGGGTTGGCAAATGGTCCCTGAGAACAGCTCGTCAATCTCCCAGTCGCGCAGCCCTGTCTGCCGCTGTGCGGTGCGTGCTGTTGGAGCGGCGTGGCTGCAGTGCTGCCTCCCGTCCTGGGGCTTCGCTGGGCAGAGCACCCAGCTCTGGGGAGAGAAGGGCTTTGCTGGCGCCTTTGTGACGAGGCTTTCCGTGGCCCTCTGGTCAATGGGACTTCCTCAGGGTTCTGTGAAGAAGCGTATTTCCTTCCAGCTTTTGAAACGGGCCCGTACCCCTTCACCAGCCATCCACCAAAAGAAAACTCATCTGAATGGAGCCTGTCAGCAGGAGCTGGGGCGCAGGCAGGGGATGGGAAGTGCTGCTGTCCCCTGGACGCCGTCCTCACTTGCAGAGCGGCACGTGAGAGCGTCCAGCTCGTGCCAGTGCATTTATGTCCTGTTTGGCGGCTGTGTTATTTCCATGGTGACACGTAGCACAAGTGCTTCTGCATTTTGTTTTGGGGGCTGTCCAGAGACCCTTTCTTTCCTTTCTGTACTCCTCCTCTTTGTCCTCCCTTTTCAGAGACAGTTCTCATGAGACAATTCTGGAAGACAAAATCCTTTCGAAATGGGAACTGTAGAGGTGTCATGTCATCTGGGCATGCACCGTTCTAGGCAGGAGGCCTCAAAGTGTCCCATCTGCATCTCAAGCAAAGAGAGAGAAGATCAGTCGCCAGCCCTGGCCCTAAAGCACAGCCTGGCCGTGGTCACAGACAGCGCCGAGCTCTGCGTCGGAGCCTTTGGGTGCACCAAGCACTGATGGAGAATCACGAGGGCAGTCTCCTGTCTCGCTCATCATTTAGCGAAGGTTGTTCGTCACAGGAGGCGAGTCCTTCACGCAGTTCTAATGAAAAGCACTGGAGATGCCTTTGAAGGCTGGCATGGAAACACCTGGAAGCCAAGAGCAGGAACACGAAAGACTTGCTGAGCAAAAGCGAAGCATTCCTCTTTGGAGTGATTGGCAGTGCGTTACCTCTGTTGCTGAATCTGTCCTCGCCTTTGGTACTCTTGAAGAAATTTGGACTGAGATACAGAGTTCAAAGGAAGAATCCTCAGCCATTAGTGACTCATTTAGGAAATCTGCTTTTTAATACCTTCAGTAAAAGTATTCCCAGAAGGCTTAATTAGCTGTCCTACAAATGCATAATCCTTTCTTTGGTTAGAGGTTCCTTTTTCATCAAGCTGGTGTTTGCTTGTGAGACTGCTTCTCGTGAGACCTGTTCTCCCTCTTTGCTGATTCCAGCCAGTTCCACGCATGTGCTGCGGTGCACAAATCAGGCCTTGTCTTCTGCGTCTCAAAAGATGCGTTTTTCTGGCTACACTGAAGAAGCAATCCAGCCAACCGATCTATGGCTACTGCTGGTGCTGACAGACTGCCACCACTGAGCTCTGCAGGACAGGGCGTTGAGAGCTGCCAGAACCTGGATTTCACATGTTCAGAGAGGACAAGCTTGAAGGCAGCCTTGTAACAGTGATAAGAGCTGCCACATCCCAACTCACAGAGAAACCTGTGGCCACCAGCAATCCTACCATCTCTGGGCTGCTGGTCTTCCAGCTGGAGCACCACCAGAAATGGAAAGTGAAGCATTTCGGTTTTCTTTTTGAGCTCCCCAGTTACATTGACTTGATGTTGCCTAAAGGAGAAGTGGACAACACCATAGTGCTCATGAAACCTGGCAAAGCTAAAGTCCTGGGTAGCAGCATCCTAAAACTAGCAGCACTTGGCCTCAGCCTGGCTACAGCTGGCTGGTAGACATCTCTGTCAGCGTGTGTTCCTCTGGCAAAACGTATAATATGCCAACACAAACCTGCAATGAAGAAGAGCAGTGATCCAGGAAAACCCTCTAAGCAGGTGTTGTCGCTGTGCATAATGTGCAAGTCCTTGGAAGGGATACTGTGCTGAGGTGCCACTTGTGAACAGTCACATGCAGATAAACTTACCTGGCTTCAGAGCAGAACGACGTGCCTGTGACCAAATAGTTGGGCTGATGGCCCATAATGAAGTCAGCTTCCAGAGCTGGACAGGACATCAGGGACTGGTGGGCTGTCTGCAACATAACGCACACTTGGCAGAACAGCGCTGCTGAAGGTGTTGAGAGCCAGCAGTATATTGCCAACAGAGCATTGCACTGACCAAGCCGGTGCTCTGCAGAGGAGTCAGACCTACCGCTTACATCTCCTGACCAGCCGTGCCCCACAAGGTCTGCCATGGCACCACTGTCTTGTCATTGCAAGGACATGCCAGCCGTGGAAGCTTGGGCACACAGCTGACTCCTCATGTGTGGTTCCAGCAATCCAGTTCCCCAGGAGCAGGAATAGCCAACCTCCCAGGCCCTGTAAGCCACCAAACCGGAAAGAAACTGTGCCGAGAGCCAGGGAAGCCTTGCAGCACAGCCCAGCACATGCTGCAGGTCTCTGTGGGACCCGCGTCTCTACTGCTGGCGAGGCCTGCGCTGCCAGGCAGCCATCAGGTCCCCCCCGGCTCGCTGAGGAGTGCGCTTGCGCAGGGCTGCTGCAGGTCTCGGTACCCGCCGGCTTACATCTCTCGCCTCCTTTCACAGACTCTGAGAGCAGTTTTCCCTGCTGTCCCACCCTGGGCAGGTTAAACCAGCCTTTGGCATGCCAGCTGCTGCGTCTGCAGCCATTCGTGTTCACATTTACCTTCCTTGAACACGAGTGACCAGAACTGGGCTCAGAATTTCAGAGGAGAGTGTAGCGGTGTCTCCTATAGCGACAGGAATGCATCCTTATGTCTGTGAGAAATACACACCTGTGATCTTGCGGTGTTTCTTTTGCCTTTCCATGGCCGTGCGACATTGGTGCCTCCCAGTCACCCCCTCCTGGGGTCTGTCAGTAGCCCCAGAACTTTCTCTCCCTTCATCACTTCCAGCGGAGAGCAGAGATCCTTTGCCAGCCCTCTGAGCAGGACGCCGCATTTTGTACTATCACTTTTTGTTCTGTTTCTTGTACCGCAGCCCTCAAGGTCATTCAGCTCTTCCTCTTCTGTATTGACGGAGCTTCCCAAATGTGATTCATCGTCACGCTGCTTTATAACCCTCTTGCTTTCTGTGCCAAGGTGGCAGGAAGATCAGAATAAGAGCAAATGTGCCTAAGCCCGCAAACTGTGAACAGACCTTCATATTCATGTTCAGCTATTCTTCTTGGAGCCATCTCTCTGAGAAGTCATTAGCGTTTATTAACATCCCAGAAGCGTGGATTTTATGTGGCGTGCGCATGAGTGGCAGCGGGTGTATGCCATGCAAGCGTAGCCCTTGGACTCCTGTTGCCAGCAACAGGTTTCCAGGGTCTCCATCTGTTGCAGGAGGGACCTGAGATGGGAGGGCAGAGCTTGGAGGGTGGCGAGGAAGCAGAGGTCCCGTACTGCGCCGGGCTGCACGCGGGGCACCGTGCAGGCAGCCCCGAGGATTGCTTTGTGGTAACACATCCAGGCGCCAGGGAGCTGCAGTTCTGTTGCATTTTATCGGTTAGTTCGGAGGACAAGCAAACTGACGTTGCTTGACCCAAACGAGTCATTGTGGGCTGTTTAGCAAGGAGGTAACCAACCCAGCCCCGGTGATGCCGTGCCTCTTGACCCGGGGCTGCCCAGCCCCAAGGCAGCGGACCCTTCCTCCCCGCTCACGCTCGGTCAGGGCTGCAGCACTTCTGCTGCGGGCGCGTCCAGGCCCTGAGCTGCCGCGGGACGTGGGCCCCTGTTGAGAGCCCTCCTCAGACCTGAGAGCACGCCGGCCTCAGTCAGAGGCTACCGTGGAGCAGTGGCCAAAGCCCTGGGGTGGGTTCAGGGTGCTGCGCTCGCTTTTATTGCCAGGACAGAGAGGCCGTGCAGGTCCCTCCTGGTCAGAGCCCCGTCCCCAGCTGCAGTCAGCAGTGGGTGCTTATGGAAAGAGACCCCAAAGCAGGGCATGAACAGAGACGGGGCCAGCAGCCTGCCTTCCCGAGACGTCCCAGGCAGAGGCACTCGCCTCGGCTCATTGCACTCGAAGGACTCATCCTCCATGATCTTGCCCTGTCAGGTTTTAGCTCCATTTCTTTTTGCATACCCAGAGTGCTTGTTCCTGCCAGGGGAGGCGAGGGCGGACGGAAGGCGTGCTTGCGGCGTGGTTTGTCCCCCATCAGAGGCTCTCGAAGTGGCAAGCGGGTAGAGCCGAGTGCTGCAGGAGGGGCCCCTTGCCCAGCTCCACGGCCGGTGCCCACCACAACGCAGGGTGCCGGCCGGGAAGTCGGGCGTGGCATAGTGCAAGGGGAAGACCAGTGCAGACACCTCCAGTGCAGCCCACCCTAATGAGCTGACCACCGTCGGGCGACGATCAGAGCCCGCTGCCTCCGTCCTTGGGGTGGCACGACGGTCCTCCCATCCCCACAGCACTGTGGGGAGACGCCCGAAGGGTCCCTCTTGTCCCAGGAAGGGGCTCTGCCCTGACTGACCGATGTGCTCGGGAGCGCTGCTTTGCTCCGAGCCCGTGGTGGGACCCAAGAGCACGCCGACGGCAGTGCTGTTAGCGAGGGGAGACAGGGGGTCCCCGGTGGGAGATGGGGCCGGCGGGCTTCGGTGCAGCTCTGCCGCAGCTTCTTGCTGACCAGCCGAGGCAGGGTGAGGCACAGGGTCTCCAGCTGCAGCAAGCCTTTGTGTGCACCCGGCGGGCTGCAGGGCCACGTTCCTCCCTGGTAGGTCTCGATGGGCTTCAGAGCCGTGGCAGCTGGGGCGGGTTTGGCCGGGAACCGGAGATACTGGCGGTACTTGCTCGAACCTCTTCTACCTCCTCTGGAGCAGCCCTGGCAGGGCTTGCAAGAAAGTCTTGGCTGAAGTGCTCCGAGCCGCGTCCCCCGAGCGCTGCAGGCCCCCTCCCGTCTCTGGCTGGCCCAGCCCTTCAGCGGCCCCCCCCCCGTGTATATTGTGTGTGTGCTCCTGTGTCTGGGGACCTCCGCCTCACCCCTGCCCTCTGCTCTCTCTCCTCTCTCTCTCGCTGTACCGTTCTTTCTGCAGACTTTTCAGTAGTTTAGGAGAACTCAGCACCATTTCCCAGCGGAGCTCCGGGACCACCTACACAGTCCGACCTGGCAGTCGCTACCCCCGTAACCCGACGTACCCCCAGCCCCGTGAAGCCGGCTCTGGATCGGACAGAGCCCCTCAGCACCGTCCGGCCCTACGGTCTGACCCCTCCCACCATCCTCAAATCTTCCAGCCTCTCCATCCCACATGAGCCCAAGGAGGTGCGCTTTGTGGTGAGGAGCGTGAGCGCCCGGAGCCGCTCCCCATCCCCGTCCCCCTCTCCAGGGCCGCCCCTGCACACCCTCCACCCGCCTCGGCCCTTCATGCAGAAACCCCTCCACCTGTGGAACAAGTACGACGTCGGGGACTGGCTGGAAAGCATCAATTTGGTGGAGCACCGAGACAAGTTTGAGGACCACGAAATAGAGGGCACGCACCTGCCCGCCCTCACCAAGGAGGACTTTGTGGAGTTGGGGGTGACCCGGGTCGGGCACCGGATGAACATTGAGCGGGCACTCAAGCAGCTGGTAGACAGCTGACCATCCCAGGCAGCGCTGGCCTCTTCCAGAGCCACCATGGGGGGGAGGGGGGGCGTTTCTACTAGACTAATAAAACCCACTTTGATTCTCTTTCTATTCTGAGCACTGCACTGAAGGGCGCGGAGCCGAGGGGCTCCCGCCCGCTCCCACACCGCCCCGGCGTGCCACGCACACGCAGACCCCCCCGCTCGGCCCCGCCAGCCCCGCGACGCCTTCGGGACAAGGAATGTTGCATGAAATACATCCTCGTTTCTGTTCCTCTCAGAGAGTCTGGCCTGTATATCGCTTGATGTGCTCTTCCCCGGGGGCGTCGCTGGGGGCCGGAGGGGCCGAGGCACCACGTGCTGCCGAGCCCGGGCTCCCCGTGGTCGAAGGGCAACACCTGGTTGGGATGGGGCACGGGGCAGGGCCAGCGGTGCAGTGAGGAGCCGAGCCCCGGCTAGGGAGAGGGCTTCTGCTGTGGGCCACGCGCTGGCCTCGCTGCCCAGCTGCGACAGGCAGGGAGACGCCGGCCGGAGCGCGGCAGGGAGGTGAGCGCGGCGGGCGCGTGCCGCCGGGCCGCATCTCGGGCAGGTCAGGGTGGCCCACGGCACGGAGACCCCGAGCCGCTCCGAGCCGGCAGGCATGGTGGGAGCACAGCAGGGCAGGGGCCGCTGCAGGAGGCAGGCAGGGCCGGCACCGGCGCCGGCACTCGGCTGGCGTTGGGAAGAGCAGAGCAGGCAGGAGGCACCACGGCCACGGCGGCGGTCCCGGCCCTGCGCGGGCTGTCGCCGCCGGGGCTGGAGGCAGCCGGCCGAGCCAGGTCGTCCTGCCGGTGCTCGGAGGGAAGGGGCTCCAGCACGCAGAGGTCTCCGTGGAAGGGCAGTGCCAGCGTGGTGGCTGGGTGGACGCCTGCGGTGACGCCCAGACCTGCTCCCTCCCGCGCAGAGCCGCCCCGGTGAGCGGCCAGCCTTGCCGTGCAAGCCAGAAGAGCGATTCCCGTGCGAGAGACTAGCCCTGGACTCGGTGCTGCTGCTCTGCCCGTCACCCTCGGTTGCCCTGGTGAGAGAGGGACTGAAACCGCATGGATAGAAGCATGTTTGGGGATGTCGGAGGGAGGCTGGTGGGGAATCCAGCAGAAAACGCTTTGCCAACGTTCAATGGGGGTGGGGGGAGGGAGATGTTTTATTTCCTCTTGGTTTGGGGTCTTGTTTCCAAGGGGGACACGTTGATGGATAATATATAATCTCCGTGCATTTATATAGAGAGCAGCTGATGATCTACAAGAGATGATACTGAACTACAGGATTCCCACTCCGTCCTAGTCATCCTTATTTTGCATCTTTTTAATCAGCTATATATTTGGAAAGAGAGAACAAATATCTATATATCTATATCTATAGCTATAGCCACCTGATTTTGTTATAATTTTACTAAATCTATATATCTCTAGACTTGTTGAGATGCTGGCGAGGAGGTGCCTGCACCCCTCCCCTGGGACGCCCATGGCTCATGGGAGTTTTTAGCGACTGACTGAATGAATGTTGAAGTCTTTTTAAAAAAAAAACCCACAAAAAAAACCCAACAGCTCCTTTCAGACACTCTGGATTTTAAAGATTTAGAAACACAAAACAAAACTTGGTTTTTTGGGACACACCGAGTCTTCCACTCCCGCCAGGCAGAGACGCACGGAGCTGGCGCTTCCACCACCCTGCAGAACCCGGCGCCTCTGGCAGGCGCAGGCCCCGCGGCATCGGGTCCCCCTCCCGCTCCCGGGGAGCGATGGCCACCGTCACGCCCCGCGCTCACACCGCGCCGCCGCCGGCACAGCCCTGCGCGGGCACCGCCGGCCTGGCCGCGAGGGTCCCGGTGGGGCTGCTCCTCCGGCGCGGCCGGCGGGAGCGGTAGAGGCCAGCGTGCGGGTCCAGCGGCCGGGCTGGCTCCCGCCGCGCCGCTGGAGAGCCCGGGGGCCAGCGGTGCCGCGGCGGCACGGTCACGGGGGGCAGCAGGGCTCGGCGGGAGTTGCTCCGTCGCCCAACTGCTTCGGCGGGGCCGGAGCGAGCCAGGCCGTCCCCGGCGCCGGAGGAGGAGGCGTCCCCGTCCCCCAGCGTGGTGCCTGGTGCCCCGCGTGCCCCCTCCTCGCTGCACCGGCCCCCGGCCTCGCCCTGCCCCGGCTCGGCGGTGGCCAGCTCTCGGCCAGCTCGGGATGGGATGTCTTGGTGACCGGTGTTCCCAAAAAGCTGAGTCCCCCACGAAGGCATTAACTCTTCTGGTGCTAGAGGGAAGGACAAGGAGGTTCCTTCTGACCCTCACACATCTCCGAACCTTTACAACCTTCAGCCAGGGAAAAGGCCCAGGCCCGGGGCAGGGGCCGCAGCCCCTCCTGCGCACCAGGCCCTCCCCGGGACGGACCCTGAGCTGCGCCGGCGCACCAGGCCCTCCCTGGGACGGACCCCGACGCGCTGTGGTGCCGTCTCCTTTTCCCTGAGCTCTTGCTGGGTGCGTGCCCAAGCGGCTCCATCCAGAGCTCTCCGGAAGCTGCCGGGCCCTGGGGATTTGCAGCCTCTCCCCCTCCCCGGGCACCACCCCACTGCTGCCAGCCGGGGCAGGCGCCCGGGGACGGCGCGAGGGGCTTCGAGCTGGACCTGCGAGCAAACAGCCTGTGCTCCGCGCCCCGGAGCACCCCAGGCCTCACGCCCCGTAGCCTGGTGAGCCAAGAGGCGTCCGAATCGCGATAGCGGCCATTGCATCTGCCTGAACCCGCCGCCTGCTTTACCAGGTGTGCCATCGCACCCCATTCAGGCGTCCCCCAGCCCCGTCCGTGCCAACGCTGCCGCTGCCCTGCCTGACCTGGAGCAGGACGCCCCAGACCAGCTCCTGCCCCTTCCGCACCCCCGCCCCGCGGCCGCAGCCCGGCCCTTCGCCCCTCTGCCGCCGCGCGCCCTGCCCCTCTCCATTTGCCCCACAGGGCCCCCCCAACCACACGTACCTGGCACCTTCACCCCCCCTGCGCACCTCCCGCCTGCACCCCTCAAATCCGCCCTGCCGGCCCCCGCATGCCTCGCCCACGGCCAGCAGCATGTGCAGCCGCATGCACCCGCCTGCCGCCCTGCGCCCCGGCTTGGCACCCTTCCCTCCCCTCCCTCCACTGCCCAGGCACCAGCTCCTTCGCTTGCACCGGCGTTACTTGGCACCCTCCAGTCGCAAGGGCTTGCCAGCATGCTCCTGCACTGGCAGCGATAGTCCTGCGCCAGAGACGTCCTGTGCCACCGGCGCGGTTGCGCCTCGCCTGCCAGCACAGCCGCTGCCACTGCTCACGTCCCCTGGCCCCGCGCTCGCTCCCTCCTGCACCCTCCAGAGCCCCCCAGCTCCGTCCACCCCCTCGTCCGTCCCTCCGCCGCCTGCCGCACACTTTGCAGTGCCCGCACCCGCAGCACTCACGGAACCAAACTCGACCCTGGTCCCATGTGAGCGGAGCTCACCCCTGCGACCGGAGCTTGGCTCTCCAGGCTGATGCTGCTGCTCCAGCTCCGTGCCCGGCGAAGCAGCACGGCACGTCCCGGGATGCCGGCAAGCACCCAGCTCCTCTGCATCCCTGCGGGGACACTGCATGCCGGACCTGCCACCACGCAGCCCCCCGAGGAGGCCCCGCTGCGCGCACGGGCCTGGGCACGTCCCCGGGTCAGTGTCACGCAGCCTTTCCCAAACTGTAGACCATCAGGATTTCCTAGGAATTCGTGTGGCTGTTTGTTCCTCGCTCTGCTTTTACGAGGCTGCTCTGGAGCCTCCCGCTGACGTGGAAATGCTTGTTTGCAGCCTGTGGTGCGCCACGGGGGAACCTGTGTGTGCCCTTTGGCTGGCTGGCTTTGGCCCCTGCTGCTGTCCCCGCTCGGGCTCCATCCCCTGGGTCCCCGGGGGCTGGCTCCTGCTGCGGGGGCACGGCCAGCCCCGCAGAGCAGCATCCGCCAGAGCACGCTGGGCGTCCGCACGCCGCGGCTTGGCCAAGCCTCTGCACCGCTGATGGCTCGTCCCCGGCTGCGTAGCCCCCAGCCCTGCCTGCCAGCCGGCTTGCCCCGCCGCCGCCCCTTTCGCCTCTGCCCCTGCCGTCCTTCATTCCCATCACGCTGCTGGCTCCCTCCCCACCTCACCCGCAGGTAACGGAGACCCTGGCAGCCCTCGGAAACCCCGGTGGCCCTCGTGCCCCCATGCAGCCCCACGGCCTGCGGCCGGCAGAGCTGCCCCGTCTCCCCTCGGGGCGGCCAGCGGGCGCTGCTGGTGGAAGTGTGACGGTGTGTTAGCCTGAGTGCAGGCTGCTCGGCGCGCTTGCGCCGGGCGAACCCAGGGTCTCTGCCCCTTCCGCAGCTGTTTCTGGGGTGACCCAGAGAGACCCGCCTGCACCCGCCTCTTGCCGCAAGAGGCCAGAAGTCTGCAGAGTGCAACATTTCTGCAGAAAGTTCGGTCTGGGACCAGGAAAGCTGGACGCCTTCTTGCCATTTCTGAGGAGCCCTCCTCCTCCCGCCCCAATTCCCCCCGCTGCCCGCGGTCCTCTTGCAAGGGCTGGAAATGGTGGATGCACCGCTCCGCCTCGGCGGAGCCGGCGGCCGCGCCGCCCTGCCGTGCATCCCAGCTTCCACCACAAAGCAGCTGCAGCCGTACCTGTGTTGGCAAACACTGCGTGATCCCTCCTGCAGGACGGCGGCTGCGGCCGTCGCTCCCAGGGACACCACGGCTCGTCCCAGTCAGGCGTAACACGAAAGAAGGCGACTTCCAACCACGCTGCCGCGCCATCGTCCCCATCCCAGGGGCTGCCTGGGTCTGCCGCAAACCTGCTCCCCTGCCCCAGCAGCAACATCTTCATCCTCCTCATCGCCCTCCCCCCCCCCCCCCAAAAGCTGCGCCCTCCCTGTCCGCCCGCACCCGCCACGGGCGCACACGCGTGGCAGAGCCGGACGAGCGTGGGCTCAGGGCTCTGGAGACAGCAGCGTCCCCAGGCAGCGCCAGGGCCACCAGGCAAACGTGCATCGCTTCAGGGCAGCGCCTGGGCAGCCACAGGTGGTTTTGTGTCGGGAGCGGCCGCAGGCTGGTGCCAAGGCCCCTTCAACCCACTCGCTTGTTCCTCCCCAGCCACGAACAGCCCACTCCCACCCCACGCCCGTCTGCGCCCCCCGCGCCCACCCGGCTGGGTGCCCCGCTGGCTGCGCAGCCCGTGCTTCGTGGTCCCGCCAGCTCCCGGGGCAGCCCCGTCCCCTGCACCCGCAGCACCCGCAGCGCCCGACCAGGGTCAGGTCGCTCGCCCCAGCGGCGCGGTGCCCGGCGGTGCCTTCACCGGGGCGGCCGGGTTGCCCAGCGGCCGAGGGCTGAGGTTTTGTCCCATGGCCATCCCCAGCAGAACCGTAAACCCCCCGCTAACGCAGCTGCTGCTACTTTTATTTTCTCAGCTGAAGCAAAGAGGATTTTTTCCCCCAGGTGTAGATAGCACTTTCCTGACTCTGTATCTATTCTGGCTGCATTGGCATCTCCGCTCCAAACATCTCCAGACCCAGTGAGACATTTCATTTTGAAAAGCCATCCAGGAGAAGGCAGAGCGGTAGCGGGCGAGGAACCGACCCCACGAGCCTGCGGTGCGGCCGGCAGCAAGCGCTGCACCCCTCGGCCGTGCCGTCCCGGTGGTGCCGGGACCAGCCGTGCGCGGCTGTTACTGTGATTCTCATGGCTTCTCAATGACTTGGGTTATCTTCTGTAAAAAGGGATACACTTTTTTTTCTTTTGCTTTGAAGGGTTTTTTTTTTTAAAAAAGTTGTTGGTATTTTTCCTTTGTCCAGACTAATGTCATCAATCCCTGTTCTCCATCAGCTCCTGTCTGTAATTCTGACTGTAAAAGAAGAGAAAACAAAACCCAAAGCACTTTGTTGCTGGTGGTGAAGGGCTTCGCCAGCCAAAACCATTTCCAAACAGTGACAAAGTGCGGCGCGGTTTTCTTTCCGTCCGCCCGTGGGCAGCCCTCACTGCCGCATGCATGTGTCACCCGCGGAGACACCCCCGCACGCCCCCGGGCGCGCGCTCACACCCACTGCATGTGCATATACCGGCTCCCGCCCTCGCACAACGCGCGCCACCACACGCGCGCGCACGCGGCTCCAACATCCACACTCTTGTTTCTTACCCAGACGGACTCACCTGTGGGTTTTTTTGTTCCGTTCTTAATTTTACAGGGTCAGTTTGACTTCACCCTTATTTTGTATGGATTTTCGGAGATTTCTCCTTCTCCAGAGTCATGGAGGTGTGGCCATTCACCTCCCACCCTTGACGTTGTGATACACATACCCCACAGAGATCTATGTTTCTTATATTATATTATTATTATTATTAATTATTATTATTATTATGTAATAAATTTATAAGAAAGCTCTGCTTTGTTCTGTGGTGTCTCTCAGCTCCAGCAGCCCCCAGACCGTGGTTGCCACCTGGGGCCCCTCCGTCCCCCTCCCCTGGGGATGCACCAGCACCCCGGCCACGGGCGGGCAGCTGTGGGCAGCCGTGGGCAGATGTGGGCAGATGTGGGCAGCCTGCCTTCCTGCCCGCTGGGGCTCCTGTGCTCCCCCGGGCCCGAGCCAACGGCAGGGATGGCACGGGGGGAGTGGGGCTGGGCAGGGGCGACAGCCCCGCTGCACTTGGGGGGACCGGGGCCGCTCGCTGCTCCCCAGGGCTGCTGGTCTGTGCGGGGTGGTGCGGGACGGACCCACACCCGTCACTCCAGGGCTTCTGGTCTGTGTGGGATGGACCTGCACCCATCACCCCAGGGATGCTGGTCAGTGTGTGGTGGTGCGGGATGGACCTGCACCCATCACCCCAGGGCTGCTGGTCGGTGCGGGGTGGTGCGGGACGGACCCGCACCCATCACCCCAGGGCTCCCTGGCTGGTGGGGGGCAGCTTCCCAGGGCTGGTGCCCCACTGCAGGGAGCTGGGCTCTCCCAGGGCCACCACGTTGGGCTTGGCTTTGCAGGGGTCTTGCTCCCAGCCCTGCAGTGACCTGTGCGACCAACGTCCCCTCCCGTGCTGCCTGCCCCTGGCACTGCCCCGGGGCTGGCGTCTGGGCTCACCCCACAGCACAGGGGCCAAGCGGGGGGACAGAGGGACCGACGTGCTCAGGGCAGGGTCCAGCCGCAGCGCAGAGAACCCACGGCCGCGGGGCTGGCAAGCAACACCAAGAAGCCAGCTGCGGTGGTCTGCAGCTACAGCCCCGCGGGCTCCCTCCCATCCTGCCCCGCTCACGGGGCCCCACCACGCCCGGGGACTGTGGCCACCCCAGCCCGCTGCCTCTGCCCGTGTCCCTCCCCAGCGCCAAGCCCCCCGCTGCACCCTGCCCAGGGTGCCCAGCCGAGCCGGGGCCGGGGCCCCGTTCCCGGGACGGGTGGGCTGCTGAGGGGCTGGGAGCACTCGCCATCCCTGAGGCTGCTGCGGGACTTGCCCCGAGGTCACCCCGAGCTGTGCCGCTGCAGGGCTGCGCCGCGCCAGCTCTTGGGAGCAGTGACGCCGGTGCAGCACCTCGCGCTGGGTGTCCTTGGGGACGCTCGTTCCTGCCTCCTCCCCAGCGCTGTCTCTTGCAGCTCCTCCTGCAGTGGCACCGGAGCCGCGGGTGGGAAGAGCCAGGACCCCACGGAGCCACTGCCGGTGCCCATCTCTGCCCACGCTGCCCCGGGGGCAGTGGCTGCGTTTGGGGATGGCCCCGGCTCCCGCCAGCCTCCGGGCAGGGCGCCGGGGAATGCGCTGGGGCCTCCTGTGCCCGGCAGATGCATCCGCCCGGCTGCAGCCCCACTGGGGCCCCGGCAAAGCCGCCAGCACCCAGTGGTGCCTCTCCCCAGGCCAGGGCACGGTGCCACCGTCCCCAGCTGGAGCGGGGCCCACGGGGCCGGCAGCGGGCGCAGAGGCACAGGGCAGCTCCCGGCCACGTGGCACTGGGGGTCCCGGGTGCTGGGTGCCAAGAGCGGAGGGGGGCAGACATGCACGAGGCCTCCTTCGGTGTCTGCAGCTGCCGGCCAACCTGGACATTGCGGTTGCCTTGGGGGAAAAACAGCGGCCGAGGGAGAAAGACTGGAGGAGGAGGGGGCAGGAGAGGCGTGCGGGGTCCTGGGGGACCCCCAGCCAAGCACCCCCGCCCCGGGCAGCCTCTCCAGCACAGGAGGCATCGTGGCCACCTCAGTGACTCCCCATTTTTGCCCAGGACTGTCACCCCTGCGCTGGCACGTGCCCGAGCTGCTCAGCAGTGGTCTGGGTTTGGTGGCGTTATTGGCATCGATTGGAATATGCGTAATGAGATGCAAATGTTGCATAACGATTGGCTGCTGCGCCCGGGGCACGGCTCTTACCCGGCGAGATTCATCGGCCGATAAAGTGACCGATATTCGCCCGTCCCCTGCCAGGGCCCGTCCTGCTTCGCCAGGATGCGTTTGGGGAGCCCAGCGCGGCTCCCACCCCGCTGCTGCTCCTGCGCCCCGCTCCCCGCAGCCGAGTGCAGCCTGGGCTGGGGTCGCGCCCCGTTCCCCGCACCCGCGGGAGCCTTCCTGCCACGCAGCCCGTGGAGCTGGGCACTGAGGACGGGGCTTTGGGGCCGGGGGGTCAGCGCCTCGCAGCAGCCCCCCACAGCCGTTCCCGCTGTCGCCTCTGCCACCACGTCCCACCCGCCACACCGGCCCCGTGTCCCCCACGGCCTTGCTGCCAGCCCAGCCACACCGTGCCCGCACCCCCAGGCCCCGGTACCCGTCCGTCCCCACTGCCATGCCTCCTGAGCCCGGCGGCCACCATGCCACTCCATCCCCGAGCCCGGCTGTCCCCACACCTGACGCTCCCATCGCTGTGCCACATGAGCACTGCCCAGTGCACTAGGTGACACCGATGCCTTCTCCCCTCGTAGCCACGGGCGTGGGCCAGGACCCAGCACGTGTCCGTGGGGGTTCTCTGCCACGGGTGCCGCAGGCTGACACGCAAGGCCCGCGTCCTCCTGCTCTGGAATAGCGGCTCGCTGCCCCCAGGCTGCTGCAGCCACCCCCCGAGCTGGGAAGCTGCACCCCAAACCTCGGGGCACCGCAGCACGGCGGCAATGGTGAAGCAGAAACGGGCTGCAAGAGGCGACGGGAGGGGCCGTGCCACAGCAGCTGTGCACGCTGCAAGCACCCTGCACACCCTGCACCTCCTGCATACACACCCGTGCACCCTGCACCTCCTGCATCTCCTGCATACACACCCATGCACCCTGCACACCCTGCTCCTCCTGCACATGCACCCTGCACCTCCTGCATCTCCTGCATACACACCCATGCACCCTGCACACCCTGCTCCTCCTGCACCTGCACACCCATGCACCCTGCACACCCTGCTCCTCCTGCACATGCACCCTGCACACCCTGTTCCTCCTGCATCTCCTGCATACACACCCATGCACCCTGCACACTCTGCTCCTCCTGCACCTGCACACCCGTGTACCCTGCACACCCTGCTCCTCCTGCATCTCCTGCATACACACCCATGCACCCTGCCTCCTGCACATGCACACCCATGCACCCTGCAGACCCTGCTCCTCCTGCACCTGCACACCCCTGCACGCCCTGCTCCTCCTGCACATGCACACCCATGCATCCTCTGCTCCTCCTGCACATGCACACCCGTGCACCCTGCATGCCCTGCGCCTCTTGCACACCCCCCCATCCCTGTGCACCCTGCACACCCAGCTGTGCCCCACACCCCCCGCTCATCCTGCACACGCACCCCTGCTGCGGCCTGTGCCCCTGCCCGCGGCCTTATAGAATAGAATCATTGAATCGTTGAGGTTGGAAAAGCCCGTTAAGATCACCCAGTCCGACCATTAACCTACACTACCAAGTCTACTCTAAGCCAATCAAGGGCAGACCAGACTGAACCATGGCCCCCAGTGCCACCTCTGCCCGTGTTTTGAACCCCTCCAGGGCTGGGGACTCCCCCACCTCTCTGGGCAGCCTGGTCCAGTGCTTGGCCACTCTTGCCATGAAGAAATTTCTCCCAATATCCAACCTAAACCTCCCCTGGCGCAGCTTGAGCCCATTCCCTCTCGTCCCATCGCTGTTCCTTGGGAGCAGAGCCCGACCCCCCTCCCTGCCCCCTCCTGCCAGGAGCTGCAGAGCGATCAGGTCTCCCCTCAGCCTCCTCTTCTCCAGGCTGAACACCCCCAGCTCCCTCAGCCGCTCCCCACCAGCCCTGTGCTCCAGACCCTTCCCCAGCTCCGCTGCCCTTCTCTGGACACGCTCCAGCACCCCAATGTCCTTCTTGTGCTGAGGGGCCCAAAACTGGGCACAGCATTCCAGGTGCGGCCCCACCAGCGCCGAGCACAGGGGCACAATCACCTCCCTGCTCCTGCTGGCCACACTATTCCTGACACAAGCCAGGATGCTGTTGGCCTTCTTGGCCACCTGGGCACACTGCTGGCTCATGTTCAGCCGCTGTCGACCAACACCCCCAGGTCCTTTTCGGCCTGTGCCCCTGCCCGCAGCCTGCACGCACGCTTGCGTCGCCCACTCTCCTGCCTGCAACGCGCCTTCCCCGCACGCCCCGGTGCACCGCGCTCTCCTGGGTGCAGAGCCCACACGCTGCACCCCACGCAGGACCCCCCGCTGCCCTGGGCGGGGGCCGGCTGCCCCATGGCACCGACGGCGCACCCCGGGCCTCGCGGTCACACCAAGCATATATTTTATTGAAAGACCAAGTGGATGACAAGGCAGTGAGGGGAGAACCTTTAACCAGGGTTTGTACAAGTGTCGTTTGCTCAGGACTCCTCTTGTTGTTCGAGTTACGAGATAAATATTGGTACATAGAGCAGAGTGGAGTTATAGTCACTAAACTAGCACTGGTCGGATATACGGGGCCGGCAAGCAAAATAAATCACCAGGCACAGCAGTGAGGAGCGGGGGCAGCCGCCGGCCCGGTGCCACGCTCGGGCCGGACCCCGGCAGCCGCCCCAGCCGTGGATTTTCCTCTCGCAGGGCAAATACATTCAGGCTGGGGGGGCTCCCGCAGGGCCGGCAGCGTCACCCCCTGCGCTGCGGGGAGCCCCCGGCCCGAGCGCCGGTCCTGGGCCCCACGGCCGGCACGGCCACGCGGGGGGCATGGCCCCCCGGGGAAAGAGGGGCTGGCAGAGCAGCAGTGGGGCAGGGGGCACGGATGAGGGCGAGGGGGCCGGGGGCAGGAGGGGCCGTGCCGCGCTCCCCGGGGGGCTGCGGCGCTGGGGCCGCGGAGGGGCCGGGGCCAAGGCGGCAGCGCTGGGGTGCGGGGCAGTTCCTGGGGGCCTGCAGCTGTGGGGGGACCCCCCCGGGGGGCTGGGAGGGTGGTGCTGCCGCGGGGCAGGGGGACAGCATGGACTCGGGGGCTTCGTGGCTGGAGATGCTCAACCCAGCACCCCCACCTCCCCGTGCCCCCAACAGCCCCCCGCAGCCTCCCCTCACCCCCATTCACCCCCTTGCACCCTCCCCGGCTCCCCTGACAGGCATCTGCCCCCCCACACTCCCCCAACCCCATTCACCCCCCCGACGTCTCCATCCCCCGCGGCAGCGGCCAGGGGCACGGCTGGTCCCCACTCCTGCGGCCCCCGGGGCTGGCTTTGCTCATGCAGGGGGGCAGCTTCTCCCCCAGCCCCGAGGCTCGGCCGCGTCACCCCCGTGGCCGGGGTCCCCAGGGCGCGGGGCCGGGGCGGCGCTGGGCGCACCCCAGGTACCCACCCGCGGTCCGTGGCCTGGCCCCCGGCCCCCCGAGAAGCGGTGAGGATGTGCGGGGAGTCCGTGGGGCGTGGGCTGGAGCATGTGCGGGGGGGGCCAAGCCGGCTGGTTGTGGGGTCAGACAGAGTCTCTGGCCGTCTGTGGGGCTGGAGGGGGGTGCGGAAGCAGGAGGCGCAGTGACTGCCCCCTTACTCCAGGTAAATGTCCTCTGTGGGGCAGGCGTACTCCAGGTGCTCCTGGTAATATTCCTGAAATGCTCGTCTGCAAGGAAGGGCACAATGGGGGGGGCTGGGGGCGAGGGCCCGGACCCCTGCACACAGCACCCCTGCACCCCCAGCCACGGCACAGCCAGCCCCCCGGCACCCAGAGCCCCTGCACCCCCAGCCCACTGCACCCAGAGCCCCTGCACCCCCAGCCCACTGCACCCAGAGCCCCAGCACCGCAACCCCCTGCACCCAGAGCCCTGGCACAGCCAAGCCCCCCAGCACCCAGCCCTCCTGCACCCCCAGCCCTGGCACAGCCAGACCCCCTGCACCCTGACCCCCAGCACCACAACCACCTGCACCCCCAGCACTATCACAGCCAGCACCCCTGCACCCAGAACCCCAGCACCCGGCCCTGGCACAGTCAGACCCCTGCACTCCAAGCCCCGGCACCCAGGGCCCCGGCACCCAGGGCCCCGGCACCCCCATCCCCATCTTACCCGACGCACTCGGCGACGTGCCGCATGGATTCCTGGGAGACGAAGACGTGGCAGGCGAAGCGGCTCAGCACTGGGTGCTTGGTGATGAACCCGAAGTAGCTGCAGGCGCAGGGCAGGGTAAGGGGGGGGACGACACCCCACTCCTGCCCCATGGGGCGAGCTGGCAGCCACGGGGGGCTCTGCCGAGGGGACACCCACTGGGACCCCGGGGCTGGGGCAGCCACGCCAGGACGCGGACCGAGCAGGGGCACCGTGGGAGCATGGGTGCCCCCGGGCCGGGGATGGAGCGGGGGTCCCTTGGGGCTGGGAGCACCTGGGGGGCTGTGTGAGGAGGTGGGGGTCTCACCAGCTGTTCCGGGGGTGGCACCCGCAGAAGGAGATGTTCTTCATCTGGAAGAAGTGGCTGCAGCGCTCGAACTGGAAGAGAGGAGCCGGCCGAGGTGTGGGCGCCCGGCTGGCGGCAGGGCAGGCACCCGGCACCCCCCGCGCGCCCACGCCCCTCACCTCCTCATCCCGGCTGTACTTGGTGACGGTCAGGATGAGCTTGATGCCCTGCAGTGTGATCTCCAGGTCGCAGCTGGCCGGCGGGCGCAGGTGCACCGTGAGCTTCCTGGTGGTGGCAATCTGGGGCGGGGGGCACGGGGGGGCGTGAGGCCGGAGCTGGCGCCAGCACGGGCAGCAGGGGGCCGCGCCGCCGGCCCCTCGCCCGGGCTCACCTTCTGCATGGCGGCGCAGAGGATGCCGTTGCCCTGATGGTACGGCACCTCCACCGAGCCCAGGAACTGCACGTTGAACCGCTCCACCCAGCACGGGTTCCTCTTCAGGCCTGCGCGGGGAGAGGGGACGAGGAGACGGCGCCCCGAGCCCACCCCCCGCCATGCCTCCCGCGCCCCACAGCCCCCGCCACGGCCCCGGGGACCCCGCAGGCTCCTACCGATGGCGTCCCTGGCTTGGCCGACGACCTCGTGGGCGTAGAAAGCAGGGAAGATGCCCCTCTCCCCCGTCCGCATGTTGTAGCCCCGGTACCAGTAGTCATCCTCCTCCAGCTCCACCAGGATGGGGTCGTCCACATCCAGCTCCAGCTCGTCCTCGTGCCGGGGGATGAACCTGGGGGGGACGGCCGGAAGGAGGATGCGGGCAGGGAGGGGCAGAGCCGCGGGAGAGGGGGTCCTGCGAGACCCCCGCAAGGTGCCGGTGGCCGTGGCTGGCACGGCGCGGCCGGGCTCGCTGCTCACCTGAAGACGGCCCGATGGGTTTGCTCCCGCTCCTCCCCGTTCACCATGCAGGAGAACAGCCCGAAGGACTCCGTGCCTGCGGAGGAGGAGGCTGCCGTGGGGCCGGGGGGCAGCTCCCACCCCTCTGCCCACCCCGGGGGGCTGCGGGACCCTCGGGGTGAGGGGAGTGGGGAGCAGATGGCCATCACCCATGGGCCCCTCCTGGGGGGGTCCCACCTGAGCCCCTGGTCCCCCACCCAGCGCCTGGGGCCGAGGACCCCGCGGGACGCTGGTGCGAAGGCGTGTCGGGGATTGGCCGCCCAGCGAAACCTCACAGCCCCACGGGGGAGAGCCCACGGCCTTCGGGTCCGGCCCCATGCCCCCCGCAGCCCCCCTGCCCCGGCCCCACCTCCCATGCCGTGCCGCACCACGCCGTGCCACGCAGGCACGATTCCACGGCCATCCCGGCCGAGGCGGGACGGCGGAGGGCAGCCAGCCTGCCGACAGCACACAGAGCAGCCTGGCACGGCGCGGCGCGGCACGGCACGGCACGGCACGGCGCGGCACAGCATGGAGCAGGTCACTTACTGGAGGAGCGGGAGGTGCTGTTGACGAAGACGTTGAGGAACTTCTTGGAGAACTGCAGGTCGGCCTCGGGGGACGAGTCCTCGGAGGAGCTGTGGGCGTCGGGGGCCACCAGCCCGTCCCCGAAGGCCGCCTCGTCCTCCAGGTCACAGCGGTCGCAGGCGCGGAGCAGGTCGCTGTCGTCGCTCAGCACCGAGGTGCAGCGCCGCAGGCTCACCAGCTCCAGCTGCGTGTGCTCGTCCACCACCAGCGTGTACTTCACCGAGTCGTAGGCCAGGGACTCGTCCAGCGCCCGCGGCTCCAGTGCCCCGGGGACGGGCGGCAGCTCCCCCCCGAAGCTTCCCTGCAGCGGGTCCTCAGGGAAGGGGGAGCCCTTCAGGTAGGGCACCTCGTCCTCGTCCGTGGAGTAGGCCATGGTGAAGCCGCGGTTGGTCTTGGCGGTGGAGACGTCCAGGGCAGGCGGGCCGGCGTCGGGGCCCTGCCCCTGGGGCGCTAACCGGACATCGTCGATCATGTCGTCAGCCTCCAGGACGCCCGAGTCCAGGTCCCTGTCGATGGCCCAGTCCTCCGGGCCGGCAGCCGGCGACGCCGCGGTGGCAGCCTCGGTGCCGGGGGAGGCGCGTGGGGGCGTGCGGGGTGGCCCGGGGCAGCAGCCGAAGGTGGCCAGGACCTCGGAGGCGCCCAGCCTGTCGAGGGTGACGGGGAGCCCCGGGAAGACGGGCGCGATGGTGTCGTTGGTGGGGTTGCTGAGGAAGAGGAAGGGTCCCGGCTCATCGGCGGGCAGCTCCGGCGCGGGCTCCGTCCCGGCACCCAGGGCCCGCTCGTCCTCAGCGCGCTGGAGGGAGCTGCGCAGCGTCTCCATGTCCACCAGCTCGATGGTGCGCTGGCAGCGGGGCAGGGCGGCCGGCTCCCCCGTGCCCACCGGGGAGTCCCGCGAGCCAGGCTCCCCGTCCAGCGCTTCGCTCAGGATCTCGGGCTCCAGGTCGGAGGCCGGGGAGATGGTGTCGCAGAGCGAGTGGGTCTGCTGGAAGCACTCGTCCGGGCACTTGATGGGGTAGGAGCCCTCCGAGATCATCTTGTTGACGAGGTTGCTGAGCAGCCAGGGTGAGTCCGAGTCCTCGCTCAGGTCGGGCTCTGACTCGGAGTCGGAGTCGTACTCGCTGTTGTCCTCCTCATCTGCCTCGGGCATCAGCTTGGGCCCCACGGGCAGGTAGAAGGAGCGCCGGATGCTCTCCAGGCTGTGGTCCGGGTCAATCTTCAGGTCCAGCGGGCTGGAGACGGAGATGTCCGTCTGGCCCGCGGGCGCGGAGGAGTCCGCCGGGTTCAGGCTGTCGTAGTAGCCCTCCATCTTCAGCTCCGCCAGGCTTTCCCGCCTCACCACGCCACGCTCCGGGAGCTCCCTCTCCAGGGTCTCCTCCTCCTCCTCCTTGCCCTTGTCCAGCAGCAGGGAGTCCTTGATGCCCATCAGGCCAGGCGCCTCCAGCTCCGTCTCCAGTTCGGCCTCCGAGGTGGGCGAGCTGGCCTCCTCGATGGAGTTGGTGAGGTGGGAGGACCTGCCGCTGCTGCTGTCGCTGCTCAGGTCCAGCTCCGTCTCCGAGATGGAGGAGATCATGTTGCTGACCAGGCGCCCGCCAGCGAAGGCCGCCTCAATCTCCCCCTCCACGTCCGAGTCGGAGCCAGGCGAGCTGAGGTCTTCGCCGTGCCGGCCGCCGGGCAGGAAGGGCTTGGCGGTCCGGCTGGTGAGGTCGGCCTCGATGCCGGGGTCCGAGGAGGGCGAGGTGGTCTCCGAGGAGCCCGAGGGGTGCCCGCGCACGCTGGCCGCCCGGACGGGCTGGGGACCCTCCCCGTCGGAGCTGAGCGGCTCCGCCGGCCCCGCGGGGCGCGCGTAGGCGCCCGGCAGCCGGGCGCCCTGCCCATCGCACCGCTCGGCGACGGCCACCGGCTCCTCCCGGGGCCGCGGGGAGCCGGGCTGCTGGCGGGGGGCTGCGGGGGACCCCGGGCTCCCAGCCCCCAGGCCACCTCCTCCACCGGGGGCCGGCCTCTCCCGGCCGCCAGCCGCTTCTTGCTTTGGCGGGGCACGGCGGCCGTCGGCAGCCGCGGGGGCCTGGGGCGTCGAGCCCGCGTCGGGGGGTGCGGGAGGAGCCGCAGGCCCTGTTGGAAAGAGAGATGGTTCAGGGGGCGGCTGGCGGAGGTGCGACGGGGAGTGCGGTGCTCGGAGCGCAGAGGAGATGATATTCATGTTATAATCTTCCCCGGCTCTCGGGGGCGATGGGTTACCATGTGCCAGGGACTCGTGGCTGTTGCCTTGCGAGTCAAAGGGGGAGGGCTGCGGCGAGGCGGGGGCCTGCCCGGCCCCCCCGGAGCTCGGCCCCTTCGGGCTCTCCAGACAGGGTCCATCTTGGATGCAGGCGTGGGGAGACGAGCGTCCTGCAAGGGAAGGCAGAGCCCCGCCTCAGCCCTCCGCGCCCTGCGCTGGGGCGCAAACCCCGCCAGGCTTTAACCAAAGGGGAACGGCTGCGGCGCGACCCCCGGGCAGGACCGCCCCCCCAGCGCCAGACCCTGCCCCATGGCCCCGCACCAGCCCGGGACCCCATCCCACGCTCACCAATGTGTGAGGAAGAGGAGGAGGAGGAGGAGTGGAGAAGGGCGTCCTGCCAGGTGGTGCGGTGAGCGGGCGGTGGGAAGCTGCCGTTGTTGTTCAGGGAGTCCTGGGGGAAGAGCAGAGCCGGGGTGGGTGGGCGAGCCCCAGGGAGGGGACGGGGGGCATTTGGGGACCCAGCAAGAGGGGGGTAGCCGGGGTGCCCGGCGGGGGCTGCACAGGGATGCGGGGGCACCAAACGGGGCCAGGCCGGCCCGGGGACGCCCCTCGGCACGGCTCGGTGCTCGCCGCCGGCTTGGCAGTGCCAGGGCCACGTGCCCAGGGCTTATCCAGATTAGGGCCGCGACATCCCCAGCTCCCCTGCCCGGCCGGACGCATGCCAGCGCAGTGCCTGCCCCAGGGCAGGACCGGGGGACGGCACGGTGCCCATCCCGCACCGCCCGGGGACAACACCCCGCAGGGCACGCGCCGGCACCGGGGCTGTCATCGAATCATGGAATCGTGAGGTTGGGAAACCCCTTTGAGATCCCCCAGTCCAACCATTGACCCAACACTGCCAAGGCCACCACCAAACCCATCAAGGGCAGAGTCATCATTTCATCTTGCCTGCCTTGGGGGCTGCATTATTTATAATGACAGTAAAACTGGGAATCACTGAGGTTGGGAAGGATCTCTAAGATCATCAGCCCAGCCGTCACCCCAACACCCCCATGCCCACTGAACCATGGCCCCCAGTGCCACCTCTGCCCGTGTTTTGAACCCCTCCAGGGCTGGGGACTCCCCCACCTCTCTGGGCAGCCTGGTCCAATTCTTGACCACCCTTTCTGTGAAGAAATTTCTCCCAATATCCAACCTAAACCTCCCCTGGCGCAGCTTGAGCCCATTCCCTCTCGTCCCATCGCTGTTCCTTGGGAGAAGAGCCCGACCCCCCTCCCTGCCCCCTCCTGCCAGGAGCTGCAGAGCGATCAGGTCTCCCCTCAGCCTCCTCTTCTCCAGGCTGAACACCCCCAGCTCCCTCAGCCGCCCCCACCAGCCCTGCTCTCTCTGTCCCCGCAGGACCCCGGCACGAGGCCCCGCTGCGCCCCGTCCTCCCGAAAAAGGAGCCCGACGCCGGTGAGCGGGACCCCGCTGCCTCCCCCCGAGAGCCGCCGGCCCCACAGCGTGAGCAGGAGCCAGCCGGGGCCGCGGCCGCCTCAGCCGGTGTGGCGGCAGCTGCGGATTAGTCCCGGTGGGAAGCGCAGGCAGCGATAATCCTGCCGAGCGGGAGATTAGCGAGCAGGGCCGGTGCCACGTGCCGCGGGGCACGCACGAGCGCGGTGGCGGGGAGGGCAGCGGGGGCCGGCACGGCCGGGAGGGTCCGGCATCGCAGGGGCCGTGCCACAGCCCTGGGGATGGGTGCTGGGGGGGGACGGGGCCCCAGGACCAGGGTCTCGCCTCCTCCCGAGGCCGGTGCAAACGGGACGGAACAGGGATCACCGGGATTTGCACCCTGGGCACACTGATGGGGGCCGGATCTGGCACCGGCGGGGGCTCTGCTCCCACCCCGAGGGATGATGGATCAGGGCGGGCGGTGAGATCCGGCTTTGCCAACGCATCCCGCCGGGGCGGAGCGGATCAAGGCTGGCGGGCTCTGCGGGAGAGCTCCGGGGCTTTGTCACCTTCCTGCGCCCGTCTGGCCAAAACCCCCAGCCCCCCCCGACAGCCCCCCGCATCCCCAGCGGTGCCCTCCCGGGAGGGGAGCCGAGAATCCCGAAAGCCCCCCCGGCACCATGGCAACGCAGCCGGATGCAGGCAGCACCGCACGCGGCTTCCCACACACTGCGGCGGCGCGGCAGCTGCGGGCTGGCACCGCACACGCGTGCGCGCAGGGACACGGGGACACAGGGACCCCCACACACCCCCCACCCGCGCGCGGGGAGCCCCCGAGCCCAGCTCTGGGCACGGAAAAGGAAGGACGCGGCGTGCGGGATCACCCGTGCACGATCACCCGTGCACGCCTAAGTGCAACGCACGGCGCCGGCACGCGGCGCCCGCAGCGCCTCGCAGCCCTCTGCCACGTCCCGGACCCCCGCTCGCCCCAGCGCCCTGGGCCTGGCAGGGAGCGTGCAGGGGCCCCTTGCGCAGAGCTGTCCCCGATGGCCCCAGCTCGGCCCTGCCACCGCGGAGCCGGTGCCATCTTTGCCCTTCTCTGCCCCCCCGGTGCTGCTGTGGGGCCCCCTCCCACGCCACAGCCTACGGAGCCCCCCGCTCTTCCTCCTGTGCCAGCCCCAGGGTGCGGGGGGCAGAGACCCGGGGGGGCAGAGACCCCTCCCAGCCACCCCCACCCTCACCTGGGTGCCCGGGGCCGTCAGGTTGAGGGTGGTGGGCCGGTGCTTCTGCGTCTCCTCCAGAGCGGGTGAGGGGATGGGCGAGGCCGAAGGGGACGGTGGAGCTTCCAGCTCGTTGCCCTCCTCCTCCTCCTCTTCCTCCTCCTCCTCCTCGTTGTCGTCGATCATCTCGAACTCCTGGAAGTCATCCTGGAAGGTGCAGACGGGGTGCGGCTGCTCGCCGCGCTCCAGCACCAGGCAGTCCTGCGGATGCGGCAGCGGGTCAGCGGACGCAGCGCTCGCGCTCACCCCGCTCCCCGGCGCGGCACGGCCGCCCCGGTGCAACCCTCCGCAGCGGCTCTGCCGACGCCTCCGCTCCCACCCAACGGGATGGGGGTCTCCGGGCAGAGGGAAATGCTCTGTGCCGGGGTCCAGGGACCCCCCCGGCTCTGCCCGCTCCCTGCCCGTCCCTCCCTGCCTGTCCTGGCCGCAACACCCAGCGCTGCGTCCCACCCGCATACCTGCCCGGCCCCTGCCCGTGTCCCCAGCACCGTCCCGTGCCAGGCAGAGCCGGGGATGAGCTGTGTAAGCGGGAGCCACCGGAGCCACGGGCGGGTGCCTGGCCGTGCCGGGGGGGTCCCTGGGCTCTGAACCCCGCCTGCACCCTGCGGTGCATCCCCTCAGCACCCCGGCACTGGGGACCCTGCACCCTCCGCTCCCGGAGGGGCTTTGTGGCCCCCCGGTCCCCAGCACAGCCCCACGCAGCCACCGCATCCCCAGGGCGGGGAGCGGGCACGCTCAGCTCCTGCACCTTCTCGTAGTGGTCCGAGTCGTAGTTCAGCCCGATGCCGCAGTCGTCCGTGATCTCCGACAGGTCCTCGTCATCGAACTCCTCCAGGCTGATGTCCTGGGGGGGCCTGGAGAGAGGGGCCGGGACGTCAGGGCCAGGGGCACAGGCTGACAAACCTTGGGGAAATGCCTCCCGCTCCCCCACGGCACCACGAGGGCCCGGAGAGCCGAGCGGCACCGCAGGCACCGCAGCCATCGTACCACCAGCACCCCAGGGTGCCAGCACCAGCCAGGCAGCACCGCAGCGACACGCCGGCGTAGCACCATTGCCCCGCACTGCCGGTGCGGCAGCACTGGCCGAGCCGACACGGCACGGGCCCGGGGGTCAGCCCCGCGCCGGGAGCCAGGCGAGGCCAGAGGCGACGGGGAGGGCGATGGCCGCAGCGGTGCAACAGCACAGCCGCTCTCAGCACCGCGCTCACGCCCGCCTCGCCACAAACCGCCCAGATTCACCGCCGGCCTCGTGCCGGGGCGGCGAGAGCCCAGCGCGGCTCAGGGCCACGCAGCCGCAGGTTGCCCCGAGCCGGGCGGAGGTGCCGAGGCCACTGCCGCAGCGGGCAGCGCGTCTCCCACATTCCCAGCCCAGCAAAATCCCGTGAGCCAAACGCAAGGCACGTGCCGGAGCCGAGGCGGGGAGGGGAAGGCTGCTGCTGCCGCTGGCTTCGGCGTGACCCATGCCGCAGGGCTGCTTCCTGGGTCTTGGGGGTTTAGGTTTAACCTGAAGCATAGAATCACGGAATCATGGAATCGTTGAGGTTGGCAAAGCCCTTCAAGATCCCCCAGCCCAACCATTGACCCAACACTGCCAAGGCCACCACCAAACCCATCAAGGGCAGAGTCATCATTTCATCTTGCCTGCCTTGGGGGCTGCATTATTTATAATGACAGTAAAACTGGGAATCACTGAGGTTGGGAAGGATCTCTAAGATCATCAGCCCAGCCGTCACCCCAACACCCCCATGCCCACTGAACCATGGCCCCCAGTGCCACCTCTGCCCGTGTTTTGAACCCCTCCAGGGCTGGGGACTCCCCCACCTCTCTGGGCAGCCTGGTCCAGTGCTTGGCCACTCTTGCCATGAAGAAATTTCTCCCAATATCCAACCTAAACCTCCCCTGGCGCAGCTTGAGCCCATTCCCTCTCGTCCCATCGCTGTTCCTTGGGAGCAGAGCCCGACCCCCCTCCCTGCCCCCTCCTGCCAGGAGCTGCAGAGCGATCAGGTCTCCCCTCAGCCTCCTCTTCTCCAGGCTGAACACCCCCAGCTCCCTCAGCCGCTCCCCACCAGCCCTGTGCTCCAGACCCTTCCCCAGCTCCGCTGCCCTTCTCTGGACACGCTCCAGCACCCCAATGTCCTTCTTGTGCTGAGGGGCCCAAAACTGGGCACAGCATTCCAGGTGCGGCCCCACCAGCGCCAAGCACGGGGCACGATCCCTGCCCTGCTTCCGCTGGCCACACCATTCCTGACACGAGCCAGGATGCTGTTGGCCACCTTGGCCACCTGGGCACACTGCCGGCCCTGCCCGCGCAGGCAGGGATGGGGGGCGGGCCAGGGCTGCCCATGCCACGCTAAGGGCAGGCAGAGAATCCAGGCCCAGCCATTCCCGTTAGGAACGGGGGTGTCATGGAAACCAGCGGTTTCTGCAGGGAAAGGGGGAAAAAAAAAGGAAAAAGACGACAACTCTTGGCAGGATTTGGTGTCGGAAAACGGAAATGAAACGTTTCTGGCGGCTCTGTAGGGTGGGAGGTGCGGCAGCACCCACCCCTACCCCACCGGGCTCCGGGGACACCCAGGGCCCACCACAGCCCGGCCCTGAGGGGGCACGGGGGGCTCCTCCGGCGGGGACAGGGCTGGGGCCTCGCTGGGGCCTCGCTGGGGTCTTGCGGGGTCTCACTGGGGTCTCACTGGGGTCTCGGTCCTGGGACAGCAGCTGGCAGCGGGAGCAGACTCCCATGCAGTGCGGGGGTCACAGCCCCCACAGCCGCAGCTGCCTCCTGAGCCGCCTCCCCCGCTTCACCCCCAAATCCCCTCCTCCAGCCCCTTGCCCCGGCACAGGGGCCGGACACTTGGCACCCGTTCACAGGGAGAAAGCTTTCCCCAAATCAGATAATCCCCAGAAGTAGGCCATTGAGGCAGCGTTGCATATTCGCAGATTTGTGGCAAAAGCATCAGAGGCGGCGGTGGGACCGCGGCCTCAGCCTGCGGCAGGGCAGGGGGCTCGGCTGGACCCCGGCCAGGGCTGGAGGGGCCGCATGGAGCGGAGCCCCGGGGGTGGTGGGGAGCAGAGCCCTGGGGGTGGTGGGCACAGGAGCCCTGAGGGGAGTGGGCACAGGAGCCCCAGGGAGGGTGGGCACCGGAGCCTCGGGGGGCGGTGGGCACCGGAGCCCTGAGGGCAGTGGGCACCGGAGCCCCGGGGGTGGTGGGCAGTGGAGCCCCAGGGAGGGTGGGCACCGGAGCCCCGGGGGTGGTGGGCAGTGGAGCCCCAGGGAGGGTGGGGAGCAGAGCCCCGGGGGGCAGTGGGCACCAGAGCCCATCTCCCCAGCCCCTGGGGACACCGGTGGCCGCTCTCCCGCAGGCAGCGGGGTCGGGGGCAGAACCCTCCTGGCTGCGCTCCCCGGGGGCGGGCAGGGGTCTCGGGGGTCCCTTGGCCATCCGGGGGGAGGCAGGCGGGAGGGCAGGGACAGCACGGCCATGAGTCCTCCCGGGATGGAGACCTGTCGTGGTCCTGCAGACCCCCGGCCAGGCTCCACTCCCGCCCCCCTGGACCCTCCCCGCTCCTCCACCGGCCCCCGTCCTGGCTGAGGGGCCACGCGCACTGGGCCGGCGCGGCATGGCACGGCACGGCACGGACCCCCACCCCACACAGGGCTCCTGCCCGCCCGCCGCCCGGCTCCGGCTGCCCGGGGAGGCCGTCGCCCTTCGTCAGGGAGCGACTGCCACAACAAACCACGGCTGGAATTTCTAGGTCACGGTGCTCCCGAGCTGGGGCAGGCACGGCAGGATGGGGCCACCACGGTGGGACGGGGGCTGCCGGCGAGAGCAGGGATCTGAGCAGGTCCGAGGGGACCCTTGGGGACCCTGGCCGTGGCCCCACTGCAGCCGGAGAAGAGGCAGCACCATCGTCGCCGGTGCAGGGATACAGTGATGCGTGCCTCCGGCACGCCGGTGACGCGCGGCGTGCGGGAAGGACGGCGGCCATCCCTGCGACAGCTGCACAGGACACCGCGGCCGGCTGGGACGGGGGCACGGGTGGGCAGCACCGGAGCGAGGGTCCCGAGCTGCAGCGGAGCCGAGGCGGTGGTTTGGGGAGGGGGGAGCTCGCCCGAGCCCCGCACACGAAGAGGGGGGTCAGGGAGGGCAGGAGGCAGCGGGACGCCGCACCGTGGGGCGTGCAGGGACCCCACCACGCGCCCCGGGCCGGCCTCGCCGCCTCCGCTTCAGCACGTCCTGAGCTGGGCCCGGCCGGAGGAGGGGAGCAGGGGGGCTGGGGCAGCGCCGGGTGAGGGCCGGGAGCCGGAGCCCAAAGGGGCCCAACATCACCCGGCCCCGGGAGCGGGGCCGCGCGGGCACGGGGAGCAGGGCACGCAGCGGCGCGCAGGCGGGCACGCACGCCGGCGTTCGCACGGGGGCCGCCGGGGACCGGGCTTCCCGAGGCGGGAGCGACGCCCGAGCAGGCCACGGGAAAATTGAATTTCCTCGTTATTTTCAGAGCAGCTCCCCGGACGCCTTGCCCTAGCAGCGCTTCTCCTGCAACGGCTTCTCCCGCGGGGACGGGGACGGCAGATGCGCTCCCACCCCGCTCCGCGCCCGCCGGCTGCTCCCAGGGCAGGGACGAGGGCCGCAGGGGGGTGGGTGCTGACCCCCGCGGGCCTGGCCCCGGCCGGTGGCCCCCTCCCCAAACCCGCGACGGGCGCCCGGGACTCCCGTGGCCCAACCTGCGGCCACCCCAGAGCCACGCGTGCGTGCCACGGCCTTTCCGCACCGATCCCTCCCTGCCGCGCCGCCTTTACCGGCTCCTCCTTCCCCTCCTGTCGGGGCTCCTCACGCCACCGGCCCCGCCGAGCCCCCATTTGGGCGCAACCTCCGCAGGGGCCCCCTCGGAAAGGGCCCAAATCCGGATTTGGCCCTTGCAGGGCCCGGCCGAACTGGCGCTGGCCGAAGCGGCTGCCGCTGCCAGGCCAGGGCACGCCAGGGCTGCAGCGCCGGTGCTGGCGACAACCGGGGCCTCGCCCGCCGTCGCCAGGCTCCGGGGACTTGCGGGGTGCTCGGCGAGAGCTGGGGTGCGCTCGCCGCCGCGGCATCCCCGGGGATTCGAGCCGGTTCTCCGGGCCAGTGCAGGGGCGCAGCGCCCGCTCCCCAGGCTGCCTCCTGCCCCCGCGGCGGGGAGTGGCACGGGCCGGGGGTCACGGTCACGGCTCCAGCCCTTCGGCACCCGCGAAGGGGCTTTGCGCTGCTCGCGGCGCTGCCCGGGGCCCCCGCCGGGGACCTCGGAGACCGAAAACTCCCGTGGGAGCCAGAGGGGCGACGGACGGCCCGCGGCTGGGGGGAGCAGAGGTGGCCGGCGCGGGGGCCACCGTCCCTCCCTCGCCGTGTGCCAGGGCAGAGGCGGGACGCGGAGGAGCAGCAGCGGGTCCAGGCCCGGGGGGATCGACTCCCTGGGGGGAGAGGAGCGGGTCGGGGGTCAGGCTGGGGGGCTCCGGGGGGGCTCCGGCTGGGGCACGTCCCCGGCCCAGGCCTCAGCTGCGGCGAAGGGCAGGGACGCGGCGGGGCCGGCTCCGAGCCCGCGCGGGGGGCTCGAACGGGGAGCGCTGCGAGGAGGCCACGGCCGAGACCCCCAGAGAATTGCCCGGGGGGTCCCCACATCCCGGGTGAGAGGCAGGAAGGAGCCGAGCATCCGTGGCAGAGGCCGCGGCCTCCCCTCCCTGCACCACCACGGCAAGCGGGGACGCACCGGGGGTCCCGCTGTGCGGCGCGGCCGGGGAGGGGGACACCCGGGGAGGGGGACACCTGGGGAAGGGGACGCCCGGGGAGCGGCCGTGAGGCCTGACCCAACCAAGGGCACATCCCGCGTCCCCGATCCGCAGCTTCTGCGTCCCCAGTGCTCCCCGGCCGCCCGCTGCCGCCGTCTCCCGCCCTTCCCCATCCCGCTGCCGGGGGTCCCGTAGCCCCGCGCTCGGCCAGCCCACCCCGCAACCCCACCGCTCGCCCGGGACCCCCAGCCCGCAGCGGGTCCCGCCAAGGTCAGGCGGGGCGCGGGGATGGGGGGCGAGGGCCCAGCCGCCTCCCCCTGCCCAAAGGGACCCTGCGGGAGGGCCAGGCCCACGGCCGAGCCCCCCGCACGACCCACGGTGAGGCGACCCCGCCGCGGGCACCCGCGGGCCCTGGCGCTGCTCCGGCACCGGCCGCGGCCACGGCGCTGGGCACGCACCGGCTGTCGCCCGCCGCTGACCCCGGGGACCCCCGAGCCGCGGCGGGGCAGGTGGGCAGGAGCCGAGGCCCCCGCGCACCCCCAGCCCCGCACCCAGCCGCCCTGGGGTTTGCCCCCCCCGGGGCCGAGCCGGCCCCTCTGCGGGGGTCCCTGCGGGGGGTCCCTGCGGGGCCCGGGGCCGGCACCGAGCATCCCCCGCGGGGGCTGCAGCGCGGCGGGGGAGACAAAGGCGGCGGCGGCTCCCCCCGCAGCGGCGGGGCGCGGCGGCTCCGGGCACGGCCGAGCCGGGGGGGGGGGGGCCCTGAGC